>NC_134354.1:238391847-238725847 GCF_048569485.1 Anomaloglossus baeobatrachus
TAAGATTGTGGAACCGCCGCTGCTGAGTTGATTATCCCCCGGGAATGGTGGTAATGGCAGCTGTCGTGGTAGGCCCTCCACAGATAGGGCTGAGCCTGGGAGATGTATGATGGAGTATTAAGGGAGGCAACACCGTGGTTTGTAGTTAACAGTCTCTACTCACTCTGGACCCTTGGACGACTAGTTCAGGTCCCTGTATTTCCAGTGCCAGTTGATGACTCAGTTGCTCTGTCCCCAGCACCCCTCAGTGTGGTTGGGTCCCCGTAGCGTGGAGCGTTTGGGGCCTGACTGTCCCTTCTTGGTGTCAGTTTCTTTGTCCGTACGGTGGGCAGTGTGGACCTTGTAGGGCTGGTCTGTGCCCCGAACCCTGATCCTTGCTTTACTGCTGGTGCCCCCGGATCTGTGGGCCAGTGAGGTCCGTGAAGGTCCCCTCACTGTGCAGGTATTTGCCAGGCCATCTGAAACTGTCGCCTGATCTAGGGTCCTGTGCCCCGTCAGTGCTCTGGTCCCAGCGGTACTTGGGTGTACCTGTTCTGGCGACCACTCTCCTGTGCCCCGGGCCACCGTTACATGACCCAGCTCTAGGCACGTCTTTCCACTTTCACTCACTACTACTGAACTGAACTGACTGCTGTCCCCTCCCACCAGGTTGTCTAGTCCCCCAGTCTGGCTCCACTCTCTAGGTGGCCATTCCCTTGTATCCGACTAGCCAATTACCTCTGGTGTGTAGTGGTAACTAGGATTCTGGTGTATCTTGGTGTTGCTGGCACTGGTGTTTCAGGTCCCTGGAGTAGGCCCTGCATCCCCATGAGGATGCAGTTCCTAGTAGTGCCCTGAGTGGCTCAGGGGCTCTACACAGTGGTTTCTTAATTTTTGCCAGAGATATGTACAGGATATATATATGTATATATATATATATATATATAAATATATATATATATATATATATATAAAAATATACATATACAGATACTGCTCAAAAAAAAAAGGGAACCTTTGGAACTGGGATGTGGTATTTTAGTGGTCTCTTTATTTTTTTGAGCAGTATGCAGGGCTGTATTTTGCCTTCGTGCTGCCCTAGGCACTTTAAGTGGTCGCGCCCCTTAGTGACAACGTAAAACTGAGTTTTCGCACACGACATCTGTTTAAGGCAGATCTACTCTGTAGCACACTTTAAAAAGTATCAATAAGAAACGAACCCCCCCCAATGGGAATCACCACAGGCACATCAAAACATAGCATGAGTATAAAATATTCCCACCACACCGTCCCCACTTATATACTGTGACTGTCACACTGCCCCTAATAAACTACACACTGCCCTCCCTTATAAACTACTGTATATCCACCACACCTTCCTCGATTATGAAATATGATCTGTACATTGTGAGGAGGGAGCAGCATGATGTGAGGACAATGTCCCATGCATGCTGCCCCCTCCTCACAATGTCCTATGCATGCTGCCCCCTCCTCACAATGTCCCATGCATGCTGCCCCCTCCTCACAATGTCCCATGCATGCTGCCCCCTCCTCACAATGTCCCATGCATGCTGCTCCCTCGTCACAATGTCCCATGCATGCTGCTCCCTCCTCACAATGTCCCATGCTTTCTGCCCCCTCCTCACAATGTCCCATGCATGCTGCCCCCTCCTCACAATGTCCCATGAATGCTGCCCCCTCCTCACAATGTCCCTTGCATGCTGCCCCCTCCTCACAATGTCCCATGCATGCTGCCCCCTCCTCACAATGTCCCATGCATGCTGCTCCCTCCTCACAATGTCCCTTGCATGCTGCCCCCTCCTCACAATGTCCCTTGCATGCTGCCCCCTCCTCACAATGTCCCATGCATGCTGCCCCCTCCTCACAATGTCCCATGCATGCTGCCCCCTCCTCACAATGTCCCATGCATGCTGCCCCCTCCTCACAATGTCCCATGCATGCTGCTCTCTCCTCACAATGTCCCATGCATGCTGCCCCCTCTTCACAATGTCCCATGCATGCTGCTCCCTCCTCACAATGTCCCATGCATGCTGCCCCTCCTCACAATGTCCCATGCATGCTGCTCCCTCCTCACAATGTCCCATGAATGCTGCTCCCTCCTCACAATGTCTCATGCATGCTGCCCCCTCCTCACAATGTCTCATGTATGCTGCTCCCGCCTCACAATGTCCCATGCATGCTGCTCCCTCCTCACAATGTCCCATGCATGCTGCTCCCTCCGCACAATGTCTCATGCTTGATGCTCCCTCCTCACAATGTCCCATGCATGCTGCTCCTTCCTCACAATGTCCCATGCATGCTGCTCCCTCCTCACAATGTCTCATGCATGCTGCCCCCTCCTCAGTGTCCCATGCATGCTGCCCCCTTCTCACAATGTCCCATGCATGCTGCCCCCTCCTCACAATGTCTCATGCATGCTGCCCCCTCCTCAGTGTCCCATGCATGCTGCCCCCTTCTCACAATGTCCCATGCATGCTGTCCCTCTCCATGAGCTCCTAATGCTGCCTTCCTCTTTTCCATAATGAGACCTTCATGTTGCCCCACTCATGCTAAGACCACCACACTAACGCTTATGCTGAGACCCCCCACACACACACTACCCCACTCTTGATATTGACTCCCCTACATTGCTCCACTCCATACTGATCCCACACATGCTGCCCCTTCTTCACAATGAGCTCCCAATGCTGCCCCCTCTTATTCTGAGTCCTTACACTCCCCCCACCCAATCGATTTTGTCATTGCACTATCCCTCATCCCTTGTCCTTTGTCTCTAGCATTAGCCCCTCTCTCCCACTCCCCCAGCATCAGCCTCTCTCCCCCAGCATCAGCCTCTATCTTCCCTCAGCATCAGCCTCTCTTCCCCAGTCTCAGCCTTTGCCTCCCCCCAGCCTCAGCCTGCCCCAGTCTCCGCCTCAGCCTCCCTCCAGCCTCCCTCCAGTCTCAGCCTCAGCCTCCCTCAAGTCTCAGCCTCAGCCTCCCTCCAGTCTCAGCCTCTGCCTCCCTCCAGCCTCCCCCCAGTCTCTGCCTCTGCCTCCCTCCAGCCTCCCCCCAGTCTCTGCCTCTGCCTCCCTCCAGCCTCCCCCCAGTCTCAGCCTCAGCCTCCCTCCAGTCTCAGCCTCAGCCTCCCTCCAGCCTCCCCCCAGTCTCAGCCTCAGTCTCCCTCCAGCCTCCCCCCAGTCTCAGCCTCCCTCCAGTCTCAGCCTCTGCCTCCCTCCAGCCTCCCCCCAGTCTCTGCCTCTGCCTCCCTCCAGCCTACCCCCAGTCTCTGACTCTGCCTCCCTCCAGCCTCCCCCCAGTCTCTGCCTCTGCCTCCCTCCAGCCTCCCCCCCAGTCTCTGCCTCTGCCTCCCTCCAACCTCCCCCCAGTCTCAGCCTCTGCCTCTCTCCAGTCTCAGCCTCTGCCTCCCTCCAGCCTCCCCCCAGTCTCAGCCTCTGCCTCCCTCCAGTCTCAGCCTCTGCCTCCCTCCAGTCTCTGCCTCTGCCTCCCTCCAGCCTCCCCCCAGTCTCTGCCTCTGCCTCCCTCCAGCCTCCCCCCAGTCTCAGACTCTGCCTCCCTCCAGCCTCCCCCCAGTCTCTGCCTCTGCCTCCCTCCAGCCTCCCCCCAGTCTCTGCCTCCCTCCAGCCTCCCCCCAGTCTCTGCCTCTGCCTCCCTCCAGCCTCCCCCCAGTCTCTGCCTCTGCCTCCCTCCAGCCTCCCCCCAGTCTCAGCCTCTGCCTCTCTCCAGCCTCCCCCCAGTCTCAGCCTCTGCCTCCCTCCAGCCTCCCCCCAGTCTCAGCCTCTGCCTCTCTCCAGCCTCCCCCCAGTCTCAGCCTCTGCCTCCCTCCAGCCTCCCCCCAGTCTCTGCCTCTGCCTCCCTCCAGCCTCCCCCCAGTCTCTGCCTCTGCCTCCCTCCAGCCTCCCCCAGTCTCAGCCTCTGCCTCCCTCCAGCCTCCCCACAGTCTCAGCCTCTGCCTCCCTCAGTCTCAGCCTCTGCCTCCCTCCAACCTCCCCCCAGTCTCAGCCTCTGCCTCCCTCCAGCCTCCCCCCAGTCTCTGCCTCTGCCTCCCTCCAGCCTCCCCCCAGTCTCTGCCTCTGCCTCCCTCCAGCCTCCCCCAGTCTCAGCCTCTGCCTCCCTCCAGCCTCCCCACAGTCTCAGCCTCTGCCTCCCTCCAGTCTCAGCCTCTGCCTCCCTCCAACCTCCCCCCAGTCTCAGCCTCTGCCTCTCTCCAGTCTCAGCCTCTGCCTCCCTCCAGCCTCCCCCCAGTCTCAGCCTCTGCCTCCCTCCAGTCTCAGCCTCTGCCTCCCTGCAGTCTCTGCCTCTGCCTCCCTCCAGCCTCCCCCCAGTCTCTGCCTCTGCCTCCCTCCAGCCTCCCCCCAGTCTCAGCCTTTGCCTCCCTCCAGCCTCTTCCCAGTCTCTGCCTCTGCCTCCCTCCAGCCTCCCCCCAGTCTCTGCCTCTGCCTCCCTCCAGCCTCCCCCAGTCTCAGCCTCTGCCTCCCTCCAGCCTCCCCACAGTCTCAGCCTCTGCCTCCCTCCAGTCTCAGCCTCTGCCTCCCTCCAATCTCCCCCCAGTCTCAGCCTCTGCCTCTCTCCAGTCTCAGCCTCTGCCTCCCTCCAGCCTCCCCCCAGTCTCAGCCTCTGCCTCCCTCCAGTCTCTGCCTCCCTCCAGCCTCCCCCCAGTCTCTGCCTCAGCCTCCCTCCAGCCTCCCCCCAGTCTCTGCCTCTGCCTCCCTCCAGCCTCCCTCCAGTCTCAGCCTCTGCCTCCCTCCAACCTCCCCCCAGTCTCAGCCTCTGCCTCTCTCCAGTCTCAGCCTCTGCCTCCCTCCAGCCTCCCCCCAGTCTCAGCCTCTGCCTCCCTCCAGTCTCTGCCTCTGCCTCCCTCCAGCCTCCCCCCAGTCTCTGCCTCTGCCTCCCTCCAGCCTCCCCCAGTCTCTGCCTCTGCCTCCCTCCAGCCTCCCCCCAGTCTCTGCCTCTGCCTCCCTCCAGCCTCCCCACAGTCTCTCCCTCTGCCTCCCTCCAGTCTCCCCCCAGTCTCAGCCTCTGCCTCCCTCCAGCCTCCCCCCAGTCTCTGCCTCTGCCTCCCTCCAGCCTCCCCCCAGTCTCAGCTTCTGCCTCTCTCCAGCCTCCCCCAGTCTCAGCCTCTGCCTCCCTCCAGCCTCCCCCCAGTCTCTGCCTCCCTCCAGCCTCCCCCCCAGTCTCTGCCTCTGCCTCCCTCCAGCCTCCCCCAGTCTCAGCCTCTGCCTCCCTCCAGCCTCCCCACAGTCTCAGCCTCTGCCTCCCTCCAGCCTCCCCCCAGTCTCAACCTCTGCCTCTCTCCAGTCTCAGCCTCTGCCTCCCTCCAGCCTCCCCCCAGTCTCAGCCACTGCCTCCCTCCAGTCTCAGCCTCTGCCTACCTCCAGCCTCCCCCCAGTCTCAGCCTCTGCCTCCCTCCAGCCTCCCCCCAGTCTCTGCCTCCCTACAGCCTCCCCCCCAGTCTCTGCCTCTGCCTCCCTCCAGCCTCCCCCAGTCTCAGCCTCTGCCTCCCTCCAGCCTCCCCACAGTCTCAGCCTCTGCCTCCCTCCAGTCTCAGCCTCTGCCTCCCTCCAGCCTCCCCCCAGTCTCAACCTCTGCCTCTCTCCAGTCTCAGCCTCTGCCTCCCTCCAGCCTCCCCCCAGTCTCAGCCACTGCCTCCCTCCAGTCTCAGCCTCTGCCTACCTCCAGCCTCCCCCCAGTCTCAGCCTCTGCCTCCCTCCAGCCTCCCCCCAGTCTCAGCCTCTGCCTCCCTCCAGCCTCCCCCCAGTCTCAGCCTCTGCCTCCCTCCAGTATCTGCCTTTGCCGCCTCCCCCCCCGCATGCGCAGATCTCTGGTCTGCATTAGAGACACTCCCACGCTCCTTATGAATCCACTTACCTGCTCCAGTGCCCGCCACCATCTTCCTGGCTCACGTGAGTATCCTCTTCTGACCTTCTGACACCGGCTTCCATCACGGCGTCCTCCGCGGCGTCCTGCTGCGAGCTCTGCATGTGACGTCCACACAGCAGTGGACGCAGCACAGAGGAAGGAGCTGATTGGCGCGCGCCTGTGACCCCGGAAGTGCAGGCGCCGGCAGTTCCGGGGTCAATCAGCTCCCTGTGCTCGGCGGCCACAAAAAAAAAATGTAAAAAAAAAAAAAAAAAAAAAAAATTTTTTTTTTTTTTTTTTTTTTTTTTTGCTGCCAGAGGGTGCCGCCCCTCACAATCTGCCGCCCTAGGCACCGGACCACGGGTGCCTAGTGGTAAATACGGCCCTGGCAGTATGTATATATATATATATATATATATATATATATATATATATATATACTGTATATGATTATGATGTACACAATATATAGTTTTATAAAAAGAAATAATTTTAAAAAATAACGCAGCGCCCCTCGGTATTTTTGATTCTCAGTGCAGATAAAGCAAATGGTTAGGGGCTGCCAATCCCATCTGCCTGATTTACCTTGGCTGGCAATCAAAATACAGGGAAGCTTATTTTTTTTTTTTTAGTTATTTAAAAAAATATAAAAAAAAAATGGAGTGGGCTCCTGCTGCATTTTCTATTGCTAGCTAAGGGTAATCCAAGCAGCTACTGGCTGCTAACCCCCACTGCTTGGTGTTACCTTCACTGGCAATGGAAAATCCAGGGAAGCCCTTTTTTTTTTTTTTTAAATCCTCTACTCCAGTACCATAACCCCGTCAGTAAATAAGATACTAAAGGGACCACCACACCCAACAGGAATCCAAAATCTTAGAGACACAGAACCCCTTCGACCACAACAGGGAAAGGAGCTGGGATTCCCAGTCCCACAAATTTCTTCAATAGAGATATGTGGAACACATTGTGTAGCTTGTATACCGTCAGGAAGGACAACTGATAGGCCAGTGAATTAACAATGGCAGAGATATTAAATGGACTAATAAAATGAGGGCACAACTTTAGAGAAAGCACCTTAAGTTTGTATTTATTGTTGACAACCACACCCAATCACCCAGACAGGTCCGCACCCAGCACATGACCACAGTTAGCCACTCACATATATTTGGCGCTCATGTCCCGCAAGTGCCTTTGAACATTAACCCATGTAGATGCCAAGGCGGAGCCAGCCTGATCCTCCTATTGTACCAGAAGAGTGACCCCGAGGTGACGGTGGTTCTTGATAGCAAATTCTGCAAGGACACAAAACAGCGCAAGTCTGACTATTGGACTGTGGGTGGAAAGCAGAGGAATTGGATAACTTAATCCCCAATCTGGAGCAAAAAGCCTCCAAAAGTTTGCAATGAACTGCGTACCCCTATCGGACACAACGCTAGACGGATGCCCATGGAGTCTGACCACTTCCTGAATAAAAACTTGAGCCAGCGTCTTGGCATTTGGTAGGGAAGGTCACAAAGTGAGTCATCTTAGAAAACTGGTCCACCACCACCAAAATAACCATGTTACTAGCATAGCGGGGAAGATGCGTGATGAAGTCTATGGAAATGTCTGTCCAGGGCTTGCTAGGTACATGCAGTGGTAACAAACACCCAGATGGACAAGAGTGCGACGGTTTGGCCTGCGCACAGTTGGTACAAGCAGACACGTAAGAGACGACATCTCTACGAATCCTGGGCCACCAAAAGTGATGCAGTATGAGATCTAAGGTACCTTTTACCCCAGGATGCCCCGCAAGGACCGAATCATGATGTTCCCCCAAAACCTTGAGCCACAGACTCAGGGGAACAAATAATATGTTGGGGGAACTCCTGGTGGTGCTGGGCATCAGAAATCTCAGATTCTACCTCTGTACTGAGTGCGAACACCACAACCTCCTTCTGTAAAATGGGCACCGGATCCTCCGGTGGCTCCCCCCAGGAAAGCAGGAAAGCACATCCACCTTGATGTTTTTGGAGCCCGAACAATAAGTAACTAAAAAGTTAAATCTATTAAAGAACAAGGACCATCAAGCTTGACTCGCAGAGAGGTGTTTAGCAGTTTCAAGGTATAGGAGGTTCTTGTGATCTGTGATTACCATAACCCGGTGTGTGGCACTCTAAAGAAAGTGTCACGATTCCTCAAATGCCAACTTGATGAGAAGCAGCGCCCTGTTACCTATATCATAATTATGCTCAGCAGGCGACAACTTCATGGACAAGAACGCACATGGGTGAAGTGTTATGAACTGGTAACTGTGGACAATCACAAAAAAGCCCATTAATCATAAAAAAACAAAACCACAAGAGTAGTTGGAAACTAAGCTGACCGTAATCCCCTATCTATCGGACAACACTAGAAGTAGCAGTGGGATGTTTCTAACACACGTAGGCACCTCGTCACTGCCGGAGAAACTTGCTACACCTCAAAGATAGAAATGAGGAATCCTAACTTGCCTCAGAGCAGTCCCCAAAGAAATAGCAAGCCCTCAACATGTAAACGACAGTGATGTAAGAAAACACAATACACAGAAAATATAGATTAGCAAAGGTGAGGCCCGACTTACTAGATACAAAAGGACAGAAAATATAACTGATTGCGGCCAGCAAAAAACCCTGTAAAAAAAATACCAAATTCCTGATAGAAAAAAAATCCTCCTATTGTACCAGAAGAGTGACCCCGAGGTGACGGTGGTTCTTGATAGCAAATTCTGCAAGGAAAAGGAATGCCGACCACTCCTCCTGATTATCGGACACAAAACAGCGCAAGTCTGACTATTGGACTGTGGGTGGAAAGCAGAGGAATTGGATAACTTAATCCCCAATCTGGAGCAAAAAGCCTCCAAAAGTTTGCAATGAACTGCGTACCCCTATCGGACACAACGCTAGACGGATGCCCATGGAGTCTGACCACTTCCTGAATAAAAACTTGAGCCAGCGTCTTGGCATTTGGTAGGGAAGGTCACAAAGTGAGTCATCTTAGAAAACTGGTCCACCACCACCAAAATAACCATGTTACTAGCATAGCGGGGAAGATGCGTGATGAAGTCTATGGAAATGTCTGTCCAGGGCTTGCTAGGTACATGCAGTGGTAACAAACACCCAGATGGACAAGAGTGCGACGGTTTGGCCTGCGCACAGTTGGTACAAGCAGACACGTAAGAGACGACATCTCTACGAATCCTGGGCCACCAAAAGTGATGCAGTATGAGATCGAAGGTACCTTTTACCCCAGGATGCCCCGCAAGGACCGAATCATGATGTTCCCCCAAAACCTTGAGCCACAGACTCAGGGGAACAAATAATTTGTTGGGGGAACTCCTGGTGGTGCTGGGCATCAGCAATCTCAGATTCTACCTCCGTACTGAGTGCGAACACCACAACCTCCTTCTGTAAAATGGGTACCGGATCCTCCAGTGGCTCCCCCCAGGAAAGCAGGAAAGCACATCCACCTTGATGTTTTTGGAGCCCGAACAATAAGTAACTAAAAAGTTAAATCTATTAAAGATTATAAAATTTCACCTTGTGGACATACTAGTTGAAAGACGGTTGGAACAAGGGAGAGGAGTTCATTGCCATTATTTGGATGGGACTGGGTAAGCTCTCCTCCATTAACCCCACAGAATGGGCAAAACTCTCATCAGTGATATTGGCCCCCACTCCACTGACTAGAAATACCTTAACGGCAATCTCCCAATCCCCAATGAATACCCTAGCGGGCAACAGACACTAGGTGGTTGATATGGAGGATAAGCATAGGTCCAGGAAGGAATCCCCCAATCTCTGAGCCTAGCAGTTTTCTGACTGACGCTCCTTTTTATTTATGAGAGGACATGCGTTAATGTAGTGCCCCTTCTTTCCACAGAAAAAGCATGCCCCACTCGGTTGATGAGAAAGCGGGACTCCCCATACCTGGGTGGTGCCACCCAGCTGCATGGGTTCACCTGAGGACTCCAGGGGGGTACTGGAGGAACAGGTCACACCTCGACTGATTGAGAATGATGAGACTGCTGGCAGAACCAGTGATTTATCTAGACCACTAACGCCCTTGCGGAGTCCAGAGATGGAGGAATCTCATACATGACCAAAGCCTCCTTGACTGTCTTGGAGACACACTGGAGAAAGTGTCTCCTGAGAGCAGAGCTGTTCCACTGGGTGTCCAGTGACCAACGCCGGAATTTGGCACAGGAATCCTCCTCCAGTCGACTCCCCTGTTTAAGAGCTCGGATCTTGGACTCGGCGAACGACACTTTATTGAGGTCATCATAGATGAGCTTGAGTGCCGAAAAAAAACATCCACCAAATTTAACACAGGGTAATTGGGGGGTAAGGAAAAGGCCCAGGATTGCGGATCACCACTGAGAAGGGAGATGACTATCCCTACCTGTTGACCTTATTCCTGGAAGAGACACGACACAGTCAGAAGTACAACTTACAGGTCTCCCGGAGGACGATAAACCGACTGCGATCCCCGGTGAACTGCTCTGGAAGCAGCAGTTTGGGCTCAGGGGCACTGGTAACAAATCATGTCTGACCAGTAGGTGGCGATTGGGCTTGCTGCTGAACTGCCCCTTTCAGCTCAGCTACATAAAGGGTTGGCACCTGTATTTGCTTCACCGAGTTGGTGACAGGATTCATGAGCAAATAGGTTTTGGGGTCTAAGATAATGCCAAGCGGTATGTACTGATGGAACAGGGGCTCCTACGCTGGCCCTCAGCCTCCAGACCCTGTGTTGTCCATTATCTCTGAGATAGGCTTGATAGTGGCAAGGTCCGAGTCCCCAGCATGACCCTTACTCCTGTCTAAGCCCTGTTCTTACTCCCCCCACCCAGAGAGTTGGCCAGAAACCCAGTAACAAAAACCCACAGTAACGACACAGACAAGGAAGAACAAAAACTCAAACACACTGCACTCAAACACAAAAGAGAGGCAATATGTGTACAAGGGAATAAAGCAAAGGGTAGGAAAAAAAAGCACAACAGGGGAACTTTCACACCACGCAGAATAGAAACTGTAAGTACCATGAACTGGATAACCACAAAGACAGGGATCGCTGAAGCTATCTTCAGTGGTCTCCTAACACACTCCCCAGCCTTAAATAGGAAGAGAACAGCTATGGATGGAATCAGCAATCTGGCTCACAGAATAGTTGCACACTGTTCCAAAAAGGATTAACTCCTACACGGCTGGGAGCAGTGAAACAACTCAGCCGATGCCCAGCACGGCTGAGCACTTAGGAGAGACCAGGTTGCCTATCGGACTCTGCAAGGTGAATAGAGTCCAACGCCGTAGCTGTAATCTGCGAGTGCGCATCCGGACAGCACATGACAGTACCCCTCCTTCTACGAGGGGTCCCCGGCCCCTCAGGAACAACTGATCCTGGCTTTTACAGATGCTGTAGACATAATCAGCGAGTGCGGATCTGGACAGCGCATATATATACAGTTGAAAACAGAAGTTTACATACACAATCTAAAAAGACACATATGCATGTTTTTCTCACTATCTGACATGAAATCAGAATAAATATTTCCTATTTTAGGTCAATTAGGATTACCAAACTTATTTATATTTGCCAAATGCCAGAATAATTAAAGTGACAGAATGTTTTAAGGCATTTTTATTACTTTCTGCAAAGTAAAATGTTTACATACACTAAAGGGTGCTTTACACGCTGCGACATCGCTAACGATATATCGTCGGGGTCACGTCGTTAGTGACGCACATCCAGCGTCGTTAGCGACATTGCAGCGTGTGACACCTAGGAGTGACGATCAACGATCGCAAAAACGTCAAAAATCATTGATCGTTGACACATCGCTCCTTTTCATAATATCATTGGTGGTGCATGCCGCTGGTTGTTCGTCGTTCCTGCGGCATCACACATCGAGGTGTGTGACACCGCAGGAACGACAAACATCTCCTTACCTGCGTCCACCGGCAATGAGGAAGGAAGGAGGTCGACGGGATATTCCGCCCACTCATCTCCACCCCTCCGCTTCTATTGGACGGCTGCCGTGTGACGTCGCTGTGACGCCGCACGAACCGCCCCCTTAGAAAGGAGGTGGTTCGCCAGCCACAACGACGTCGCAGGGAAGGTAAGTCCGTGTGACGGGTGTAAGCGATGTTGTGCACCACGGGCAGCGATTTGCCCATGACGCACAACCGACGGGGGCAGGTACGCTCGCTAGCGATATCGATAGCGATATCGCAGCGTGTAAAATGCCCTTAAGAGTATTATGCTTTTAAACAATATGGGACAGCCCATATGATGATGTCATGTCTTTGGAAGCTTCTGATAGGTTTATTGACCTATTATTATTATCCTCTCTGCACTATTAGAGTACTGCACTACTTTACTATAAAGAGTGAGTGTCTTCCAAACAAAGCTTCTCAAAGACTGATTAGGTTACTGATTTTAACAGCTTTATGGTTTCTGAATTCTTTTCAGGGCTTTTTCAGGAGATTCCAGGCAGAATCAACTAACTTACTTAACAAGTTGTAAATGCAAAGGTGACTAAAGGTGACTTGTCTTACTATTAGTCATACGGTGAATATATTGAATAGATAACCATGATTTAAAATGACCCACATAGGATTCATGAAATGCAACATATAAAATGTCTGTCATTTTGAATTTAATTCTTTAATAAAGATAAAATCAGGCACCTTCTATTTTAATGAGGGTGATCAGTTACATAGTGTTTTCAATGTTTTTACCTTTGTTCACTTCAGAGAATAAAAGGCAACACAAAGAATGTGGAAAGCTCTATAAATTATAGGTGATACAAAATAAAGGTTGTAGTTTGTTATTCTGTGAGAAATGCTTTGTTAGTATGTCTGTGCATTTTTATTAATATAGTAGACATTCTTTATCAGCCATACTTGATATGTGCAGCCTATCGGACATAATAGAATACACCAGCAACAATATAAACTTTAAAGAGAACATATTTACTTAATTTAAACCAGGTAACAGGTGCATCCTTGAAGGGGCGGACATACTGTATCATTGGTGCAACCTGTGTAGCCGCATAAGGGCCTAAGAGGTAGGGGGAAGGGGGGGGGTTTCACCTTCAAAGCAAAATAGATTGAATATTACGATGAGCTTTAGAATTGCAAGCTTCCCACATATTGTTCTTGTACAGGATCCGTCTTCTGTCTTTGTCCAATCCTGCAGTGCTGGTGTGGCCAAACAGTTCAGTTCACCTTCCCACCTGCTTGTTTTCTGTGCCCGTCTTTGGCTCTATAAAGCTCTATAAAGTCCAAATAGAGGGAAGGGGAGTTGGGTATAGAAGAAAAATAAGATGGTGGGAAGGTGCACTAAAATTGAATTGTCAGCAGGTTTTTGCTACCTTTTCTAAGAGCAGCATGATGTAGGCAAAGAGATCCTGAATCCAACAATGCACCAATAAGATTACTGAGTGCAGCTGTTCTGATACATTCAGAATTTTTAGATTGTCCTGTAGCAGAGCTGAGTGACCTTCCCTGACCACACCAAGTTCTCAATAAAGATTGTACATTGATAATGAGGTGTCAATCACAGGAGGGGTGTGTTGGACTGCCTTGCGCTTGACTTTGTAGTCCAGCAATGATAAGGTTCCTGCTGCTTAAACAAACATAGCAAATAAACAACAGATAGGACCTTGACAAGGCAGCCAGCCCTATTTCTGTGTGAACCTTTGCAGCATGCTGTCTTCAGCTTACATAGCAAAAACCTTCTGACAGATTCCCTTTAAATATTTGGCTACACCATGATGCACAGTACACCTTTACGTGGTTTGAACAGTCATTCTCTGCTGACAGAGTGCCTATAATTTAACAAATTACATCTACCTAATAATGTGGATCTAAAGAAACTCCAAAGCCCTGTAGTCCAGGTAAGTTCATGAGAGTCATTCAGGAACAAACTTAGTTCACCACTTTAGATAAGTGATCCATTCCAGGATGAAAACATTAATTTATTTTTTTATTATATAAATGTATTTGCATATACGGTATACATAGAATGAAGCAGCAAATGTCTAAATGACACAAAAAAAACAACAAAATGTTCAAAGTAATTCTATTTGTAGTTAAAGAAAATGTGGGATATATAATACACAAAAACACACTTGTTTCATCTTCTAACATACACAATACATAGGAATACAGTACATAATTATAACTATACAAACGGAAGGAAAAGGAGTTCAAACATGTCACATATAGAGATGAGCGAACCGGTCCCGGTTCGGCTCGAGGTCGGTTCGCCGAACGGAGGTCCCGTTCGAGTTCGGCTCGTCGAACGTTCGACGAACCTAACACGAACTGCATAGGAAACAATGGCAGGCAATCACAAACACATAAAAACACCTAGAAAACACCCTCAAAGGTGTCCAAAAGGTGACAAACAACTCAAACACATGGGAAAGTGACAAGGACATATACTCATGCGAAAACAAAACAGCTGGACAAGGAAAAAGAGGAGGAGACACAGATATATGAGTATATGCAAGGAAACATCGATGCCATTACTGTGCAACTTGAGCCCTGCTCATTTTAGGCTTCCAATCTTGATAAATTGCCTGAGCTCGCCACGTACGCCTTGGGGATCTTGTCTTCTCTCGGAACCTGTCTTCAGTGCTGCTGGGGGTCTGCTGGCAGATAAGCACACGTGTCTGTCCACTGACAATGTGGACATGGCTCTCAGAGGACTTTTCTTCCCCTGGGTCAGCCAGGGGAGGTGAAAGGCACGCGTATTTTTGAGAGTGCTTCATGCAAAGCATCTTTTTCATCTTGAAAATTGGGTCAATTGATGCCAGTCAAGTGGGGTGTGTGTGGCCCAATTAGTGGCAACGAGAGAGACTGTGGTTGGAGTCCCCTCGCTGTGTTTCTAAAAAAACCAAGATGAACAAGTCATGGCTCTCAGAGGACTTTTCTTCCCCTGGGTCAGCCAGGGGACGGGAAAGGCACGCGTATTTTTGAGAGTGCTTCATGCAAAGCATCTTTTTCTTTTTCAAAAGGGGGCTCAACCGATGCCAGTCAAGTGGGGTGTGTGTGGCCCAGTTAGTGGAAACGAGGGAGACTGTGGTTGGAGTCCCCTCGCTGTGTTTCTAAAAGAACCAAGATGAACAAGTCATGGCTCTCAGAGGACTTTTCTTCCCCTGGGTCAGCCAGGGGACGGGAAAGGCACGCGTATTTTTGAGAGTGCTTCATGCAAAGCATCTTTTTCTTTTTCAAAAGGGTGCTCAACCGTTGCCAGTCAAGTGGGGTGTGTGTGGCCCAGTTAGTGGAAACGAGGGAGACTGTGGTTGGAGTCCCCTCGCTGTGTTTCTAAAAGAACCAAGATGAAGAAGTCATGGCTCTCAGAGGACTTTTCTTCCCCTGGGTCAGCCAGGGGACGGGAAAGGCACGCGTATTTTTGAGAGTGCTTCATGCAAAGCATCTTTTTCTTTTTCAAAAGGGGGCTCAACCGATGCCAGTCAAGTGGGGTGTGTGTGGCCCAGTTAGTGGAAACGAGGGAGACTGTGGTTGGAGTCCCCTCGCTGTGTTTCTAAAAGAACCAAGATGAACAAGTCATGGCTCTCAGAGGACTTTTCTTCCCCTGGGTCAGCCAGGGGACGGGAAAGGCACGCGTATTTTTGAGAGTGCTTCATGCAAAGCATCTTTTTCTTTTTCAAAAGGGGGCTCAACCAATGCCAGTCAAGTGGGGTGTGTGTGGCCCAGTTAGTGGAAACGAGGGAGACTGTGGTTGGAGTCCCCTCGCTGTGTTTCTAAAAGAACCAAGATGAACAAGTCATGGCTCTCAGAGGACTTTTCTTCCCCTGGGTCAGCCAGGGGACGGGAAAGGCACGCGTATTTTTGAGAGTGCTTCATGCAAAGCATCTTTTTCTTTTTCAAAAGGGGGCTCAACCGATGCCAGTCAAGTGGGGTGTGTGTGGCCCAGTTAGTGGAAACGAGGGAGACTGTGGTTGGAGTCCCCTCGCTGTGTTTCTAAAAGAACCAAGATGAACAAGTCATGGCTCTCAGAGGACTTTTCTTCCCCTGGGTCAGCCAGGGGACGGGAAAGGCACGCGTATTTTTGAGAGTGCTTCATGCAAAGCATCTTTTTTCTTTTTCAAAAGGGTGCTCAACCGATGCCAGTCAAGTGGGGTGTGTGTGGCCCAGTTAGTGGAAACGAGGGAGACTGTGGTTGGAGTCCCCTCGCTGTGTTTCTAAAAGAACCAAGATGAACAAGTCATGGCTCTCAGAGGACTTTTCTTCCCCTGGGTCAGCCAGGGGACGGGAAAGGCACGCGTATTTTTGAGAGTGCTTCATGCAAAGCATCTTTTTCTTTTTCAAAAGGGTGCTCAACCGATGCCAGTCAAGTGGGGTGTGTGTGGCCCAGTTAGTGGAAACGAGGGAGACTGTGGTTGGAGTCCCCTCGCTGTGTTTCTAAAAGAACCAAGATGAACAAGTCATGGCTCTCAGAGGACTTTTCTTCCCCTGGGTCAGCCAGGGGACGGGAAAGGCACGCGTATTTTTGAGAGTGCTTCATGCAAAGCATCTTTTTCTTTTTCAAAAGGGGGCTCAACCGATGCCAGTCAAGTGGGGTGTGTGTGGCCCAGTTAGTGGAAACGAGGGAGACTGTGGTTGGAGTCCCCTCGCTGTGTTTCTAAAAGAACCAAGATGAACAAGTCATGGCTCTCAGAGGACTTTTCTTCCCCTGGGTCAGCCAGGGGACGGGAAAGGCACGCGTATTTTTGAGAGTGCTTCATGCAAAGCATCTTTTTCTTTTTCAAAAGGGGGCTCAACCGATGCCAGTCAAGTGGGGTGTGTGTGGCCCAGTTAGTGGAAACGAGGGAGACTGTGGTTGGAGTCCCCTCGCTGTGTTTCTAAAAGAACCAAGATGAACAAGTCATGGCTCTCAGAGGACTTTTCTTCCCCTGGGTCAGCCAGGGGACGGGAAAGGCACGCGTATTTTTGAGAGTGCTTCATGCAAAGCATCTTTTTCTTTTTCAAAAGGGGGCTCAACCGATGCCAGTCAAGTGGGGTGTGTGTGGCCCAGTTAGTGGAAACGAGGGAGACTGTGGTTGGAGTCCCCTCGCTGTGTTTTACATGCTTTTAGAAGGGCATGACATGGCTTAGAGGTTGACTTTCAGCATCTGGAAACTGTTGGCTACCAAAATGCTGCCTTTCCAACCTTTTTAACCGAGGATTTTCGAGACCTTATGCCCATCGCAGTGCCCCAAGAGCCGATGCCCAGGCGCCACTCCTTCTCCAACAAAGGCGTGCACGCGCTACACCAGCATGTCGCACTAAACATCACTGATTCCTTGAGAAACTCTGTGTGACAGGGTGCATTTCACCACAGATAATTGGCCCAGTAAGCATGGACAGGGGCGTTACATGTCGCTGACTGGGCAATGGGTTACTGTGGGGAGAGATGGAGAAGGGTCTGCTGTTGCTGTACAAGTCTTGCCGTCCCCACGAGTTGTTTCAATCCTTCTACTGTATGTAGAAGTTAATACACTGCTTCTGCCTCTTCAACCTCGTGTGGGTCTTCCACCTTGGCGCAAACCCTGTGTGGTCAGGCCACCCTTCCTTGTAACTGCGCACAAGGACTACCACACACCTCCTTAATATGCTGGCAGCAGAGCTCAATGCCATCAGGCGGTCAAAGGTTTACTTTGAAATGTATGGGAAATGTGAGTCACACCGCTGAGAAGTTGTGGACGGTTAGCTCTGGAGACCGAGGTTCATCAATGGTTGTCTCCACTCAACCAGCAGCCAGGGAAGGCCGGGTGCGACAATGATGCAAACATGGGTGCGGCCCTTCGCTGTGACAATGTGACACACGTGCCTTGTGTGGTTCACGTGTTGAACCTGGTTGTCCAGCAATTTTTAAAGCACTATCCTGGCCCACATGGCCTTCTGCAGAGAGCACAGTGTAACGCCTTCCTTGATCCACACACTCAGATGGGCTGTAAATGATAGGCTAGAGGGAAGCCACTCACCAAGCAGGACCCCTAGAACCCTGAAACCCTTTAACCCCTATACAGGGATTAGGAATTACACAGGGCCCAAGGTGATTAATACCTGTGGAAGGCTGCAGTTCCAGAGAATAGTAGTCAGGCAGGGTCAAAACATTAATTGAGGAACAGGAACAGAATGGGACGGCCAGGACTTAATCAGAAAACAAGCAGAGGTGAAATGCGGATCGGCCAACAAGGTACATAAACAGCAAGCAGGAAAAGTAGTCAGGTAACAAGCACACAAAATCATAAAACTGAACTGGGGGTAAAAGCAGAGCTATGTCTGTCAGTGGTCTGCAGACAGGATGGGCATAAAAAAGGGTGTGGTGTCTTCCCATTGGTTGTAGCTGAATGATGGTATTTCATCTGTGAGATACCCACCAGCTACATTCAGCCAGAGATTCTGCATCTGTCAAGGTAATGCAGCCCAGTGGGTGAGCATAACCTGCGTCCACCTGCGCCGCTGGCATCGACTCCTCTCCCATCATCAGCACTATGCATGAAAGGAACACGTTGTCACCTGGCGACCGGAGTACAAATTGACGAAGCGGACTCCGTTGGTGACTTAACAGCCGTGTGCGGCAATGATGCAAACCTGGCTGCGGGCCATCGTCAGGGCAATGTGACACACGTGCCTTGTATGGCTCACGTGTTGAACCTAATTCTCCAGCAATTTTTAAAACACCATCACGGCCTACATGGCCTTGTGCAGTGGGCACGCTCGCTATGTGCTCACTTACATCGTGCGCACACAGCAGCTCAACAACTTTCGTCGCTACAGAAGTCTTTAGGTCTGGTGGTTAAACGCCTGAAATGCGATGTGCCCACACGCAGGAATTTGAATCTGCACATGTTGCAGCGTTTGTGGCAGCACCGCCGAACCCTGCTGCAATACGTTATGACATATAGCCTGGGATAACTTGATCCAGAGGTGGTGCAGATCACGCTGCTGGAGTGGTGTCAGATCAAGGACCTATGCACCCTGCTACACAGTTTACAAATGTCGACGAAGATGTTTAGCACTGGCAATGTCATTCTCAGCGTGACAATTCTGGTCATCTACATGATGGAGCACACTGTAATTATTATTCGGAGTCAGGTGTTGGGACAAGAGGAAGGGGAGGAAGTACAGGAGGAGTCATATGCGGAAGGGATAAAAAGATCGACGAGGTCCAGATGGTCAGCGGCACCTATGCGGCAGTCATGGTGAGGGAGAGGGATTAACAAGGGCGCATAGTATCAGCAAAAAGTGTTGAGGAAGGTGCAGGAGCCCATGAAGAAATGGAGGACGAACTGGCGATGGGCATGGAAGACTCAGCAGATGAGTGAGAGCTTGCTCACATTTCGGTTGTGCGAGGTTGTGGGGAGAGGGCAGAGGAAGGAGGCACGATTCTCACCTCTCTGCCACCAACACATCAAGGACTTGGTCCTCCTGGATGCACAAGACACATGAGCGCCTTCTTGCTGCACTACCTACAACATGACCCTCGGATTGTACGAATTCAAAGTAATCCAGAATACTGGGTTGCCACACTGTTAGATCCCCGGTACAAGACAAAATTTGGTGAAATAATTCCTGCCATAGAAATGGACGCACGTATACAGGAGTATCTGCAGAATGTGGTACGCAATCTTAGATCTGCTTTTCCACTAAACACCAGTGCTGCACAGAGTGAATCTCAATGCTTTGTCATGGATAGGAGGAAATGGTCTTTTACTTGTCCACATCTGAGGGACCGAGGGCTGGCTGCTGTGCTGAGATGGTGTTGAGTACGGTGTCCCTGCAGAGTTGCACTTTTGGTCATATACCAAAATGAGTTGAAAAAGGGCAGATGCTGGTGGAAAGGGGAACAGTGTCAGGTTTCCAGGTTTTCCAGTTCTCTTTTGAATGAGCTTGCCCTCAGTTAACATGGAGTTTAAGGTTCTGTTGCCCTACTTCCTGTCCAGCTGCTTAAAAGGCCGCCTCTCAGCCCAGTCCAGTGCCTGAGTATACTGCTTGCTGTGTGCTCCTGCTTTGCTGCTGCTAATCCTGATTGCTTTTGGATCCTCCTAAAGACTACCGACCGACCGCCTCTGGACCTTACCCGGTTTCTCAAGCTGTGCCCGGATTCCGTCTGCCATCTTCGGTCAGCACTCTGCCTGGTTCTCTCTGGTTCGTAACCACTCTGGACAATCATCCCGTACGGACACTCCTGGACTTTTACCGCTTGCCCCTTGTGTCCCGGCTGCTGCGCATTTAGGCCTTCTGGGGTGATTGCCGGACAGTCCCTGTATAGGGGTTCGCTCTGGTGGTCTCCCTGGGGGAGTCCGGTGCGTGGCCCCGGGAATTCCCTCCGCTCCGTTTCGGGAAGGTATTTTGTGTATTTGTACTGCTGTGTTTGTTCCGTTGTTATCTACCATGGTTACAGATTATAAAACATCTTGTATCAAAAACTCGTCTCTGCTGATCATTGCCCTACGCTATCGAAATCCTCAGAACATATAATAAGTATTACATTATACTCAGGCCATAAGAGGATTTCGCTGGGGCAATGACTGAGACACGAGGAGTAGATCAGCTCTTTTCTATGATTAACTCCTTGCAGCAGGAGATGGAGGTGGTGCAGACTAAACTTAGAGATGTGGAGGCACAGCTGGGCCATGATCACCAGGTACTGGGGCCGGCTATACAGGACTTGCAAGTCAGAGTGGAGGCTCAGGAAGCCGTCCCCACTACGTCCGTATCAGCTGCCGGTATGCCTAGGTTACCCCCATTCCGTTTCAATGGTGACCGTAGTCAGTTTCGTGGATTTGTGAACCAATGTATACTGTTTTTTGATGTACATGCTGATTATTACCGTTCTGACCGGTCCAAAGTGTTATGTATAATTATGTTATTAACCTCACGAGCACTGGCTTGGGCTAATCCTATGATAGAGAACCGGGACATCCGTTTAAATCACCTAGATGATTTTCTGACCGCAATGGCGCAGATGTTTGATGATCCGAATCGCCGTGCTACCGCTGAATCGGCTCTCCTTTCCTTACGTCAGGGAAAGCGTTCTGTCGTTGAATACGCCACTGAATTTAAGAGGTTAGTGGTAGACACCGACTGGGGAAACAATGCATTATTGTCTGTTTTCAGAAAGGGGTTGTCCGGTACCATCAAGGACGAATTAGCTCGTTCCGAATCTCCAGAGGATTTTGACCTGTTTCTCCAGCATTGTGTGCGTATTGATACCCGCTTGACGGAACGTAGACAGGAAAAATGGGCAGCTGTAAACCGTGTAAACAACTTTACATTTCCTTCCAGAGAACCCGCTCTCAGGACGCCACGGGAGGCCGAGGACGTTCCTATGCAAGTGGACTCTCTGCAAAAGCGAGAGACCAATGAACGTCGCGAACACCGGCTCCGTGAGCGTTTGTGTTTCTATTGCGGTCAATCGGACCATTTCTTGATCGACTGCCCGAAACGTCCGAATCGCCCAAATAAGGTATTGGCAGCCATGGCAGAGTGTGACAACACGGACGCAGAGTCCGATATCTCTGAGGCAAGTGGACACTTGGATGCGGTATTTCCCTTGACTGTAATGTCAACCTCACCGAAGGACTCAGAAGGGAAATATACCCATTGCTCACTCCCCATTCAGATCCGTTGGGAGGGACAACTAATTCCTACCTCTGCAATGATAGACTCTGGGGCAGGGGGAAATTTCATGGACTCTTCTTTTGCCAGGAAACACGGTATCCGGACTCAGCAAAGATCCTCACCGGTTACCATGGAGATGGTAGACGGATCTCCGTTAATCTCTGGACCAGTCGATCGGGAAACCGTACCGCTAGAATGCGTCATGAAGCCAGGTCAGCAGGAGACCCTTGTTTTCATGCTAATTTCATCTCCTCATTTTCCGATTATTTTAGGTATTCCGTGGCTACGGTCTACAAATCCGGTCATCGATTGGGAAACTAAGGAAATATCCTTCCCACCGCAGAATATTCCGACCATTAGTCCAACTGTTACGGTTCCAGTACCACCAAATACGGAGAGCACTGTACAGGTACCTGTTTTACCCCCGGTTTACAGTGACTTCGCTGATATATGCGACAAAAGAAAAGCCGACCGACTTCCCCCGCATAGACCGTATGATTGCCCCATAGACTTACTCCCAGGGGCGGAGATTCCGTTTGGTCATGTCTACCCGTTGGCGGCACCTGAGCTAGGAGCGCTAAAAGAGTACATTGATGAAAGCCTAGCCAAGGGATTTATTCGTCCGTCTACCTCACCCGCAGGGGCACCCATGTTTTTCGTGAAAAAGAAGGAGGGGACTCTGAGACCCTGTATTGACTACCGGGAACTGAATAAAATAACCATCCGGAACCGGTATCCGTTACCGTTGATTCCTGAGCTATTGGAGAGGGTCCAACAGGCAAAAATATTCACCAAATTGGACCTCCGTGGGGCATATAATCTGCTTCGTATACGTCCCGGAGACGAGTGGAAGACCGCGTTCCGATGTCGGTACGGACATTTTGAGTACCTAGTGATGCCTTTTGGACTTTGTAACGCTCCCGCGGCATTTCAACATCTAGTTAACGATATTTTTAGGGATATCATGGACCAATTCATGGTGATCTATCTGGACGATATCCTAATCTTTTCTGATTCTCTACAGGAACACCAGGAGCACGTCAAGACCGTACTTACCCGTCTGAGGGAAAACCACCTGTACATTAAGCTGGAGAAATGCGAGTTCCACTGCTCACAAATACAATTCTTAGGTTATGTCATCTCTCCTCAGGGACTAAACATGGAATCTGGCAAGATACAAGCCATTCTGGACTGGCCGGAACCGGGAAACATCAAGGAGGTACAACGCTTTGTCGGTTTTGCCAACTTTTACCGACGCTTTATCCGTAACTTTTCAGAGATTGTCCGTCCCATCACTCTGTTAACCAAGAAAGGACAGAAGTTTGTGTGGTCCGCCCAGGCCCAGGAAGCATTCCATCGTCTCAAGGTATGTTTTACCTCAGCGCCAATATTAGTCCATCCGAATCCCGCACTTCCCTTTATCGTGGAGGTCGACGCTTCCGACTATGCATTAGGGGCCATTCTTTCTCAAAGGACCGGGGACAAGAGTCTCTTGCATCCGTGTGCCTTTTCCCGCCGGTTGTCCCCTGCAGAAAGGAACTACGACATTGCGGACAAGGAATTATTGGCGATTATTTCCGCTTTCAAGGAATGGAGACACCACTTACAGGGAGCCGCACAGCAAGTGATAGTACTCACGGATCACCGTAATCTGGAATTTCTTAAGTCTGCCAGGTGCCTGTCTCCACGGCAAGCCCGTTGGAGCCTATTTCTTAACCAATTCAATTTTATCGTTACATACCGTCCAGGTTCACGTAATGGGAAAGCCGATGCCTTGTCCCGAATCCACGCCGTGGACTCCGTGCCTAGAACCCCGTCTCAGACCGTGTTATCGGATGCCAATTTCGTTGGAGTACTCAAGGACCAGGACTTGTGGAAGGACATCAAGCTGGCCTATGATGGTGACGTATTTCTTGCTGCCCCCCCGAATGATGTAACTCTTGTTCTTCGGAATGGTGTGTGGTTGAGAGAGCGACGCATTTATGTCCCGGAGGCCGTAAGACTTCGGGTTCTCAAGTTGGTCCATGACTCCGTGTTGGCTGGTCATAGGGGGGTACAGAAGACGCAAGAATTTCTGAGCCGTTTTTTCTGGTGGCCTACTTGTTTAAAGGATGTGAAGGACTATGTCAACTCATGTGTGGTTTGTGCCCGGTGCAAGGTCCCTCGTGTGGCTCCTACGGGACTCCTCCAACCGTTACCCGTGCCATCGCGCCCTTGGGGGTCTATCTCCATGGATTTTATTGTGGAGTTGCCAGTCTCATGCGGACACAATACCATTTTAGTGGTGGTAGATCGATTGACTAAAGCTGCTCACTTCATTCCGTGTACCGGTCTTCCCTCAGCCGCAGAGACAGTGGATTTGGTTATCCAGAATGTATTCCGATTGCATGGGGTACCAGACGAGATCATCTCTGACCAGGGCGTGCAGTTCACGTCTAGATTCTGGAAGGGGTTTTGTACGGCACTCCAGATTGATGTCTGTTTGTCTTCTGCATACCATCCTCAGACGAATGGGCAAACCGAACGGACGAATCACACCCTGGAACAATACCTTCGATGTTATGTCAGCCATCTCCAAGACGATTGGTTGAAGATGCTTCCGTTGGCGGAGTTCTCATATAACAACACTCAGAGCAGCTCCACTAAGGTAACGCCCTTTTTCGCTAACTTGGGTTACCATCCGAATGTTTTGCCTAGGTCACCGGTTGCGGTTTCGGTGCCAGCGGTGGAGGACAGATTGACAGAGCTACGACAAAATCTGGAGGTTCTGAAGGACACTGTGGCTACGGCCCAGGAGCGTTACAAGAGGTCGGCCGACACTCACCGGAAACCGGCACCCATGTACAAGGTAGGGGACTCTGTATGGTTGTCCACCAAAAACCTGAGATTGGGTGTTCCTTCGCAGAAGCTGGGACAAAAATTCATCGGTCCGTTTAAGATCACCGGGATCGTGAGCCCTGTGGCCTGTCGGCTACGGTTGCCGCACCATCTAAAGGTACACCCGGTCTTTCATGTGTCTCTCCTCAAACCTGTCTCCCCTAATACGTTTCGTGGTCGTGTTGTGCCTCCTCCTCCGCCTGTGATGGTCGACGGCGAGGAGCAGTTCGTGGTTGAGGACATTATTGACTCCCGGCTCCATCGTCGTCGGCTTCAATATCTGGTACGTTGGCAGGGGTACGCCCCCGAGGACGATTCCTGGGAACCGGTGGGTAACATTCGGGCACCCCGGAAGATCGCTCAGTTTCATCGACGGTTCCCGGACAAGCCGGGCCCTGATCCGTCCTGAGGCCGTCTCTGGGGGGGGGAGTAATGTCAGGTTTCCAGGTTTTCCAGTTCTCTTTTGAATGAGCTTGCCCTCAGTTAACATGGAGTTTAAGGTTCTGTTGCCCTACTTCCTGTCCAGCTGCTTAAAAGGCCGCCTCTCAGCCCAGTCCAGTGCCTGAGTATACTGCTTGCTGTGTGCTCCTGCTTTGCTGCTGCTAATCCTGATTGCTTTTGGATCCTCCTAAAGACTACCGACCGACCGCCTCTGGACCTTACCCGGTTTCTCAAGCTGTGCCCGGATTCCGTCTGCCATCTTCGGTCAGCACTCTGCCTGGTTCTCTCTGGTTCGTAACCACTCTGGACAATCATCCCGTACGGACACTCCTGGACTTTTACCGCTTGCCCCTTGTGTCCCGGCTGCTGCGCATTTAGGCCTTCTGGGGTGATTGCCGGACAGTCCCTGTATAGGGGTTCGCTCTGGTGGTCTCCCTGGGGGAGTCCGGTGCGTGGCCCCGGGAATTCCCTCCGCTCCGTTTCGGGAAGGTATTTTGTGTATTTGTACTGCTGTGTTTGTTCCGTTGTTATCTACCGTGGTTACAGATTATAAAACATCTTGTATCAAAAACTCGTCTCTGCTGATCATTGCCCTACGCTATCGAAATCCTCAGAACATATAATAAGTATTACAAACAGGTGTGTTGGAAAGGGGAAAAAAGTTTTGGTCCGTGGATTTGGTGGTTAAGCAACAGTAACATTTGCTGAAGAAACACCATCTGTTACAGTGGGACTGGCAGATTTGGATAAAGTGGTATATACTATGTTACCGCTATATAACGAAAATTAATATGAAAAGAAAGAGAAAGGTATATATCCCCATCAGCAGTCAGTGTGCACCGTGCTCCCAGTTGGAAAAGGAGAGGTTGGCAACTGGAAGGTTTGGTGGAGGATACAGAGCTGTGTGGCTATGACACTAATAGTAGCCTGAACCGAGTTAGACGCCATTCGGATCTGGAGACTGGGAGCCCTGTTAGCGTCACAGGGTCCACATGCCCACCCAGCCCAGGAACTCCCTGTTAACAACACAGGGGCCATTGAGTATGCTGACCGTGTGCATAGGGGCACACCTGTGGACAGCAGGCGCATCAGCAGCAGCAGGCCTGTTAATGCCACTGGGCTGCACAAGCAGGACTGGTAGGACAGGAGCTGGTCTTAACCGTTCTGCGTTACCAACTGTGGTGGTGGCCTGCATCGACACCCTATCCCTGCCTACCTCTGGCCTAAAGCCGCAATGGGTTCAACACATGGAGGTGTGCTCTTTCGGAGCATAATAGAAGACTGCGCACCTCCTTGTTGGCTCCAGCCCCTTTTATAACCTGGGTCCGCCCCAAACCAGGGTGAACCACAATGCACCTTCTGGAGACAAAAGTAGAGTGACACGTCATGAGTGGCATAACTAGCGTCCTATTTGGAACCGCAACTTCAATGATAACCTCATGGCTGCCATGACCCAAACACCTCACCAGTCATCGTCTGACCATCAATAATGCGGTGTCAAGTCATAGGGGTGGGCCTCTGCAAGCCATTTGGGAGGACACCTGATGCCCTGTGGTCTATATGGGACCCCCACATCAGTGGCAGGGCCAAAGAGTTCATTACCGGACCTAGTCTCTGATGCAGTAAGTGCCTGAGCATGCTCAGTAGCATGAAATACAGTCTCTGAAAAAAGACTATCAGCTTTAGCATGATGTCTAGGCACAAAACAGGACTTAGACCCGGCACGGAATGCAAGCACCTGTGCAAAGAGGCTTTTCACACTTAGTGTGGGAGCATGCGCTGTATCCCGAAATGAAGACTTAGCATCAGGAATGGCACAGTCAGGCTGAGCATACTCACTAGGCGAAACACTGTAATTAGGCTGCAGCTGGGGTAAATCGGCACACGCATGCGCACTAGCTGCCTCTCCACACTTAGACGTGGAGGAGAAATTGCTCTTGGAGATGCTGTCTATGAACAGAAGGAAAAGCTAAAGGAAGCCTGACTTTCTATCCCTCCGAATTATCAAATGCAGCAATGAATTCCCTGAGTTTGCTATAACATTAGCGTAGCAAAATGTGCATGAGGGTGTCATGTAGAGGTGCTATAAATAGCTTGGCACCAGTGGGGCACTAATGGAATACAACAGCCAGTTCTATGATGCCACTAAATGGCAGTATTTTTTGCTATCATTATAGCTTATTAAAAACAGCAGGAGGGTGTCATGCAGAGGTGCTAGAAATAGCTTGGCACCAGTGGGGCACTAATGGAATACAACAGCCAGTTCTATGATGCCACTAAATGGCAGTATTTTTTGCTATCATTATAGCTTATTAAAAACAGAGCAGGAGGGTGTCATGCAGAGGTGCTAGAAATAGCTTGGCACCAGTGGGGCACTAATGGAATACAACAGCCAGTTCTATGATGCCACTAAATGGCAGTATTTTTTGCTATCATTATAGCTCATTAAAAACAGAGCAGGAGGGTGTCATGCAGAGGTGCTGCACATAGATTTGCACCAGTGGGGCACTAATGGAGTACAACAGCCACTTCTTGTATGCCACTAGGTACACTGAGTGTTTGCTAGTATAATGGCTTAGTTAAAAAGAGTTTGAGTGTGCAATGCAGGCAGAGGTGCTGCAAATATCTTTGCACTAGTTTGACTACACAAAAGTACAATAGCCACGTTTAGGATGCCACTAGGTACACTGAGTGTTTGCTAGTATAATGGCTTAGTTAAAAAAAGTTGGAGTGTGCAATGCAGGCAGAGGTGCTGCAAATATCTTTGCAATAGTGTGACTAGACAAAAGTACAATAGCCACTGTGAGGTAGCACGGTCGGCTGCGCAGCAGAAGACACGGGATCCAGGCATTAAGGTTCACAGCACACGGTTTTAATGTCCAAACAAAAGTCCATAACAAAAATACATGTGCCTCTCCAGCAGAAAACTCAGGGAGTTCTGTTCACTCCCTCACACACGGCACACCTGCCCTTGTTCCTGATTCTATTTAACCCTTCCTTCAGCCTGTAAGGAAACAGCATTAACCCTATAGTGGTTTTACTTTCTATCATGGAGTGAGCACAACCGGGGCGAGACATACCGGCCGTCATAGATAACCCCGGTCACAGTCTCACACACCCCCCCCCCCTCAGTTCAAGCGTGCGGGGTTGAACTCCAGCCATCAAACACGGGCCGCGGGACAAGGCATCGGCGTTGCCCTGCAACCCACCGGCCCTATGTTCAACCGTAAACCGGAAGTTCTGCAGAGAAAGGAACCACCGGGTAACCCGGGCATTCCGTTCCTTGGCGGACCTCATCCAGACCAGTGGAGAGTGATCCGTCACCAAGCGAAACTGCCGTCCCAGCAGGTAATAGCGTAGGGACTCCAAGGCCCACTTGATCGCCAGGCACTCCTTCTCCACTACGCTATAATTCCGCTCGGGAGGGGTGAGCTTCCTACTTAAGAAGGTGACGGGGTGTTCCTCCCCCTGAACCACCTGAGACAGCACTGCCCCCAGGCCGACCTCCGAGGCGTCAGTCTGTACTATGAACTCCTTCCAGAAATCAGGGTTGACCAGAACGGGCTGTCCGCACAGGACCTCCTTCAGGGCCCGGAAGGAGTCCTCGGCCTGCGGAGTCCAGCGCACCATGACGGACTTCTTGCCTTTGAGAAGGTCCGTCAAGGGGGCTGATAGTCCCGCAAAATCTTTTACAAACCTCCTGTAGTACCCCACGATACCCAGGAAGGCCCTAACCTGCTTCGTGGTCAGGGGTCTAGGCCACTTCTGGATCGCCTCAACCTTGTTAATTTGGGGCTTAATCACTCCTTGGCCTATCACGTAGCCCAAGTAGCGGGCTTCCGTGAGTCCCAATGCACATTTCTTGAGATTGGCTGTCAATCCGGCTGTTCGAAGCGCGTCCACCACCGCTTGTACCTGTTCCAAGTGAGTCTGCCAATCGGAGCTGTAAATAATGATGTCATCCAGGTACGCTGATGCATACGCCTGGTGGGGTTCCAGCACTAAGTCCATCAACCTCTGGAACGTGGCCGGAGCGCCATGTAACCCAAAAGGCAAGACAACATAGTGGAAGAGACCCTCCGGCGTAACAAAAGCGGTTTTCTCCTTGGCGGACTCCGTTAGTGGCACCTGCCAGTACCCCTTGGTCAGGTCGAGCGTGGTAAAATATCGCGCCTGTCCCAGCCTATCAATCAGCTCATCCACCCGGGGCATGGGGTAGAGATCGAACTTGGATATTTCGTTCAATCTCCTAAAGTCATTGCAGAACCTTAAGGAGCCATCGGGTTTTGGTATTAGGACAATCGGACTAGCCCATTCACTCCGGGATTTTTCGATGACCCCCAGGCGTAACATTGTCTTTACTTCCTCCGATATGGCTTGTCGTCGAGCCTCCGGTACTCGGTATGACTTCAGGCGTACCTTCAGGTGGGGCTCGGTGACAATATCATGTCGTATCAGACTGGTCCTACCGGGCAGCTCGGAGAAGACATCGGGGTTCTGCTGAACCAACCGTCTGGCCTCAATCTATTGTACAAAAGTACAATAGCCACGTTTAGGATGCCACTAGGTACACTGACTGTTTGCTAGTATAATGGCTTAGTTAAAAAAAGTTTGAGTTTGCAATGCAGGCAGACGTGCTGCAAATATCTTTGCACTAGTTTGACTACACAAAAGTACAATAGCCACGTTTAGGATGCCACTAGGTACACTGACTGTTTGCTAGTATAATGGCTTAGTTAAAAAAAGTTTGAGTTTGCAATGCAGGCAGACGTGCTGCAAATATCTTTGCACTAGTGTGACTAGACAAAAGTCCAATAGCCACGTTTAGGATGCCACTAGGTACACTGAGTGTTTGCTAGTATAATGGCATAGTTAAAAAGAGTTGGAGTGTGCAGAGGACAGGAGGGTACAGTGCCAGGATTGTGGGGCTCTGGGTAGAGGAATGGAAGCCTGCCTTTCTATTCCCTCCTAATGTTGAAATGCAGCGACGAAATCCCTGACCTTGGCTACACAGACGCTGTCGCTGTTTTCAGGACCTGTCACCTATGGCTCTGACCCTACCGGTTTGAGCCCTTAAAAGGACTGATAGAAAGTGATCTCCCTAAGCTTTCTAACGCTGTGTATGGAGCGCATACAGCTGTATCAGCGATAGGACTCAGGACGGAGCTGCGACAGTGATGTCTGACACCAAAGACGCAGAAGAGATAATGGCGTCCTGGAGGAAAATGTCCGGTTTTATAATGCAGGGACATGTGACATGGACATCCTATCACACATGCCGTTGCTTCTCTGGCTAAAAGTCCACTTAGCTGTGTGTGTGTCTGGGATTGGCTGACATGCTGGCCCGCCCCACAAGACGCGCGCGCTTAGGGAAGGAAGACAAGGAAAAAAAAAAAAATTATAGAAACAGCAGTGATCTGAAGGCGCTGTTCCCGCACAGTATACACTGAAATGTCATAATAGTGTGAGTCACAGAGTGACTTACACTATTACAGCGGAAACCAAGCTAGGAATTAGCTGGTTTTTTGCTGCTAGAACCGTTCTCAAACGTTTCTAGAACTATCGAGCTTTTGCAAAAAGCTCGAGTTCTAGTTCGATCTAGAACAGGCCCCAAAATCACTCGAGCCTAGAACTGGAGAACCTCGAACCGCGAACCACGCTCAACTCTAGTCACATATTTTATTAACACACTTAAAACCAGCGATATAAAAAACATACAGACAAATAACTAATTAACAATTATAACTATGTCCAACATTACAACCCTTATTGGTGCATGGGGCTCGGTGAGCAGAAGCAAGGATGGGGGGCCTGGATCCGGCCCTACCGACCAGGCTCTCCCTTTTCTGCTCCTACCCACCAGTAAGGTTTTATAACTCCATATGTATTTCATAAAAAAGCAAATATTATCCAGAGAAAAAATATATATATATATATATCTATATATATAATTGCCTTATTCTGTCTGTCTGTCTGTCTGTATGTCTGTCTTGCTCCAAAATTGTGTCCTTACAGTGACAACCGTCAGATTGGCCACTGGGCTCGGCCTGGCCCCGCCCCTCCACACGGATTGGCCGTTTGTCCAGGCCCGCCCCCCGCACGCGATGCCCGCTAGGCCACGCCCCCCGTACACGATGCCCGCTAGGCCACAGCCCCGTACGCGATGCCCGCTAGGCCATGACCCCCGCACGTGATGCCCGCTAGGCCACGCCTCCCGCACGCGATGCTCGCTAGGCCACGCCGCACGCGATGCCCGCTAGACCACGCTGCACGCGATGCCTGCTAGGCCACGCCCCCCGCACGCGATGCCCGCTAGACCACGCCCACCGCACGTGATGCCCGCTAGGCCACGCCCCCCGCACGTGATGCCTGCTGGCCCCGCCCCCCGCATGGATTAACCGTTTGGCCAGGCCCGCCCCCGCACGCGATGCCCGCTAGGCCACGCCCCCCACACGTGATGCCCGCTAGGCCACGCCCCCCGCACGCGATGCCCGCTAGGCCATGCCCCCCGCACGCGATGCCCGCTAGACCACGCTGCACGCGATGCCTGCTAGGCCACGCCCCCGCACGCGATGCCCGCTAGACCACGCCCACCGCACGTGATGCCCGCTAGGCCACGCCCCCCGCACGTGATGCCTGCTGGCCCCGCCCCCCGCATGGATTAACCGTTTGGCCAGGCCCGCCCCCGCACGCGATGCCCGCTAGGCCACGCCCCCCACACGTGATGCCCGCTAGGCCACGCCCCCCGCACGCGATGCCCGCTAGGCCATGCCCCCCGCATGCGATGCCCGCTAGGCCACGCCCCCGCACGCGATGCCCGATAGGCCACGTCCCCCGCACGCGATGCCAGCTAGACCACGCCCACCGCACACGATGCCCGCTAGGCCACGCCCCCCGCACATGATGCCTGCTGGCCCCACCCCCCGCATGGATTAACCGTTTGGCCAGGCCCGCCCCCCGCACGCGATGCCCACTAGGCCATGCCCCCCGCACGTGATGCCCGCTAGGCCACGCCCCCTGCACGCGATGCCCGCTAGGCCATGCCCCCCGCACGCAATGCCCGCTAGGCCACGCCCCCGCACGCGATGCCCGCTAGGCCACGCCCCCACACGCGATGCCCGCTAGACCACGCCCACCGCACGCGATGCCCGCTAGGCCATGCCCCCCGCACGTGATGCCTGCTGGCCCCGCCCCCCGCATTGATTAACCGTTTGGCCAGGCCCGCCCCCCGCACGCGATGCCCGCTAGGCCACGCCCCCCGCACATGATGCCGCTAGGCCACGCCCCCGCACGCTATGCCCGCTAGGCCATGCCCCCCGCACGCAATGCCCGCTAGACCACGCCCCCCGCACGTGATGCCCGCTAGGCCACGCCCCCGCACGTGATGCCCGCTAGGCCACACCCCCCGCACGCGATGCTCGCTAGGCCACGCCCCTGCACGCGATGCCCGCTAGGCCACACCCCCGCACGCGATGCCCGCTAGGCCACGTCCCCGCACGCAATGCCCGCAAGGCCACGCCCCTGCACGCTATGCCCGCTAGGCCACGCCCCCCGCACACGTTGGGCACCTGTACACCACCCCCAGGACTACTCCTCCCGTTATACTCCTCCTATTATACTCCTCCTACTATACTCCTCTCTGAGGGGTTCGCAGCATGGGGGATAGAGCACGATGGGGAGTGCAGCATGGAGGCTGGAGCACGATGGGGGGTGCAGCATGGGGGGTGCCCAGAATGGGGGGATGAAACACGATTGGGGGTTCTCAGCATTAAGTATGGAGCACGATGGGGGGTGCAGCATGGGGGATAGAGCACGATAGGGGGTGCGCAGAATGGGGGATGGAGCACGATGGGGGGTGCGTAGCATGGGGGATGAAGCACGATGGGGGGTGCATAGCATGGGGGATGGAGCACGATGGGGAGTGCAGCATGGGGGATGGAGCATGATGGGGGGGTGCAGCGTGGGGGATGGAGCACGATGGGGGGTGCAGCGTGGGGGATGGAGCACGATGGGGGGTGCCCAGAATGGGGGGATGAAACACGATGGGGGGTGCGCAGCATGGGGGATGGAGCACGATGGGGGGTGCAGCATGGGGGATAGAGCACGATAGGGGGTGCGCAGAATGGGGGATGGAGCACGATGGGGGGTGCGTAGCATGGGGGATGGAGCACGATGGGGGGTGCATAGCATGGGGGATGGAGCACGATGGGGAGTGCAGCATGGGGGATGGAGCACGATGGGGGGGTGCAGCGTGGGGGATGGAGCACAATGGGGGGTGCAGCGTGGGGGATGGAGCACAATGGGGGGTGCGCAGCATGGGGGACAAAGCACGATGGGGGGTGCGCAGCATGGGGGATGGAGCACGATGGGGGGTGCGCAGCATGGGGGATGGAGCACGATGGGGGGTGCGCAGCATGGGGGATGGAGCACAATGGGGGGTGCGCAGCATGGGGGATGGAGCACAATGGGGGGTGCACACCTCCCCCCAAAACACACACACCGCCACACACGCACCGCACAACACACCACACACACACTGGGAACCACAAACACCGCCCTACACAGACACCCACACACACAGACAACGCCGCACACACACAACACCCAACACACAAACACCGCAGCACACACAAATATACGCACATACCGCACAGCACACACACTGCACAAAACATACCTCCCCCCAAAAACACACACGCACTCCACACCCACACAAACCGCGCAACACACACAGCACCACACACACACAACGCTACAGACACATAGCGCTCCACAAACAACGCAACACACAAACAACACCGCTCTCACACCCCCCCACCCAGACAACACCCAGAACATTTACAGCGCACTACACAAACACTTGGCAACTACACACAACAACATCTATATATATATATAACAAAAATCATACATTAACTAATAACTACACAATACGTAAATTCTAGAATACCCGATGCGTAGAATCGGGCCACCTTCTAGTATATATATATATATATATATATATAGGAACAGTATGATTATCCTTACAAATGATAACTCTCCCAGTGGTTACTGGTCTGACTGTAGGTCACTATACTTAGTAGAGGGCTATCACCTAGCTCACTATGTGGGTGAAAGGTGTACTTATTACCTTTAAATTTCTTTCTATAGCCCATCGGACAATGGGCCCGATTCACCCAAGCCTACAGTATATGCCAGTATTCAAAAAACTTTGAATAGAAAATCACAAGGAATCACCAAACAAATACATATAGAACCAAATCTGAAATATGTGCAATAAAGAAGGGAAATGAGATGTCTCACAATTTAGGATGAAATGAGATAGCATAAACGTGAATAAATTTGGAAGATATTGCTTTGATTTTTTTTTTCAGCATTTTCATTAATAATTGCCCAATATCTCATTGTCCAATATTTTGGCTCAGGCTTTTTTTCCGTATCTGAAACAGAATATTTCAGCATTATAGTAGCTCCTTTCAGTGACTCTGAATCCTGTGCTCTGCACTATACAAAGCCTCAATTGTCTTCTTTACTTTTCCTCCGCAATTTGCACCATAGAATTAGGAAAAGATTCTGATGGAAAATTACAGCTCCTTATTAAGCTATTTCTCTGCATGCGCATCAGAATTCAGATGGAGTAATAAATCATTATTTCCTTATTGATTTACTATATTAAAAATACAGAATACATGTAATTATCTCGAAGAGTAATTGAGCAGATCTGTCAGCTTATCCCCTTGGCATCTCAGATATTTTTGTCCAGCACTTTTTCATTTTTTTCATCCTTCCCTACTAAGTTAAAAAAATAAATAAATGAAAAATAAAGAAAAAAGGGGGAAAGCAGGCTCGTTATACTTACGGAGTCTCTCGTGTGGCTGTAAACTGCTTCCGGGTCCGCTCATACTACTTCCAAGACTGATCATTATCCTTCATGCAAATGCGCTGCTTCCCCCACCCACTGGTCGTCCTTGCGTCTATGATTGGTTGCAGCAAGATGCGCCCCCACACTGTGTGACAGTGTGTCTGACTGTTTTCGATCAGAGACACTGTAAATTCTTTGAAGAGGAATCAGGTGCACAGCAATATAAATATACACAATTCTAAAGGGTGCTGCCACATGTAGTCAAATATACTATTGCAAGGAAGAAAAGATACTACATATAAGGGGCAGCACACCCAATCATAGATTAAAGGAAGTTTTATTGGAATTTATAACATTTAAAAACAATTAAAAACAAGTGTCCATACCAGAATATCTCCAAACCCCACACATGAAAAAACACAGTTTCATGACACATGCAGTAATCATATACCCATGTGCCTGGGTTAATACACCACAACTGTATATATCAAAGTAAGAGCTCAGGCTATCATATTAAACAGAGGCACAGGCTGTGGTTAATACACAAATGGCAGAGTATCAAAATATGCATATAAAATGTCCCTGATTCAAAATATGCATATAATATGTCCCTGATTAAAAGGAGCCTACATGTATTTCCTTTGATGATAGTGAGGCATCCTCCGGGCCTGCCTCCCTTTATGACGTCACTCCACACTGGATGTATTATGTGCTCTCTGCGCATGCGCGATCGACGCTTCCATATATATTATGTTTCTACTTCTCTATCACTCCTATGGTGTCCCCCAAACGCCCCTAAGCGCCTATACGTGATCCTTACGTCAGTGCTTACGTCTAGGATGCATGCTTTATGACAGCCCTGTCGGTCGGCTATATGACGTGTACTAACGGCGATGGGGCGGCTCTTATGCCAGCCCCTTTCACCACAGCAACAGCTAACGCTAGAGGCACGTTATGCTTATCATGAATGCACACTTCAAACCCTGTGATGACAGGAGTTGTCCTTCTCGTTTCCAACACCTGCTCAGTGCTAGCTATGAACCATGTGACTCATGACTAGCGCTGCGCACAAATAGATCCAATTGGTCCGGACCTGAGTAAAACACCACAAAGCACACAGGTGATAATGTCCTTTAATTATAGTCACTAACATATTAGGTGGATCTTTGTGTGATTTCTGCACTTTCTCTTATCCCTGACGAAGCCTTGCGGCGATACGTGTGGGATATATCCCAGGGTCTCTCTCCTCTCCCCGCCTCCACCTGGAGCTGGTTTTATATACATATGGGCTATCTTTGAATGTTTTTTACCTTGTTTAAGGTGTAAGGTGCAGGTCTTATGTTGTCTGACTCCCTGCCATGCAATCAGGGACATATTATATGCATATTTTGATACTCTGCTATTGGTGTATTAACCACAGCCTGTGCCTCTGTTTAATATGATAGCCTGAGCTCTTACTTTGATATATACAGTTGTGGTGTATTGACACAGGCACATGGGTATATGATTACCGCATGTGTCATGAAACTTGTGTTTTTTCATGTGTGGGGTTTGGAGATATCCTGGTATGGACACATGTTTTTAATTGTTTTTACATGTTATGAATTCCAATAAAACTTCCTTTAATCTATGATTGGGTGTGCTGCCCCTTATATGTAGTATCTTTACTTCCTTGCATCAGAGACACGGTCAGTGAATATATACTGGTGTAAAAATAAATAAATTAAAAAATTGGTGTAGGGTTCCCTCATATTATGATACCCAGCACAAATAAAGCATATGAGTGCACGTATGCAGTGTAAAAATTTCAGCTTCAAATCTGCATGTCTTGGCCAAAAAGTGCACAAACCCATTTTGATGCCGTTTTCCCTGCATTTTTCTGCTAGGAGGTGCAAATTTGGTGTTGAAATCTGGTGCAAACATCTCATAACCAAATTTGGTCCTCCTAGCAGAAAACTGCATCAAAATGGCGTCAAAACCAATTTTGTGCATTTTTTGGCCAAGAGATGCAGATTTGATGCTGACGTTTTTACCCCATATTCCTGCACCCAATGTATAGCTCCATGCAAAAAATCACATCACCATCACATCAAAATCGCATGGTGTTTTAATGTGCTTTTTGCCAGGAGGTGTAGTTTGGTTGCAGGATTATGGTGTAAAAATTTCAACACCAAATCTGCATCTCTTGGCAAAAAAGCGCTTTTTTCTTCCCTGAGATGCAGGTCTGTAAACTCAGTGACCTCACCTCAGGTCAATTAAGTCAACTGAGGTCAGTTACGTGCGGTCACTGGTGGAGGACCTGGGAACCTCCAGCTGTGACTGCAAATGACCTTAGTGACGTCACCGCTCATCACTGTGCATCAGTCTCTGCCTGAAGCCCACATCATGTGGTCATGTTCTGTGCCCGAGCTGGAACCATAGTGAGACCTTGTGAGGATTTCGTCAGACCTGGGTGTTTTGGGGCTTAATAAAGAGGTGAAAGAAGGTGTTTTTTTGTATTTCATTTCAAATAAAGGATTTTTGGGGGTGTTAGTGTTTATTTCTTTTCACTTAGAGTTTAGTAAGGGAGGTCTCATAGAGAATTGCCATTACTAATCTTGGGCTTAGTGGAAGCTGTGAGCTGTCATTAACCCCTTATTACCCCAACTGCCACCTGTACCAGGGCAATCGGGATGAGCAAAATAAAGTGCCGGGATTGTCGCATCTAATGGATGAGACAATCCTGGGTGGCTGTTGGCTGTTATTTTTAGGATGTGAGGGGCCATTAAGCATGGGTCTCCCCAGCCTGATAGTACCAGCTCCCAGCTGTTGGCTTTATTGTGGCTGGGTATATTAATTGGGGGGGACTGTATACTGTTTTTTTCATTTATTTAAATAATTTAAGAAAAAAGCCGCATGTGCTCCCTCTTATTTTGATACACAGCCAGTATAACCGCAAGGCTGGGGGCTGCAGCCTGTAGCCGTATGCTTTATCTGTGCTGGTTAATCATAATATGGGAGGACCCTACTCTAATTTTTTTTATTTATTGTTACACCAATATAGACACAAAGACAGTGTCTCTGATTGACAGCATTCAAACACGCTGTCACACAGGGTGGGGGTGGGTGTAACTGCAACCAATCAGAGAGGCGGGGGAAGCAGTGCATATGCATGAAGGATAATGAGTGGCCCCGGAAGTAGTGTTACAGCGATGCAGAGACTGGTAAGTATAAAGTGCGTCCTCTAATCCCCCTATCTTTTCCACCACCATTTTTAAGCACCTGATTCGAGTCCCCATAGATTTATATGGGGACCGACGTCTGGCCAGATATCCGGGATCAATTCCAGGGCCGAACCAGGTTTTTTTTAAACCCAGTTGCACACGTCAATCGCGGGTATCCATGAATCTGCCTATCACTACCCACAACCTTTGAAGATCTAATGATTGTATAATGCATTGCAATTGTTTAAATGTGGTTTTATGTATCTGGTGATTTGTATGCACTTAGTTCGTTGTTTATGAGGTTAACTATAGAGAATAAAGATGGGAGGAGTTAGATGAGCACATGGAAACACGCAAGCACGCCTCCTGAAGAAGCGGACCTCTGTCTGTGAAACGGTTGTAGAGGCTGGAGCCTGACTGCATCTGACCTATTTCACCCCATATGGGTAATGGCGATTTAGCCTTGGATTTTGCAACTTAGCTTGTGCTTGCTCTTTATATGTATAGGCGACAGTGGAATGTGAGAGCATTTGTCATGTATTATTATTTGTAATTATTGGTAATTTATGGAGTGACACATGACAATGCTATTCACTTTCCACTGGATATACAGTACAGACCAAAAGTTTGGACACACCTTCTCATTCAAAGAGTTTTCTTTATTTTCATGGCTCTAAAAATTGTAGATTCACATTGAAGGCATCAAAACTATGAATTAAAACATGTGGAATGAAATACTTAAAAAAGTGTGAAACAACTGAAAATATGTCTTATATTCTAGGTTCTTCAAAGTAGCCACCTTTTGCTTTGATTATTGCTTGGCATTCTCTTGATGACCTTCAAGAAGTAGTCACTGGAAATGGTTTTCCAACAGTCTTGAAGGAGTTCCCAGAGATGCTTAGTACTTGTTGGCACTTTTGCCTTCACTCTGCGTCCAGCTCACCCCAAACCATCTCGATTGGGTTCAGGTCTGGTGACTGTGGAGGTCAGGTCATCTGGCGTAGCACCCCATCACTCTCCTTCTTAGGGGTACTTTTCACACTGCGACATCACAAGCCGATGCTGCGATGTGAGCGTGATAGTCCCCGCCCCCGTCGCAGCTGCGATATCATTGTGATAGCTGCCGTAGCGAATATAATCGCTACAGCTGCTTCACTTGCACTCACCTACCGTGTGACGTCGCTCTGGCCGGTGAACCGCCTCGTTATTAAGGGGGAGGGTCGTGCGGCGTCACGCGGCAGGTGGCCAATAGGAGCGGAGGGGCGGAGATGAGCGGGATGTAAACATCCCGCCCACCTCCTTCCTTCCGCATAGCCGACGGGAGCCGCGGGGACACAGGTAGGAGATGTTCATCGCTCCTGCGACTTCACACACAGCGATGTGTGCTGCCGCAGGAGCGAGGAACAACACCAGACCGTCGCGTCAGCGTAATCATGGAATTTGCCGACACTACACTGATGATACGATTATGACGATTTTGCGCTCGTTAATCGTATCATCTAGGATTTACACACTACGATGTCGAGAGCGAAGCAGGAAGTGCATCCCTTTCGACATGACCACACCGTCATCGCACCTACGATGTCATAGTGTGTAAAGTACCCCTTAGTCAAAGAGCCCTTACACAGCCTGGAGGTGTTTTTGGGCTCATTGTCGTGTTGAAAAATAAATCATGGTCCAACTAAACGCAAACCGGATGGAATAGCATGCTGCTGCAAGATGCTGTGGTAGCCATGCTGGTTCAGTAGGCCTTTAATTTTGAATAAATCCCCAACAGTGTCACCAGCAAAGCACACCCACACCATCACACCTCCTCCTCCATGCTTCACGGTGGGAACCAGCCCTGTAGAGTCCATCCGTTCACCTTTTCTACAAAGACACAGTGGTTGGATCCAAAGATCTCAAATTTGGACTCATCAGACCAAAGCACAGATTTCCACCGATCTAATGTCCATTTCTTGTATTCTTTAGCCCAAACAAGTCTCTTCTGCTTGTTGCCTGTCCTTAGCAGTGGTTTCCTAGCAGCTATTTTACCATGAAGGCCTGCTGCACAAAGTCTCCTCTTAATAGTTGTTCTAGAGAGGAGAACGTTGTCCACACTTTTGGTCTGTACTGTATGTATACTCCATGTTGGAATATCTATAGTAAGATCCGGTAATCAGTGTTTGATTCAGCCATTCTTTCCTATTCATGAATTTAACATTTTGGCCAGTAATTTGCCTGGAAAAATCACTATACTTTGTACCAATATAGTCGGTGATGAAAAGTGTATCTACATGTGCGGTGTATAAATCGAATGCTTACTGACATTTTGCACTGATTTATGAATGGAATATTGACATTGTGGTATTGAATTTTGGTGGGACATGATAACTATACGGAGTGATACAGCATTATACATAGATTGTATCATTGGGGCAAACTATTTAGCTTAATGTGCCTCCATATGGGTCACTTGCTTAAAGGGCCCCATTTTTCCTGTATTCGTGTATTTTACCACTGAATGAATAATTGTAAAAAATCCTTCTGTTTTTAATGCACTTGACACTTTAATAAAGTTTTTTGTATGCACTTTGCTTAAAAAACATTTGGTGAAATGACTCATATTATTTTCTGAACAAAATTGCACAAGGAAAGCAATTGCCTGTTGGTAGGCAGATAGGAAAACATATTTTTGCCGTGTGTCATAATATACATTGCCATGTGCCATTATTTATCATGCCACAATACATTGTGCCATAATAGATTGTATTATGGCTTGATGTATATTAGCACATGACACATTGTGCCATACACACACTGTGCTATACATACATGGTGCCATAAAACATCATGCCATAACACATCATGCCATAAAACATTGTGCTATAACAGATCATGCCATGTGCTATTACACATCAAGTCATAATACATTGTGCCATTACACATTGTGTCATAATACATTTTGCCATGTGCCATAACACATGGTGTCACAAAATAATCTGCCATAATATATTGTGCTATAAAACATTAACTTATGCCATAATATGTGGTGCAGCTTGCCATGCCCCCCAGGCAAAGTAGATAGCTGCCTGGCCATTATTATTACTATGATTTATTACTAAAGGGAACCTGTTACCCAGTGGCATAACTAGAGTCTGATGGGTCCCAGTGCAACATTTGGGCATGGTCCCCCCCGTGTGTTTGTCAGATGTACAGTTAGGTCCAGAAATATTTGGACAGTGACACAATTTTCGCGAGTTGGGCTCTGCATGCCACCACATTGGATTTGAAATGAAACCTCTACAACAGAATTCAAGTGGGAGAGGGGAGCCAGCACGATCTGAAATTGGCATGCATCATATAAAAAGTGAAAATTCACAGATTTATTCCAACTGTACTACAATAAAAAAATGAGATTTTTAGCAAATAATTGATCAATTTTTTGAGCCACCCCTGCCAACGTCACGGCAAATCTCAATAGGGGGGTCCTACTCTACATTCTGTATTTCATGTGCCATGCGGCCTCCTAGATAAAGTTAAAAGCAGAACCATAATAGAGCACACATACCTGTAACCTGTATATAACCGCTTCTATGTTGCAAAAAAGGCACTTGTGGATAGAGACCAGCCCAGGTCCCAGCATGTGGAGCAAGCTCTGCACCATACCAGGACTATATCAGAACTGATCCTCCCAGTGCCAAACAGCAACCATTGATAAAGGCGGACCAGATCCAAGATGGTGCTTAATTAGCATTGCCTGTGGAAAGGGGTGAGGTAACTGAATCTGAACAGCCACCAACAGGAGGAATACATAGCAAACCAAAATCAGGCGTGCATGGCATGGTGGTGACCGGCCACCAGAATTTGTAGCATAACTACGACCAAACAGAGAGAGAGGGGAGCCAGCACGATCTGAAATTGGCATGCATCATATAAAAAGTGAAAATTCACAGATTTATTCCAACTGTACTACAATAAAAAAATGAGATTTTTAGCAAATAATTGATCAATTTTTTGAGCCACCCCTGCCAACGTCACGGCAAATCTCAATAGGGGGGTCCTACTCTACATTCTGTATTTCATGTGCCATGCGGCCTCCTAGATAAAGTTAAAAGCAGAACCATAATAGAGCACACATACCTGTAACCTGTATATAACCGCTTCTATGTTGCAAAAAAGGCACTTGTGGATAGAGACCAGCCCAGGTCCCAGCATGTGGAGCAAGCTCTGCACCATACCAGGACTATATCAGAACTGATCCTCCCAGTGCCAAACAGCAACCATTGATAAAGGCGGACCAGATCCAAGATGGTGCTTAATTAGCATTGCCTGTGGAAAGGGGTGAGGTAACTGAATCTGAACAGCCACCAACAGGAGGAATACATAGCAAACCAAAATCAGGCGTGCATGGCATGGTGGTGACCGGCCACCAGAATTTGTAGCATAACTACGACCAAACAGAGAGAGAGGGGAGCCAGCACGATCTGAAATTGGCATGCATCATATAAAAAGTGAAAATTCACAGATTTATTCCAACTGTACTACAATAAAAAAATGAGATTTTTAGCAAATAATTGATCAATTTTTTGAGCCACCCCTGCCAACGTCACGGCAAATCTCAATAGGGGGGTCCTACTCTACATTCTGTATTTCATGTGCCATGCGGCCTCCTAGATAAAGTTAAAAGCAGAACCATAATAGAGCACACATACCTGTAACCTGTATATAACCGCTTCTATGTTGCAAAAAAGGCACTTGTGGATAGAGACCAGCCCAGGTCCCAGCATGTGGAGCAAGCTCTGCACCATACCAGGACTATATCAGAACTGATCCTCCCAGTGCCAAACAGCAACCATTGATAAAGGCGGACCAGATCCAAGATGGTGCTTAATTAGCATTGCCTGTGGAAAGGGGTGAGGTAACTGAATCTGAACAGCCACCAACAGGAGGAATACATAGCAAACCAAAATCAGGCGTGCATGGCATGGTGGTGACCGGCCACCAGAATTTGTAGCATAACTACGACCAAACAGAGAGAGAGGGGAGCCAGCACGATCTGAAATTGGCATGCATCATATAAAAAGTGAAAATTCACAGATTTATTCCAACTGTACTACAATAAAAAAATGAGATTTTTAGCAAATAATTGATCAATTTTTTGAGCCACCCCTGCCAACGTCACGGCAAATCTCAATAGGGGGGTCCTACTCTACATTCTGTATTTCATGTGCCATGCGGCCTCCTAGATAAAGTTAAAAGCAGAACCATAATAGAGCACACATACCTGTAACCTGTATATAACCGCTTCTATGTTGCAAAAAAGGCACTTGTGGATAGAGACCAGCCCAGGTCCCAGCATGTGGAGCAAGCTCTGCACCATACCAGGACTATATCAGAACTGATCCTCTCAGTGCCAAACAGCAACCATTGATAAAGGCGGACCAGATCCAAGATGGTGCTTAATTAGCATTGCCTGTGGAAAGGGGTGAGGTAACTGAATCTGAACAGCCACCAACAGGAGGAATACATAGCAAACCAAAATCAGGCGTGCATGGCATGGTGGTGACCGGCCACCAGAATTTGTAGCATAACTACGACCAAACAGAGAGAGAGGGGAGCCAGCACGATCTGAAATTGGCATGCATCATATAAAAAGTGAAAATTCACAGATTTATTCCAACTGTACTACAATAAAAAAATGAGATTTTTAGCAAATAATTGATCAATTTTTTGAGCCACCCCTGCCAACGTCACGGCAAATCTCAATAGGGGGGTCCTACTCTACATTCTGTATTTCATGTGCCATGCGGCCTCCTAGATAAAGTTAAAAGCAGAACCATAATAGAGCACACATACCTGTAACCTGTATATAACCGCTTCTATGTTGCAAAAAAGGCACTTGTGGATAGAGACCAGCCCAGGTCCCAGCATGTGGAGCAAGCTCTGCACCATACCAGGACTATATCAGAACTGATCCTCCCAGTGCCAAACAGCAACCATTGATAAAGGCGGACCAGATCCAAGATGGTGCTTAATTAGCATTGCCTGTGGAAAGGGGTGAGGTAACTGAATCTGAACAGCCACCAACAGGAGGAATACATAGCAAACCAAAATCAGGCGTGCATGGCATGGTGGTGACCGGCCACCAGAATTTGTAGCATAACTACGACCAAACAGAGAGAGAGGGGAGCCAGCACGATCTGAAATTGGCATGCATCATATAAAAAGTGAAAATTCACAGATTTATTCCAACTGTACTACAATAAAAAAATGAGATTTTTAGCAAATAATTGATCAATTTTTTGAGCCACCCCTGCCAACGTCACGGCAAATCTCAATAGGGGGGTCCTACTCTACATTCTGTATTTCATGTGCCATGCGGCCTCCTAGATAAAGTTAAAAGCAGAACCATAATAGAGCACACATACCTGTAACCTGTATATAACCGCTTCTATGTTGCAAAAAAGGCACTTGTGGATAGAGACCAGCCCAGGTCCCAGCATGTGGAGCAAGCTCTGCACCATACCAGGACTATATCAGAACTGATCCTCCCAGTGCCAAACAGCAACCATTGATAAAGGCGGACCAGATCCAAGATGGTGCTTAATTAGCATTGCCTGTGGAAAGGGGTGAGGTAACTGAATCTGAACAGCCACCAACAGGAGGAATACATAGCAAACCAAAATCAGGCGTGCATGGCATGGTGGTGACCGGCCACCAGAATTTGTAGCATAACTACGACCAAACAGAGAGAGAGGGGAGCCAGCACGATCTGAAATTGGCATGCATCATATAAAAAGTGAAAATTCACAGATTTATTCCAACTGTACTACAATAAAAAAATGAGATTTTTAGCAAATAATTGATCAATTTTTTGAGCCACCCCTGCCAACGTCACGGCAAATCTCAATAGGGGGGTCCTACTCTACATTCTGTATTTCATGTGCCATGCGGCCTCCTAGATAAAGTTAAAAGCAGAACCATAATAGAGCACACATACCTGTAACCTGTATATAACCGCTTCTATGTTGCAAAAAAGGCACTTGTGGATAGAGACCAGCCCAGGTCCCAGCATGTGGAGCAAGCTCTGCACCATACCAGGACTATATCAGAACTGATCCTCCCAGTGCCAAACAGCAACCATTGATAAAGGCGGACCAGATCCAAGATGGTGCTTAATTAGCATTGCCTGTGGAAAGGGGTGAGGTAACTGAATCTGAACAGCCACCAACAGGAGGAATACATAGCAAACCAAAATCAGGCGTGCATGGCATGGTGGTGACCGGCCACCAGAATTTGTAGCATAACTACGACCAAACAGAGAGAGAGGGGAGCCAGCACGATCTGAAATTGGCATGCATCATATAAAAAGTGAAAATTCACAGATTTATTCCAACTGTACTACAATAAAAAAATGAGATTTTTAGCAAATAATTGATCAATTTTTTGAGCCACCCCTGCCAACGTCACGGCAAATCTCAATAGGGGGGTCCTACTCTACATTCTGTATTTCATGTGCCATGCGGCCTCCTAGATAAAGTTAAAAGCAGAACCATAATAGAGCACACATACCTGTAACCTGTATATAACCGCTTCTATGTTGCAAAAAAGGCACTTGTGGATAGAGACCAGCCCAGGTCCCAGCATGTGGAGCAAGCTCTGCACCATACCAGGACTATATCAGAACTGATCCTCCCAGTGCCAAACAGCAACCATTGATAAAGGCGGACCAGATCCAAGATGGTGCTTAATTAGCATTGCCTGTGGAAAGGGGTGAGGTAACTGAATCTGAACAGCCACCAACAGGAGGAATACATAGCAAACCAAAATCAGGCGTGCATGGCATGGTGGTGACCGGCCACCAGAATTTGTAGCATAACTACGACCAAACAGAGAGAGAGGGGAGCCAGCACGATCTGAAATTGGCATGCATCATATAAAAAGTGAAAATTCACAGATTTATTCCAACTGTACTACAATAAAAAAATGAGATTTTTAGCAAATAATTGATCAATTTTTTGAGCCACCCCTGCCAACGTCACGGCAAATCTCAATAGGGGGGTCCTACTCTACATTCTGTATTTCATGTGCCATGCGGCCTCCTAGATAAAGTTAAAAGCAGAACCATAATAGAGCACACATACCTGTAACCTGTATATAACCGCTTCTATGTTGCAAAAAAGGCACTTGTGGATAGAGACCAGCCCAGGTCCCAGCATGTGGAGCAAGCTCTGCACCATACCAGGACTATATCAGAACTGATCCTCCCAGTGCCAAACAGCAACCATTGATAAAGGCGGACCAGATCCAAGATGGTGCTTAATTAGCATTGCCTGTGGAAAGGGGTGAGGTAACTGAATCTGAACAGCCACCAACAGGAGGAATACATAGCAAACCAAAATCAGGCGTGCATGGCATGGTGGTGACCGGCCACCAGAATTTGTAGCATAACTACGACCAAACAGAGAGAGAGGGGAGCCAGCACGATCTGAAATTGGCATGCATCATATAAAAAGTGAAAATTCACAGATTTATTCCAACTGTACTACAATAAAAAAATGAGATTTTTAGCAAATAATTGATCAATTTTTTGAGCCACCCCTGCCAACGTCACGGCAAATCTCAATAGGGGGGTCCTACTCTACATTCTGTATTTCATGTGCCATGCGGCCTCCTAGATAAAGTTAAAAGCAGAACCATAATAGAGCACACATACCTGTAACCTGTATATAACCGCTTCTATGTTGCAAAAAAGGCACTTGTGGATAGAGACCAGCCCAGGTCCCAGCATGTGGAGCAAGCTCTGCACCATACCAGGACTATATCAGAACTGATCCTCCCAGTGCCAAACAGCAACCATTGATAAAGGCGGACCAGATCCAAGATGGTGCTTAATTAGCATTGCCTGTGGAAAGGGGTGAGGTAACTGAATCTGAACAGCCACCAACAGGAGGAATACATAGCAAACCAAAATCAGGCGTGCATGGCATGGTGGTGACCGGCCACCAGAATTTGTAGCATAACTACGACCAAACAGAGAGAGAGGGGAGCCAGCACGATCTGAAATTGGCATGCATCATATAAAAAGTGAAAATTCACAGATTTATTCCAACTGTACTACAATAAAAAAATGAGATTTTTAGCAAATAATTGATCAATTTTTTGAGCCACCCCTGCCAACGTCACGGCAAATCTCAATAGGGGGGTCCTACTCTACATTCTGTATTTCATGTGCCATGCGGCCTCCTAGATAAAGTTAAAAGCAGAACCATAATAGAGCACACATACCTGTAACCTGTATATAACCGCTTCTATGTTGCAAAAAAGGCACTTGTGGATAGAGACCAGCCCAGGTCCCAGCATGTGGAGCAAGCTCTGCACCATACCAGGACTATATCAGAACTGATCCTCCCAGTGCCAAACAGCAACCATTGATAAAGGCGGACCAGATCCAAGATGGTGCTTAATTAGCATTGCCTGTGGAAAGGGGTGAGGTAACTGAATCTGAACAGCCACCAACAGGAGGAATACATAGCAAACCAAAATCAGGCGTGCATGGCATGGTGGTGACCGGCCACCAGAATTTGTAGCATAACTACGACCAAACAGAGAGAGAGGGGAGCCAGCACGATCTGAAATTGGCATGCATCATATAAAAAGTGAAAATTCACAGATTTATTCCAACTGTACTACAATAAAAAAATGAGATTTTTAGCAAATAATTGATCAATTTTTTGAGCCACCCCTGCCAACGTCACGGCAAATCTCAATAGGGGGGTCCTACTCTACATTCTGTATTTCATGTGCCATGCGGCCTCCTAGATAAAGTTAAAAGCAGAACCATAATAGAGCACACATACCTGTAACCTGTATATAACCGCTTCTATGTTGCAAAAAAGGCACTTGTGGATAGAGACCAGCCCAGGTCCCAGCATGTGGAGCAAGCTCTGCACCATACCAGGACTATATCAGAACTGATCCTCCCAGTGCCAAACAGCATATATATTCCTCCTGTTGGTAGCTGTTCAGACTCAGTTACCTCACCCCTTTCCACAGGCAATGCTAATTAAGCACCATTCTTGGATCTGGTCCGCCTTTATCAATGGTTGCTTTTTGACACTGGGAGGATCAGTTCTGATATAGTCCTGGTATGTGTAGGGCTTGCTCCACATGCTGGGACCTGGGCTGGTCTCTATCCACAAGTGCCTTTTTTGCAACATGGAAGCGGCTATATACAGGTTGCAGGTATGTGTGCTCCATTATGGTTCTGCTTTTAACTTTATCTAGGAGGCCGCATGGCACATGAAATACAGAATGTAGAGTAGGACCCCCCTATTGAGATTTGCCGTGACGTTGGCAGGGGTGGCTCAAAAAATTGATCAATTATTTGCTAAAAATCTCATTTTTTTATTATAGTACAGTTGGAATAAATTTGTGAATTTTCACTTTTTATATGATGCATGCCAATTTCAGATCGTGCTGGTTCCCTTTTTTTTTTCTCTGTTTTGACCGTAGTTATGCTACAAATCTGGTGTCTGACCAACACCATACCATGCACGCCTGATTTTGGCTTGCAATATATTCCTCCTGTTGGTAGCTGTTCAGACTCAGTTACCTCACCCCTTTCCACAGGCAATGCTAATTAAGCACCATTCTTGGATCTGGTCCGCCTTTATCAATGGTTGCTTTTTGACACTGGGAGGATCAGTTCTGATATAGTCCTGGTATGTGTAGGGCTTGCTCCACATGCTGGGACCTGGGCTGGTCTCTATCCACAAGTGCCTTTTTTGCAACATGGAAGCGGCTATATACAGGTTGCAGGTATGTGTGCTCCATTATGGTTCTGCTTTTAACTTTATCTAGGAGGCCGCATGGCACATGAAATACAGAATGTAGAGTAGGACCCCCCTATTGAGATTTGCCGTGACGTTGGCAGGGGTGGCTCAAAAAATTGATCAATTATTTGCTAAAAATCTCATTTTTTTATTATAGTACAGTTGGAATAAATTTGTGAATTTTCACTTTTTATATGATGCATGCCAATTTCAGATCGTGCTGGTTCCCTTTTTTTTTCAACAGAATTCAAGTGCAGATTGTAACGTTTAATTTGAAGGTTTGAACAAAAATATCTGATAGAAATTGTAGGAATTGTACACATTTCTTTACAAACACTCCACATTTTAGGAGGTCAAAAGTAATTGGACAAATAAACCAAACCCAAACAAAATATTTTTATTTTCAATATTTTGTTGCGAATCCTTTGGAGGCAATCGCTGCCTTAAGTCTGGAACCCATGGACATCACCAAACGCTGGGTTTCCTCCTTCTTAATGCTTTGCCAGGCCTTTACAGCCGCAGCCTTCAGGTCTTGCTTGTTTGTGGGTCTTTCCGTCTTAAGTCTGGATTTGAGCAAGTGAAAAGCATGCTCAATTGGGTTAAGATCTAGTGATTGACTTAGCCATTGCAGAATGTTCCACTTTTTTGCACTCATGAACTCCTGGGTAGCTTTGGCTGTATGCTTGGGGTCATTGTCCATCTGTACTATGAAGCGCCGTCCTATCAACTTTGCGGCATTTGGCTGAATCTGGGCTGAAAGTATATCCCGGTACACTTCAGAATTCATCTGGCTACTCTTGTCTGCTGTTATGTCATCAATAAACACAAGTGACCTAGTACCATTGAAAGCCATGCATGCCCATGCCATCACGTTGCCTCCACCATGTTTTACAGAGGATGTGGTGTGCCTTGGATCATGTGCCGTTCCCTTTCTTCTCCAAACTTTTTTCTTCCCATCATTCTGGTACAGGTTTATCTTTGTCTCATCTGTCCATAGAATACTTTTTCAGAACTGAGCTGGCTTCATGAGGTGTTTTTCAGCAAATTTAACTCTGGCCTGTCTATTTTTGGAATTGATGAATGGTTTGCATCTAGATGTGAACCCTTTGTATTTACTTTCATGGAGTCTTCTCTTTACTGTTGACTTAGAGACAGATACATCTACTTCACTGAGAGTGTTCTGGACTTCAGTTGATGTTGTGAATGGGTTCTTCTTCACCAAAGAAAGTATGCGGCGATCATCCACCACTGTTGTCATCCGTGGACGCCCAGGCCTTTTTGATTTCCCAAGCTCACCAGTCAATTCCTTTTTTCTCAGAATGTACCCGACTGTTGATTTTGCTACTCCAAGCATGTCTGCTATCTCTCTGATGGATTTTTTCCTTTTTTTCAGCCTCAGGATGTTCTGCTTCACCTCAATTGAGAGTTCCTTAGACCGCATGTTGTCTGGTCACAGCAACAGCTTCCAAATGCAAAACCACACACCTGTAATCAACCCCAGACCTTTTAACTACTTCATTGATTACAGGTTAACGAGGGAGACGCCTTCAGAGTTAATTGCAGCCCTTAGAGTCCCTTGTCCAATTACTTTTGGTCCCTTGAAAAAGAGGAGGCTATGCATTACAGAGCTATGATTCCTAAACCCTTTCTCCGATTTGGATGTGAAAACTCTCATATTGCAGCTGGGAGTGTGCAATTTCCGCCCATATTATATATATAATTGTATTTCTGAACATGTTTTTGTAAACAGCTAAAATAACAAAACTTGTGTCACTGTCCAAATATTTCTGGCCCTGACTGTATAGGCCATTGTTGCATTCTAAATCCTATAAAAAAATACAAGTTGTTCCTCTCCCCATTCATTATGTAGTAATGTCCCCCATCCTAGTAAATATGTCCCTATCCCAATATGTTCCTCATTCTAATATATTTGTCCCAATTCTGGTATATATCCCCATCATGGTCCCATTTTGGTATATGTTCCCGTCCTGGAATATATATCCATATCCTGGTATATGTCCCCACCATGGCCCCATCCTGGTATATGTTCCCATCATGGCCCTATCCTGGTGTATTTGCCCATGCTGGAATAAGTCCCCATTTTCATTTATGTCCACATCAAGGCTCCATCCTGCTGTATGACCCCCATCATTGCAATATCCTGGTATATATGTCCCATCATGTCCTAATCCTGGTATATATGTCCCTATCCTGTTATATAGACCACATCATGGCCCCATCCTTGTATACATGTCCCTATCCTGTTATATAGACCCCATCATGGCCCCATCCTGGTATATATGTCCCCATCATGGCCCCATCCTAGTATATATGTCTCCATCATGGCCCCATCCTTGTATATATGTCCCCAACATAGCCTCACCCTGGTATATTTGTCCCCATCATAGCTCCTTCCTGGTATATATGTTCCCATCCTAGTTTATATGTCTGTGACGGGGGTGTACAACAGAGCAAAGGATGGACGAGGCCGAGGGACGATCCAACAGGTTTATTAACAGGAATGCAAGAACAGCACACGATAAGTCCACGTAAAACAGATTCGGGGGCCCTTCCCGACAATCCTCGGACCGGATTACAAAGCAATCGTCCTTACAGTAGTCCAAAGAGTTCCACACAATCCCACGGGCCGCCACACAGGCCTAGCTCCGTCCGTGTCCACAGCCACACAGGCTGGAGCTCCTGCTCCCTTCAAGTTTCAGCTCACTCTGCCTGAATCTCCCAGGTAAGCAGAGTTTACACTAGTTGGACTCTAGGCCCACCTCCCCCTACTCCCAGGGATGGAAGTGCCTCAAGAGGATATAACCTTGCATTTTAGGGGGGTGATTACCTACAACAATAGAAATGTACACAGAAGTAGTTCAAATAAGACAATGAACCCAGCTTGAAATAGGAATCTGTACAGCATATACAGTGAGAGGGTAAATTACATCTTCACAATCCCTCCCCCTCCCAACTTGTGTATGTACTAGGGACCTCTACAGGTCACTGGTTAAGTACCCACAGGCAGAGCGTTACTTACATGTGGCTTCATGCAGCCACGAATTGGCATCGTAGCTCTCCCACATCATTGCCCAGGAGAACAGCTGCAGGCAGACCACCCATCACCCCAACCACACATCGCCTGACCCCAAAACCAAAGCTCAGATCCACAGTGGCTGTGGGAATAGTCCTCCATTGTCCACCAGCCAGTTCAATGACAATCCCAGGTCCTCTATGGATTGCCTCAGGCCGAACCACTCGGGGATCAGCCAGTGTGAGGAAAGCACCCGAGTCACAAAATCCAACAAGTCTCTGTCCATCCAGCACAACCTCCTGCAAGTGCTTACCTCGATGAGCAGAAGTCGTCATAACTGCAGGTCGCACCCCGTAAACTCCTGGTGGTGCAACATGGGCTGAGTCACTAGGCCAGTCCTCACATAGCGGTGCCACATCTTCCTCCATGGCGCTGGGCTGTAAATAATTAACAATCCGATTGGGCGCAGGATCAGTCCTCATTTGAACAGCTGGGCAGGAGACTTGCCGATGCCCTGGCTGTCCACATTGATAGCATCTGAGCTGGGTCTCCCTCCATCCAAGGCGTCCTCTTGGGTAAGGGGTAGGGGAACTTGGAGGCCGGCTCCCACCTGAAGGTGCTGTAGGGGTTTGAGGATGATTCCTCCATGGCCTGGCTGGGCATGAGGCCTGCAAATGCCCGGGATGCCTACAAACATAACACCTGCGCTCTGTTACTTCCTCTCCCCGGCATATTCCAGAAAGTGCAGTAGAAGCAACTGGAGGCACATTAACACGGGTATCAACATGTGGTGGCTTAGAGGAACGGGGAACAATGGGGACAGAATAACTGGGGGCATCCGGTGTTGTGGAGCTGTTAGGCGTCTCTCCATCCTCCAACAGAACCCTCCACTGAGGCTTGATGGTGAGCACCTCATCAGCTAGAGCAGCAGCTTCCTCCACTGTCGCTGGTTTTCTCTCACGCACCCATTCCCGGATCTCAGCGGGGCACTTGAAGTAAAACTGCTCTTTTAGGAGGACCTGGAGGACGGTCTCCAAGGTTAAGGCCTCCTCTGCCTCCAACCAATGATGCCACAGATGTTTGAGTTTGTGGGCATACATCTTGAAGGACACTTCCTCATCACATGCTAGAGTACGGAACTGAGTCCTGTAAGTGTCTGGCGTTACAGCATAATGTTCTAGAATAGTCTGTTTAATATCCGCATACTCACAGTTCCACCGATGGTCCATAGCTCTATAGGCTGCAGCAGCTCCACCCTCTAAGAGCCCAACCAGATGCCGGACGCGCTCCCTTTCTGGGACTTCCATTAATCGACACTGATGCTCAAAGTCCTGGAAGAAGCCCTCAATGTCACCAGCAGCCTCATTAAACTGCTTGAAGTCTTTGCGGGACACTCTGGGAAGTTCCCTCATGATGGGTGCTGGGGTTACAGTCTGTCTGGAACCTCTCGCGGCTTCCACAGCGAGCTGCTTATCCAGCAATGCCATCTCCTCCATCCTGCGCTCCTTCTCTTCAGCTCCACGCATGGCCTCCCTCTTATCTTCTATGGTGGCCTCATCTCCAAGCAGTGCCATCTTTTCCTTGTACCACACAACCCATTGACTTTTTTGGGTATTCACCTCCGGCTCCCGTCTTTGCTCCCCTTGCTGTGGAAATTGTTCCTCGGTGCCATCTTGCAGGCAAGCGTGTTCCAATGCCTCAATTAGTTGCTCCTTAGAGAGTCCTTTGTAGCCGACACCTAATTCACGGGCCTTTGTTTGTAGACTCGCCACAGTCCAGTTCCTGTATCCTGAGGTTCTGGTTTCAGACGTCGATTGGCTGTTGTCCTCCATTTCTTCTGCTCTGATCCCGCCGCTGCCAACCAGTTTGTGACGGGGGTGTACAACAGAGCAAAGGATGGACGAGGCCGAGGGACGATCCAACAGGTTTATTAACAGGAATGCAAGAACAGCACACGATAAGTCCACGTAAAACAGATTCGGGGGCCCTTCCCGACAATCCTCGGACCGGATTACAAAGCAATCGTCCTTACAGTAGTCCAAAGAGTTCCACACAATCCCACGGGCCGCCACACAGGCCTAGCTCCGTCCGTGTCCACAGCCACACAGGCTGGAGCTCCTGCTCCCTTCAAGTTTCAGCTCACTCTGCCTGAATCTCCCAGGTAAGCAGAGTTTACACTAGTTGGACTCTAGGCCCACCTCCCCCTACTCCCAGGGATGGAAGTGCCTCAAGAGGATATAACCTTGCATTTTAGGGGGGTGATTACCTACAACAATAGAAATGTACACAGAAGTAGTTCAAATAAGACAATGAACCCAGCTTGAAATAGGAATCTGTACAGCATATACAGTGAGAGGGTAAATTACATCTTCACAATGTCCCCATCCTGATATATGTCCACATCATGGCCCCATCCTGGTATATGTCCCCATTATGACCATATCCTGGAATATATGGACCTATCATGGTATACAGTTAGGTCCAGAAATATTTGGACAGTGACACAATTTTCGCGAGTTGGGCTCTGCATGCCACCACATTGGATTTGAAATGAAACCTCTACAACAGAATTCAAGTGCAGATTGTAACATTTAATTTGAAGGTTTGAACAAAAATATCTGATAGAAATTGTAGGAATTGTACACATTTCTTTACAAACACTCCACATTTTAGGAGGTCAAAAGTAATTGGACAAATAAACCAAACCCAAAAAAAAAAAAATTTATTTTCAATATTTTGTTGCGAATCCTTTGGAGGCAATCACTGCCTTAAGTCTGGAACCCATGGACATCACCAAACGCTGGGTTTCCTCCTTCTTAATGCTTTGCCAGGCCTTTACAGCCGCAGCCTTCAGGTCTTGCTTGTTTGTGGGTCTTTCCATCTTAAGTCTGGATTTGAGCAAGTGAAATGCATGCTCAATTGGGTTAAGATCTGGTGATTGACTTGGCCATTGCAGAATGTTCCACTTTTTTGCACTCATGAACTCCTGGGTAGCTTTGGCTGTATGCTTGGGGTCATTGACCATCTGTACTATGAAGCGCCGTCCGATCAACTTTGCGGCATTTGGCTGAATCTGGGCTGAAAGTATATCCCGGTACACTTCAGAATTCATCCGGCTACTCTTGTCTGCTGTTATGTCATCAATAAACACAAGTGACCCAGTGCCATTGAAAGCCATGCATGCCCATGCCATCACGTTGCCTCCACCATGTTTTACAGAGGATGTGTTGTGCCTTGGATCATGTGCCGTTCCCTTTCTTCTCCAAACTTTTTTCTTCCCATCATTCTGGTACAGGTTGATCTTGGTCTCATCTGTCCATAGAATACTTTTCCAGAACTGAGCTGGCTTCATGAGGTGTTTTTCAGCAAATTTAACTCTGGCCTGTCTATTTTTGGAATTGATGAATGGTTTGCATCTAGATGTGAACCCTTTGTATTTACTTTCATGGAGTCTTCTCTTTACTGTTGACTTAGAGACAGATACACCTACTTCACTGAGAGTGTTCTGGACTTCAGTTGATGTTGTGAACGGGTTCTTCTTCACCAAAGAAAGTATGCGGCGATCATCCACAACTGTTGTCATCCGTGGACGCCCAGGCCTTTTTGAGTTCCCAAGCTCACCAGTCAATTCCTTTTTTCTCAGAATGTACCCGACTGTTGATTTTGCTACTCCAAGCATGCCTGCTATCTCTCTGATGGATTTTTTCTTTTTTTTCAGCCTCAGGATGTTCTGCTTCACCTCAATTGAGAGTTCCTTAGACCGCATGTTGTCTGGTCACAGCAACAGCTTCCAAATGCAAAACCACACACCTGTAATCAACCCCAGACCTTTTAACTACTTCATTGATTACAGGTTAACGAGGGAGACGCCTTCAGAGTTAATTGCAGCCCTTAGAGTCCCTTGTCCAATTACTTTGGGTCCCTTGAAAAAGAGGAGGCTATGCATTACAGAGCTATGATTCCTAAACCCTTTCTCCGATTTGGATGTGAAAACTCTCATATTGCAGCTGAGAGTGTGCACTTTCAGCCCATATTATATATAGAATTGTATTTCTGAACATGTTTTTGTAAACAGCTAAAATAACAAAACTTGTGTCACTGTCCAAATATTTCTGGACCTAACTGTATATGTCACCATCATGGCCCCATCCTTGTATACATGTCTCTATCCTGTTATATTGCACCCATCATGGTCCCATCCTGGTATATCCCCATCATGGCCTAATCCTGGTATGTATATCCCCATTATCAACCCATCCTGGTATATATGTGCCCATCATGGCTTCATCCTGGTATATATGTCTCCATCATAACCCCATCTTGGTATATATGTCCCCAACATAGCCCTATCCTGATATATATGTCCCCATCATATCCCTATCTTTGTATATATGTCCCCATCCTGGTATTTAGTCCCTATCATGAACCCTTCCTGGTATATATGTCCCCATCATGGTATATATTTCCCCATCATGACCTTATGCTGGTATATATGTCTCCATCATGGTCCCATCCTGGTATATGCTCCCATCATGGCGCCAACCTGGTATATATGTCTCAATCATGTCCCTATCCTGGTATACACTGTGTGCAGAATTATTAGGCAAATGAGTATTTTTATCACATGATACTTTTTAAACATGTTGTCCTACTCCAAGCTGTATAGGCTTGAGAGCCAACTACCAATTAAGTTAATCAGGTGATGTGCATCTCTGTAATGAGGAGGGGTGTGGTGTAATGACATCAACACCCTATATAAGGTGTGCTTAATTATTAGGCAACTTCATGTCCTTTGGCAAAATGGGTCAGAAGAGAAATTTGACAGGCTCTGAAAAGTCCAAAATTGTGAGATGTCTTGCAGAGGGATGCAGCAGTCTTGAAATTGCCAAACTTTTGAAGTGTGATTACCGAACAATCAAGCGTTTCATGGCAAATAGCCAACAGGATCGCAAGAAGCGTGTTGGGCAAAAAAGGCGCAAGATAACTGCCCATGAATTGAGGAAAATAAAGCATGAAGCTGCCAAGATGCCATTTGCCACCAATTTGGCCATATTTCAGAGCTGCAACATTACTGGAGTATCAAAAAGCACAAGGTGTGCCATACTCAGGGACATAGTACAAAAGGATAAGGCTGCACATCAAAGTTAGATAATAGTATAATGCTATAAGCATACCGAAAAACATTGAAGCATACAATGAAAAATGCCACTTGCTAACTTGAAAGTGTGAATAATGAAATGCATACCTGCCATGAATATTAGGAAAAAGGAGATATTTAGCAATTGCATTGATCAACGTAACTGAGCCCCAAAACCTCGTCAAGGTATATCTCTATATTGGGGTCCCTAGCTCTATGACCCTAACTGTGTGTCATCTCATTGCAATTAAAAACTGCTATGTGTGGAGAGGGGTAACCAAGGACTTTCTTATATAGGAGATGGAAAAAAACATGGCCGAAAGGGGCGGAGCTGTGTTCACATTCAGAAAAAAAACTTCATAATACTAAATAGGATAACTGAAGTGAGCACTAATAATAATTAGTGTTAATAATTATAATAATAATATTAATATAATTAATTTAGTATTATACTCAGGGACATGGCCAAGGTAAGGAAGGCTGAAAAACGACCACCTTTGAACAAGAAACATAAGATAAAATGTCAAGACTGGGCCAAGAAATATTTTAAGACTGCTTGCTAAAAGGTTTTATGGACTGATGAAATGAGAGTGACTCTTGATGGGCCAGATGGATGGGCCAGAGGCTGGATCAGTAAAGGGCAGAGAGCTCCACTCCGACTCAGACACCAGCAAGGTGGAGGTGGGGTACTGGTATGGGCTGGTATCATCAAAGATGAACTTGTGGGACCTTTTCCAGATGAGGATGGAGTGAATCTCAACTCTCAGACCTACTGCCAGTGCCTGGAAGATAACTTCTTCAAGCAGTGGTACAGGAGGAAGTCGGTATCATTCAAGAAAAACATGATTTTTATGCAGGACAATGCTCCATCACATGCATCCATCTACTCCACATCGTGGCTGGCCTGTAAAGGTCTAAAAGATAAAAAAATAATGACATGGCCCCCTTGTTCACCTGATCTGAACCCCATAGAGAACCTGTGGTCCCTCATAAAATGTGACATCTACAGGGAGGAAAAACAGTACACCTCTCGGAACAGTGCCTTGGAGGCTGTGGTGGCTGCTGCACGCAATGTTGATCGTAAACAGATCAAGCAACTGACAGAATCTATGGATGGGAGTGTCATCAGAAAGAAAGGTGGCTATATTGGTCACTAATTTTTTGGGGTTTTGATTTTGCATGTCAGAAATGTTTATTTCTAAATTTTGTGCAGTTATATTGGTTTACTTGGTGAAAATAAACAAGTGAGATGGGAATATATTTGTTTTTTATTAAGTTGCCTAATAATTTTGCACAGTATCATAGTATCATAGTTTTTAAGGTTGAAGGGAGACTCTAAGGGGCACTTTGCACACTGCGACATCGCAGGTGCGATGTCGGTGGGGTCAAATTGAAAGTGACGCACATCCGGCATCGCATGCGATATCGCAGTGTGTAAAGCCTGGATGATACGATTAACGAGCGCAAAAGCGTCGTAATCGTATCATCGGTGCAGCGTCGGCGTAATCCATAATTACGCTGACGCAATGGTCCGATGTTGTTCCTCGCTCCTGCGGCAGCACACATCGCTGTGTGTGAAGTCGCAGGAGCGAGGAACTTCTCCTACCGGCCTCACTGCGGCTTCCGTAGGATATGCGGAAAGAAGGAGGTGGGCAGGATGTTTACATCCTGCTCATCTCCGCCCCTCCGCTCTGATTGGCCGCCTACCGTGTGACGTCGCAGTGACGCCGCACGACCCGCCCCCTTAACAAGGAGGCGGGTCGCCGGCCACAGGGACGTCGCACGGCAGGTGAGTGTGTGTGTGAAGCTGGCGTAGCGATAACTTTCGCTATGCCAGCTATCACCACATATCGCTGCTGCGACGGGGGCGGGGACTATCGCACTCGGCATCGCAGCATCGGCCTGCGATGTCGTAGTGTGCAAAGCCCGCCTAAGTCCATCTAGTTCAACCCTTAGCCTAACATGTTGATCCAGAGGAAGGCAAAAAAAAACCCCAATGTGGCAAACAAGTTCCAATGGGGAAAAAAAATTCCTTCCTGACTCCACATCCGGCAATCAGACTAGTTCCCTGGATCAATACCCTGTCATAAAATCTAATATACATAACTGGTAATATTAAATTTTTCAAGAAAGGCATCCCAGCTCTGCTTAAATGTTAGTAGTGAATCACTCATTACAACATCATGCGGCAGAGAGTTCCATAGTCTCACTGCTCGTACAGTAAAGAATCCTCGTCTGTGATTATGATTAAACCTTCTTTCCTCAAGACGTAGCGGATGCCCCCGTGTTCCAGTCGCAGGCCTAGGTGTAAAAAGATCTTTGGAAAGGTCTCTGTACTGTCCCCTCATATATTTATACATTGTGATTAGATCCCCCCTAAGCCTTCGTTTTTCCAAACTAAATAACCCCAAGTTTAATAACCTGTCTTCGTATTGCAGCCCACCCATTCCTCTAATAATCTTGGTCGCTCTTCTCTGCACCCTCTCCAGTTCAGCTATGTCCTTCTTATATATTGGTGACCAGAATTGTACACAGTATTCTAAGTGCGGTCGCACTAGTGACTTGTACAGAGGTAGAACTATATTTTTTTCATGAACACTTATACCTCTGTTAATACATCCCATTATTTTATTAGCCCTGGCAGCAGCTGCCTGACACTGTCCACTAAAGTGAAGTTTACCATCCACCCATACACCCAAGTCTTTTTGTGTGTCTGTTTTACCCAGTGTTCTACAATTAAGTACATAATCATAAATGTTATTTCCTCTACCCAAGTGCATGACCTTACATTTATCTACATTAAACTTCAATTGCCACTTCTCAGCCCAATCCTCCAATTTACATAAATCTCCCTGTAATATAAAATTATCCTCCTCTGTATTGATTACCCTGCAGAGTTTAGTATCATCTGCAAATATTGAAAGTAATAGTTACCTGCACAAACAGATATCCTCCTAAGATAGCCAAATCTAAAAAAAACCACTCCAACTTCCAAAAATATTAAGCTTTGATAATTATGATTCTTTTGGGTTGATTGAGAACATAGTTGTTGCTCAATAATAAAAAAAATCCTCTAAAATACAACTTGCCTAATAATTCTGCACACTGTGTATGTCCCCAGTCCATCATTGCTCCATCCTTGCTGCATTTGGGTGTATATCATCTCCTATCACACCACATAGAGTAAAAATAATGAAACGATTATACCCACCTCCCCTCTGTTCCCCCAGCGTCCTCCTCCGATGCTGTCATGCTGGCAACAGACCAGTGTTTAAGCATCACAGTGCATGACATCACTGTCATGCACTCCCACTTACAGCAACATCAGCTGCCGGGATTTTCACTGCTCCACAAGCGTGGGATTATGGGCAAGGGGAGCAATGAATAATCATTCTTTTCATAGCAGCGCATGATCACCCAGCAGCTGCATGAAGCCATCAGCTGGCAGATCGTGTGCTGCTATTAAAGAAAAGAATATTCCACTTCCATAGTCAGCACCGTCAAAGAGGTGGGCAGGATTATGGGCATGTGGCATGGTGAATATTCATTTTCTTTAGTCGGCAGCCAGGACATCACACTGCAGTGACCCAACAGGCCTCAGATGCACATCCAGCTTATGCAGGCAGTCGTCAACAGGCCCCATAGCAGTGGCGTGTTCTGCTTCCATTGGCAGTATGCCACTGTGGGACACCATCTGAACCCCAAATAAGTTTCTCTCTAAAAACATGGCAGGCAAACAGCAGAACAATGGCATCAGTTGCACTCCCCTGATTTCCCCATAGTGTAATATCTATTCAAAGATAGAAAATCCTTTTAAGCCTGATTTATCTCATCCTGAATAAGTTAAATGTGAATCCAATGTTTGATATATTGTATGTTTAGATAATTTCTCATGAAAAGTGTTCTCGTTTTAAAATCTCAAGTGGTCCTCATCATTATTTAATGTTACTCAATAAAGGTTAAATTTGCAGACTAGATATTACTCAATATCCAGGAATGCTCAAGTTTGGCTTGCATGGAATGCAAATAAGAGTATTGATAGCTGTGTCACATAGGTACAGAGAGGTGGTTGATATGAATACTGGTGATATGCCAGCAGGATGACTTTCTGAGGTCACCTACCTTGTACAGCTCAACTGACATTCTCTAGAGAGGTGAAGTTTTAAACAAAGAACATTTATAAACTATGACAACAAAACATCTGCAACTAAACTATTTCAGAAAGAGTATTTAAAAGTGTCAATAAAATTTATTTTTAATTACAAAATACTGTATATACATATACAGTTAGGTCCAGAAAAATTTGGACAGTGACACAATTTTCGCGAGTTGGGCTCTGCATGCCACCACATTGGATTTGAAATGAAACCTCTACAACAGAATTCAAGTGCAGATTGTAACGTTTAATTTGAAGGTTTGAACAAAAATATCTGATAGAAATTGTAGGAATTGTACACATTTCTTTACAAACACTCCACATTTTAGGAGGTCAAAAGTAATTGGACAAATAAACCAAACCCAAACAAAATATTTTTATTTTCAATATTCTGTTGCGAATCCTTTGGAGGCAATCACTGCCTTAAGTCTGGAACCCATGGACATCACCAAACGCTGGGTTTCCTCCTTCTTAATGCTTTTCCAGGCCTTTACAGCCGCAGGTTTCAGGTCTTGCTTGTTTGTGGGTCTTTCCGTCTTAAGTCTGGATTTGAGCAAGTGAAATGCATGCTCAATTGGGTTAAGATCTGGTGATTGACTTGGCCATTGCAGAATGTTCCACTTTTTTGCACTCATGAACTCCTGGGTAGCTTTGGCTGTATGCTTGGGGTCATTGTCCATCTGTACTATGAAGCGCCGTCCGATCAACTTTGCGGCATTTGGCTGAATCTGGGCTGAAAGTATATCCCGGTACACTTCAGAATTCATCCGGCTACTCTTGTCTGCTGTTATGTCATCAATAAACACAAGTGACCCAGTGCCATTGAAAGCCATGCATGCCCATGCCATCACGTTGCCTCCACCATGTTTTACAGAGGATGTGGTGTGCCTTGGATCATGTGCCGTTCCCTTTCTTCTCCAAACTTTTTTCTTCCCATCATTCTGGTACAGGTTGATCTTTGTCTCATCTGTCCATAGAATACTTTTCCAGAACTGAGCTGGCTTCATGAGGTGTTTTTCAGCAAATTTAACTCTGGCTTGTCTATTTTTGGAATTGATGAATGGTTTGCATCTAGATGTGAACCCTTTGTATTTACTTTCATGGAGTCTTCTCTTTACTGTTGACTTACAGACAGATACACCTACTTCACTGAGTGTTCTGGACTTCAGTTGATGTTGTGAATGGGTTCTTCTTCACCAAAGAAAGTATGCGGCGATCATCCACCACTGTTGTCATCCGTGGACGCCCAGGCCTTTTTGAGTTCCCAAGCTCACCAGTCAATTCCTTTTTTCTCAGAATGTACCCGACTGTTGATTTTGCTACTCCAAGCATGTCTGCTATCTCTCTGATGGATTTTTTCTTTTTTTTCAGCCTCAGGATGTTCTGCTTCACCTCAATTGAGAGTTCCTTAGACCGCATGTTGTCTGGTCACAGCAACAGCTTCCAAATGCAAAACCACACACCTGTAATCAATCCCAGACCTTTTAACTACTTCATTGATTACAGGTTAACGAGGGAGATGCCTTCAGAGTTAATTGCAGCCCTTAGAGTCCCTTGTCCAATTACTTTAGGTTCCTTTAAAAAGAGGAGGCTATGCATTACAGAGCTATGATTCCTAAACCCTTTATCCGATTTGGATGTGAAAACTCTCATATTGCAGCTGGGAGTGTGCACTTTCAGCCCATATTATATATAGAATTGTATTTCTGAACATGTTTTTGTAAACAGCTAAAATAACAAAACTTGTGTCACTATCCAAATATTTCTGGACCTAACTGTATATTAGATACACGCTGTGGAGACACGGGGGTCAGTGGGTGCTCTCGTCCGCTGGCCCGACTGACTTTAGAAAGACAGCATGGCCTAGGGCTCATCCCAACTGAACGCCCGACCTACTTAACCGTGGGCAGAACACTACTCAGACAACACAGGGTGAGGGAATCACAATTTTAAGACTTTATTGGATCCCCAAACAATTAACGGCACATAGCACATAACTAGCAAAACACACAAATGTAACAGTCAACAGAGTCTCACCCTTCTGCTGGCTCACCAGGGATTAGAATGTCCATGCCTCAGAGCTTCCAGGGCTACTTACGCCAATCCAGCATCACCCCGCTTTTGGCGGGCATACACCGAGAATGGAATAACGCCAGATTTAGGAAGCTGGCTGAGGTCCGCAAAGTCTGTAGTCAGATGACTGGATTGTTCCAAGCTGGATTCCTTCCTTAGGTAGTCCTTGATATCAAAGTCGAATCCTTGCATTCGATGCTGAAGTCCATATAGTGTTATAATCCAGGTTTGGTTATGGCTTGCCAATCGGATCCGCAGGTATTAGATTGGTAGCATGTAGCAAGAGTCTACCTGGGCAATGGATAGTCCTTTTTAAACCCCTGAGATCTCCATTCAGACCATTGGGGTCTTCACAATTGGTGGAAAAGACTGGGTTCTTATTGGCTAGATTTCAAGCCATATTCAAATATCCAGAGACAAGGGAGAGACAGGTAAGTTACATCACATCTATCAATTCACTTAGGGTACCTTCACACTTTAGCGATGCAGCAGCGATCCGACCAGTGATCTGACCTGGTCAGGATCGCTGCTGCATCGCTACATGGTCGCTGGTGAGCTGTCAAACAGGCAGATCTCACCAGCGACCAGTGACCAGCCCCCAGCCAGCAGCGACGTGCAAGCGACGCTGCGCTTGCACGGAGCCGGCGTCTGGAAGCTGCGGACACTGGTAACTAAGGTAAACATCGGGTATGGTTACCCGATGTTTACATTAGTTACCAGCGCACACCGCTTAGCTTTGCTCTCCTAGCTACAGTACACATCGGGTTAATTAACCCGATGTGTAATGCAGCTACATGTGCAGAGAGCAGGGAGCCGCGCACACTGCTTAGCGCTGGCTCCTTGCTCTCCTAGCTACAGTACACATCGGGTTAATTAACCCGATGTGTAATGCAGCTACATGTGCAGAGAGCCGGAGCCGGCAGCACAGGCAGCGTGAGAGCTGCGGAGGCTGGTAACTAAGGTAAATATCGGGTAACCACCTTGGTTACCCGATGTTTATCTTGGTTACAGCTTACCGCAGCTGCCAGATGCCGGCTCCTGCTCCCTGCTCGCTTCATTTCGTCGCTCTCTCACTGTCACACACAGCGATCTGTGTGTCACAGTGGGAGAGCGCCTTTGAAGAAAATGAACCAGGGCTGTGTGTAACGAGCAGCGATCTCGCACCAGGGGCCAGATCGCTGCTCAGTGTCACACACAGCGAGATCGCTAATGAGGTCACTGCTGCGTCACAAAAAACGTGACTCAGCAGCGATCTCGGCAGCGAGCTCGCTGTGTGTGAAGCACCCCTAAGTAATACAATAGGAAGTTCGCATAATTGATTTATCTGTGTGTCTGGCCTTCATTAGCCAAGGCAATTACATGAGTCAACAAGAGTCTTGTAAAACAATGAGGGCTTATCCCCCCGTCTATAAACAAACTATCTTCATGTCTGGCTGAATTTTAAGAAATTTAACCCCTGCTAAGCACTGACAGAGTCTAGGTCGTCACACACGCATATACATATACAATTGGCAATAAAATTGCAACACCAAGAAGAAAAAGTCGAGTATTTATTGAGATTACAGGATTGAGAGACTTGTTAACAATATAAAAATGCTGATAAACTGATTCCAAAATTTGGAAAAATCTCAATACTTACAGTATCGAGTGAGCTTCACGCATACTTTTACATACCTTGCCTGCTATCAATGAAGTTATTAATGGTTGTCTGATGAATGTTCTGCCACACTAAATGCACTTGGCTACACTAATGATCAAGATCCACTACTTGATAGCTGGTAAGAGTGGAAATGGTTAATTGCCACGCTGGTGTGCAAAAAATATGAGTGCTTAATGTTCAAGATATTACTGTATGCTATGCATTTTTTTAATTACCCTCCTTCATCAGGATAATCACATCATCTTTATTGCACAGCAGCAGGGCAACTCTTTCCACTCCTACCGACTATCAAAAAGTATGCTCGATACTGGGGATGCACCAGCTGATTTTCCAAGGCTATTTTCCAGAGGTTGTATCTGACAGAACCACACCAGGTGAGCAAAACCTAAGTTCACTGAGCCTATTTTTGCATTTTTGTCTTCACCTATCCATCAAGATCTACTACTGGAAGTTTCCTTTACATTTGTCAACCAATGACGTCCCTGATGTGCTTGATGGGAAACAAGTCGGGAGACATTTATTCTACACAATCAGTCCAGAGTAGCATGAGCAACATTTGACCTGGCATTGTCATGTTGAAAAACGGCTCTTTGGACACTTTGGAGAAATAGTCATACCACTTGTTCCAGCTGTTAGTATACTTGTAATGAGAAGGTCCAATTACTGTACATTATGTCATCCCACACCATAATTGCAGGAGTAAGACCAGTGTGATGTTCCATAGTGAAGACCTCTGCACAGCATTGCCCACATGGTCTTCAGACCAATCTCCAGCTATCATTGTGTCCAAGACAAAAGCAGGACTCATTAAGAGGATAGACCTCCATTCTAGCCTCCACTGCTCCATTTCAGCCTCCAGTCTCCAACTGAAGACGACTTAGAAATAGTTATGAAGAGGTCTTCTCCTCAGTGATTCCCCCAATATTCAGTAAATTGCGCAGGCCATGATAATGTCATAATGACGATGTGATAGCAGGGAACCTGGGCTCCTAATCTGACCCTCAAGCTTGGGGGTCTTATGTTATCCCTAACCTCAGGGATACTCCTAATGGTGGAGAGGCCAGAGTCCCTTCCTGGCCCTGCTCCTCACATATTTACCGGTCACTAGTGGAGGGTGTAGTTTTATTTCCCCCTATACTATGTCATTACTGTAGTCATAGGCAACGGGGGGAGTATGGTGAAATGGCCCACCTTTTAAGGCTATTCATATGTTGCATTTTTCCTGCTTTTTGGCAGCGTTTTTTAAGTAGTTTGATGCAAATTAAAAGCTGATTTTACAGTCCCAGCAAAACCTTTGAGATTTTTTTAAAGCTAATGCACATGACTATTTATTTTTTGATGACTGAAATGAAAAACTAATGTGTTTTTGAAAGAAGGCTAAATGTGAATACAGCCAAATGACTGGAGGAGGCGATTTTTCTCTCTGGTTAACTGTGCCTTAGAAATATGTCATTATATAAAGGAAAGAATGTTTTCTAACATTTTGTCAATTAAAATCAATTTTAACGTTGTTTTTGCAAAATACTCTGGCAATATTGTTTTCAGCAACGACCTGAGAGCTAGAGATGTGTGCAGGCATCTTCCCCATGCTGTTCCCATTCCATTTCAGCAATGTTTCCATCCATTTCATTGACTTTCAGAAGCCATGACATTGGCAGTAGTAGCCTTCCATCGCATCATTAGAAATGAATGCTTATTGCAGGTTCTGCAAGACCACACAAAGAAGACATTTGCAATTCATTTCTAATGATCTTGCAAAAAGCCAATGAGCATTAAAAATCGGTTTAGCAGCTGCATTCATGTGTGCAGTATGGTACATGGGACCCCAACTGTGCAGGCAAAAACACTTTTCTGTAGCCATGCTAAAAAAAATTGTGCTACAACAAATTGGTGTCGCGGTAATAGTTCATATGGGAGTACAGTGTGGAGGCAAGCTACAATAAGAGGGACAGTGTGGGGAAAATATTTTGTACAGAAAGCATAATAACTGGCAATTATTTATTCAGAGACACAACCCTGTAATCTAAGAAAAAGACTGATGGCACCTCCTAGTAATGTGAATACTTCTAATGTGAACAGATGCAAAACTGAACATGAAACATAGTAACAAAAAGGAAACAGTTGTACTCTGTAGCACTAATGTGGAACAATGAAATGGGATAATAGACATGCATTACTGCTATGAAAAACATGCAAATATTGAGATACTTGGCACACAAAAATAGCCAGTATTATGTGAGCCCAACAGCCAATGGTAAGGGTCTTGTTGTTGGGTCCCTATCAAACTAATGCCTCTATTTGGGTTAACCTCTTCACGACACATGACATACTGGGTACATCATGGACCATGTGAGGCTAATCCCCGCGGGCTGTCCACTGCGATCCGTGCACATATCAGCTGATTTCAACAGCTGACATGTATGCCTGCCAGGCGTGAGTGAAATCACGTTCCACCCACGCCTATTAACCCCTTAAATCTCGCTGCCATAAGGATAACTTACCCAACCCCATCGGAAGTCACGTGATAAGATCACATGTCTTCCGTTGGTTGCACAGGGTCATGTGATGACTCCTGTTGTTATCATGAGTCACTTTCTCTCACTGCCGGCAGACTACCGTGCGTGAGAGGAGAGCAGCATTTCTGCAGATCTCAGCTGTGTAGCTGTGATCTGGAGAAATGGAAGAACAATCAGACTGCTGATCATTATGGGGTCCCTTAGGGGACCTAGTAAAATAAAAAAAAAAAAAAGTTGAAAAAAGTTTTAAAAAATTATAAAAAAACAAATACAAAACCTAAAAGTTCAAATCACCCCCCTTTTAAAATTAAAGAGTTACAAAAATAAAAAATATACACATATTTGGTATCACCTCATTCAGAAACGCCCGATCTATTAAAATATAAAATCAATTAATCCGATCGGTAGACGGCGTAGCAGCAAAAAAATTCCATTTTTGGTTGCCACAAATTTTACGCAAAATGCAATAACAGGCGATCAAAATGTAGCATCTGTGCAAAAATGATGACATTAAAAATGCCAGCTTGAGACGCAAAAAATAAGCAGTCACTGAGCCATAGATCCCGAAAAATGAGAATGCTACGAGTTACGGAAAATGGCGCAAAAAGTGTGCCACTTTTTTTGGACAAACTTGTGAATTTTTTTAAGCCTTTTAGATAATAGTAAATCTATACGTGTAACCTATACATACGTGTCTACAAAATCATACCACCTGAGACATCACACCAACACATCAGTTTTACCATATAGTAAACATGGTGAATAAAATATCCCAAAAACTATTTTGCGATTGCACTTTTTTTGTTTGCAGTTTTTCCGCACTTGAATTTTTTTTTTATGTTTTCCAGTAGACTATATGGTAAAACTTATGATTTCATTTAAAAGTACAGTTTGTCCTGCAAAAAACAAGCCCTTATATGGCAAGATAGATGGAAAAATAAAAAAGTTACAGCTATCGGAAGAAGGGTAGCAAAAAAAAAAACAAAACGGAAAAACGGAAAATCGCCTGGGGGTGAACAGGTTAAAAAACCCTACAATTTATGGGCAGACAGGAACCAGCAAATGTTGAATTAAAATCGCCTAAGGCTGAAGTGCAGGAGTACCAATCAGAAGGAGTGACCCTGTAATCTAAGAAAAAGACTGATAGCACATCCTATCTTTCCAATGTGAACAGGTGCAAACTGAACATGAAACATAGTAACAAAAAGGAGACAGTTGCACACTGCAGTGCTAAGACATGTGGAACAATGAATATTCCAGGGACACAGGCATTATATAGTTTTATTCAGGAGCATTATACAAACACCGTTATTTTTAAGGGGATCGTGTTGGGATGTGCTACAGAAGGCCGTAGAAGAGAGAAATATTCAGATACAAGTTGTTTATATCAAAAAGTCTTCATGAGGTCTGGACCAGATGTAGGCGAAAGGGAGAACAACTCAAACATCACCTACAAGGCACCTGGATGTATATGAAGTCTCTGATACATGTATAGTCTGCAGTCTGAAGATGGCTAATAACTCCCAGCATCTCCTTAAGGCTGTGAAGGACATACTGTCATTTCTATGTTCATGTTATAGTAATTTATATCGTGAAGTGTGATACAACATCGTAATTGATTGATAGACTAAGATTGGTGCTGCATTCATGTTCTGATGGCTATTCTGGTGCTGTATTCATGTACTGATGATGCATCTGGTGGTGTATTCCTTCATAGGGAACAGAGATTTGTCCTATATACTGGAATACGAAAGTACAATCACAGGTTCAAGTGCCCCTAAGGAAATTAAAAAATACAATGCCATAAAAGCAAACATACAACCCCCCCTCACAAAAAAAAGAAAAAGAAAAAAAAGCAAACAATAAAAGTTGTTTTTGTTAACTGCAGCTTTATATTGCACTTCGCCAAAGAGCGGAAAGTTTGAAGCTGCCCTGAGTAGTGTTGATTAGGGATTGTTAGTCTATCAGTCCTTGCTAGAGATAAGCAAGTACCGAAATATTTGTAATCACTATACTCGTAACAAGTACTTTGTAATTTGTTCTAAATAGCGAGTACAAAGCAAGTCAATGGTAAATGCGAGTAATTTTTTCGCTGGACCGAAGAAAGGGGTCTGCGGGCCTGAGGAAAAGGCTGAAATGGATTGGAAAGTGATGAAACAATGGGGAGAGCCTGGAGAATACGCCTGCATGCATTTCTGAGTCACATGTGGTTTCTCGGAATAAGGATGTCAGTGTTAAGCCACTTTTCCAGATACACAAGAACACCTACCAAACCTAACCTAAATTGCATTTTACAGGCCAAAAAGGTTAACAAACAGTTTTTCCTGCATAATCACTTGTATACTGTATAAGGCTAAATAAATCAGAGGAAAAAAAAGAATATCCCTTTTAGTGTTTGTTCACAAATAGTGTTTTGGCTTTTATTTTCTTTTAAAATTGGGATTTTGTAAGTCCCTCTGTCATACATAATTTCTAGTTATTAGTGATGAGCGAGTACTAAAAAGCTCGGGTGCTCGAGGCTCGGGCCGAGCATCCCAAGATACTCGTGTACTCGGCCCGAGCACCGAGCCCAATGTTATCCTATGGGAGACCCGAGTATTTTTGTGAAATGACCCCCCGGCAGCATGTAGAAACCCTAAAAATGTCACAAAAGTCTCAGAAGAGTGCTCAAATGACATGGCAACAGCATGGGGAAGACCCCTTGAAGCATTTATCACTCAAAAGTCACAGCTGTGAACAATTTTGTCCGAGTTTTACGCCATTTTTACGGACTCACCAGAAAACCTTCCAAAATGACACCAAAATGAATTTTCATGGCGGAAATGTTAAGGGCACATACCCAATAGTGAGATAGAGCTGGTGTATGTTACTTTTTGAGATTAATACATGAAAGATTTTACGTAAAACATTGTGTGGCACTCCGATGTCCAAAACGCACGTTTTGTGCTTTTTACTAACGATGTCGGTCATTTTTTTTTTCATTCTATCTCCCGTCGGTCGGTCTCGCTCTGTCTGTCTCTCTCTGTCTTGTCTGTCCCCCTCTGACAGTCTGTCGGTCATTCTCCCCCCTCTCTCTTACTTACCGTTCCCCGATCTCCGGCGCGGCGCTGCACGGCTGTTCACACTGTTGCGGCGGCTTTTCCTCTTTTGAAAAAGCCGGCCGCTCATTAATCAATCTCGTATTCTCTGCTTTCCTGCTTTTCGGCGCCTATGATTGGTTGCAGTGAGACACGCCCCCACACTGAGTGACAGCTGTCTCACTGCACCCAATCACAGCAGCCGGTGGGCGTGTCTATACTGTGCAGTGAAATAAATAATTAAATAATTAAAAAAAACGGCGTGCGGTCCCCCCCAATTTTAATACCAGCCAGATAAAGCCATATGGCTGAAGGCTGGTATTCTCAGGATGGGGAGCTCCACGTTATGGGGAGCCCCCCACCCTAACAATATCAGTCAGCAGCCGCCCAGAATTGCCGCATACATTATAGGCGACAGTTCTGGGGCTGTACCCGGCTCTTCCCGATTTACCCTAGTGCGTTGGCAAATCGGGGTAATAAGGAGTTAATGGCAGCCCATAGCTGCCACTAAATCCTAGATTAATCATGTCAGGCGTCTCCCCGAGATTCCTTCCATGATTAATCTGTAAATTACAGTTAAAAAACACACACCAGATTTGCCAACGTATATAGCTCCTTTGGGTCCATGTGTTTGTGGCTTGTTGACTTTGTTATGATTCTTGTTTTCTGTTCATTGGTATGACAAGAGCGCCTGGTATAGGACGGAGATCAGATCGTGCGATCTGAGGGCCTTTTTGTACTATCAGGAATTTTGAATTTTGCATGGTTTTTCTCTGGCCACCATCAGCCCCTTTCCTGTCCTTTCCTATTTTAGTCAGTGGGGGCCTCACCTTTTGCTAATCCTATCATCTGTGTATTGTGTTTTCCTATATCACCACAGTCTTTGAATGTGGGGGGCTTGCTATTCTTTATCTATTTTCTGAGGCAGAGAGTTAAGCGGGCTTTACACGCTGCGATATCGGTACCGATATCGCCTAGCGTGGGTACCCGCCCCCATCTGTTGTGCAACATGGGCAAATCGCTGCCCGTGCTGCATAACATCGCCCAGACCCGTAACACGTACTTACCTGCCCGGCGACATCACTGTGACCAGCGAACCGCCTCCTTTCTAAGGGGGCGGTTCGTTCAGCGTCACAGCGACGTCACAGCTGCGTCACTGAACCGCCGCCCAATAGAAGCGGAGGGGCGGAGATGAGCGGGACGTAACATCCCGCCCAACTCCTTCCTTCCGCATTGTGGCCGGGAGGCAGGTAAGGAGAGCTTCCTCGTTCCTGCGGTGTCACACGGAGCGATGTGTGCTGCCGCAGGAACGAGGAACAACTTTGTTACTGCTGCAGTAACGATATTGGAGGATGGACCCCCATGTCACCGAAGAGCGATTTTGCATGTTTTTGCGACGATGCAAAAATCGCTCATAGGTGTTACACGCCACGGCATCGCTAATGCGGGCGGATGTGCGTCACAAATTCAGTGACCCCAATGACTTCGCATTAGCGATGTCGCAGCGTGTAAAGCCCCCTTTATTCATCTTTCCTTCCTTTAGGATAGCTAGTTCTCCGGCTTGGTTCGCGGTGCATAGGATGTTAGTTCACCTCTCGGCTACTTCTAGTGTTGATGGTTAGTAAGGTGATGGCGGCCAGATTAGTTGCCAATGCTCGTCACCTTTTACCAATGATTTGTAATGGTCTTCCATGGTTCCGGATCATAACAGTGTGGTTTCTGACCTAAAAAGATCAACTTCAGCAGAGCGTGTTGCCGCTTTGCCTTTGTACTGCTGCACAGCTCCCAGCTTGGAAGTGATGGGGAGGGAAATTTAACAGAGGAGGAGGGGAGACAAAGTGGAATATGATGAGGTGGAAACCCTTATAAAAGTTGGGCCCGCTATTCTTGGTTTGGGTGGGATGTGTGATGTTCCAGTTTGCGAGTTTGTCCCAGCCTCCACCAGGTTCACCCAGTGTTCTGTGACAGATGTATATCGTCCCTGTCTACGCCTGTTAGGTGCACCTTCCCAGGTAACATAGTTGGTCAGAACATGGTTGAGATTGTTTAACACGTGCTTGTGTAACATGGCAATGACACACTGAGCAAAATAGTGGCAGCTGGGAACACTATCATGGGGAAGGCACAGCCAAGAGATCACTGTGTTCCCACAAGCCTAAATGGCAACATCTCCACCGCTAGCAATTTGGCAATATGCGAGTTTAGGTTTTGTGCCTGTGTGGCTGGGTATTTACACTTACTTTCCAAGATCTCTGGCATGGACAACTGGACAGTGCACTGGGACAAGCACATGGATGTGATTGATGTTTGCAGTGTCTGTGCAATCGCAACCTGTGGGCAGGATGTATGAGCGTCTGCTTCCTGGACAGCAGATTGTGAAGGACATTGCACAGGCGACATTGGCAGTGTTTTGACTTGCAAACACAAATTTGGTACCCACATACTGGGGTGCTTGGCTGCCATGTGGTTTTGCATACTGGTGGTGTTCAAGTTGTCTTTACCCTGGCCTCTGCTCAACTTGGTATGGCAGATGCTACAAATTACAATGTTTTTCTCTGAAGGACTTTCAGAAAAGAAAAGAAAAAAACTTCCAGACAGCAGCTGAATGCCCCCTTGCCCTGACTTGGGCCACAGTGAGGGTGCTCTTCGGAACAGTTGACCAGTTCGCACTCTGGGCAAACCACAACCCCTTTGTGCTTATGTTGGTGCTACATATCCATCTTCCTCACTGTTGCTGTGCTAGCTATGCATATCAACAGTCCAGGTAAGATCAGTGGACTCATCATCGACCACCTCATCCTCCTTCCCAGTTGAGATTGTAGGCGGACGTGATGGCGACTGTGTCTCATCATCAGCCTCCACCTCTGGAGACAGTAAATCAGGTTCTTCAAACTGGCTTTATTCCGGCTGTAGGTCTTAAAATACTTGCACATCAACACCCGCCACCTCCTCAATGCTGCACTGTGAGAGGCCTGAGCTAAATCAAAGGATATGTACAAAACAGATCCTCAGAGTGGCCAACCTTGGGGTTAATATGTCTCCAGTAACTGATGATGAGGAGACGGAGGAGGACCAGGTTGAAGATTGGATGGGCCGGTCTTCTTTGTATCCACAGTAGACTGTGGTTGTGGAAGATTTGTTGCTGCGTAAGAAATGGGAAGAAGTCTTGTCTGCCTTCCAAGACAGAATCTGCTCTTGCTCTTTTGGCTTTGACACACATTTACGTTCCAGACCGGAAATTTGGCAAGGAACATAATGGTTGCATCAAGCTTCTTCTGACCTGACACAGACTCAGTGCCTTGTCACCCACCACTAACAACACCACATCCATGGCCATGTCCCTAAACTGGCTTTTTTTGTCATTTTAGTGTCATATTTACAGATGTTGATAGCCCAAGCAAGAAAACTTTGACCCTAAAATATTGTGGAAAAAGTACCAGTAAGTACTTTTTACCAGGCAGCCCAAAATGCTAGTAGTGCTGCTTCATATTTAGCAAACCCACTAGCACCGTATTAATGTGGCTGATGTGGAAGTCACAAATCAAGATATGTAACCCCCAAAATATTGGGGAAACAGGACAGGTGTGTTTAGTGTAACAGGCAGCACAAAATGCTAGTAGTACCGCTTTGTATTTGGCAAGACTACTAACAATGTATTAATATCTCTCATGTGAACAGCACAAGCCAAGCTATAACCCCAAAAATAGGGCGGGGGGGGGAAATAAAATAAAAAAACCCAGCACTTTTAAAAGTAGAGTCAACACAAAATGTCACTACTCTGTGTGGGTGGAAAAAACAAATAAAAAGAGCTTTGCTCTGACAAAAACTGTTCTTATATGGACACTGTAAGAACAGTTTAACCTCTCCCTACCTAATCCCCAATCTCTCCCTCCCTGTACTATGAGATGTTCAGTGGTTTCAGCTTTTAACACTAGAAGTCCCAGAGAGGGGTCATTTAACATTTCTACCACTGGAACCCTATGGAGCTCGAAATTTCTGGAACTTCTAGAGTTAAAAAAGTTAATGTATTCTGGTACGATGGAGGTAGGGACAAGCTCCTTTAAAACTCTGTCCCTGGTCCAAAATCTCTCCCTCCCTAGTCTACACTACACTGACATAGGGCTTTTAAGGGCTACCTGAAGTGTATACTAAGGGCTTTGTGTTATTAAAAAGGTCTACACACTCTCCCTAACAGCTGCTCGCTCTGTCCCTATGCTGATACGAAACACTGGATCCATCTGCAATGTGTGCAAAATGACAGCAGAAGGGCTTTTATAGACCCTATGACGCTGCGCGGCCAGCCAATCACAATAATGCCAAAACCAAGATGGCTGCAGCATTACTGTGATTGGTAAAGAAGCCGAGCATGATTAGTTGTTGCAAATCAGGCACGAAACCTGCTGGGCAAGACATCCGAATATAGCGAGGAGAGTACATACATAAAAACTCGCAATGCAACAAGTAACCCGAACACCATACTAACCGTGGGAGTAGCTAATAGTCACAATTACACTCGTTCATCACTAGTCCTTGCAGGAAAAGAAGAAAAAAAAAACAAAAATAATATATACACACACACACACACACACACACACACACACACACACACACACACACACACACAGTACTGTGGAAAAGTTATTTTGAAAACCACTAATAGCACGTCTCCTCCCCACTTATTACTATTGCTTGTCATTCCATAACATATGGATACACTTTCTTCACTTTTACACATGCACCTATAACAAATGATACTTCTGTGCAGCTTTGCAATTATCTAGATATCTGTGCCAATCAAAATAAAGCAGCGCAGGTTAAAGACTGAAAACTGCTTTATGCAGGTTATGATGACACAGGTAAGTAAAAACTCAGCTACACAACACTCACCCAAGACCAGCCAGAGCAGTTTAGCCAGTGTTTCTGGCCCTAGGGGCACATCAGTAAAATTCCACGTACCAATGCATATTTAATGAAGGCGTTTCCTCTTCTCCAACACACATGGATGAAAGGTAGAGGTAAACTCTAAAGTAAAAGCTCCAAATAGTTACATTTAATTAAGTCTTAACCCATTTCTGTCTGGAAACAATTGATTGATCTTTATATTTTCAATACCAGACCTTTTAGTATTCATAGCCTACATTCTACACTTGCATTACTTAATGTGAGAAAACATTCTTGAAGCAATTAGTGATCTACATCCAGGAAACTAGTCTTAAACATTGCAATAATGTGGCTTAATTCTTAATGATAGTTACATAGGTTGGAAACAAAAAAAAAGACCTAGGTCCATCTGATTCAACCTTATGATATAATCAAAGTATAATGCTGATAATTAGATCACCCTTTGGTATATTCACAGAAGGTCTGATGTGTGCAGAAATTAAATTGGGACTGAAAATCAGTCCCATGCATCTGTACACATTTTTTTTTCTATTTAAATTAATTTGTGCAAACCCAAAATTAATATTGAATGGCATAGTGCAAAATTATTTTGTAACAAAGCTACGGTACTTGGACAAACCCATCTTAATTATATTCCCCATTGTAAAATAAAGATACTGTACCTTCATCACAATACTAGCACTGTCTCTCTCGAAGTTTATATGACATTCGCTCCAGTGCTCACGTTGCATAACAATGTTATGCAAACCTCAGGATGAGAGCGTAAAGAGTTTATTTTACAACGTGTAGGAAAAAAAAAAAAAAAAAAAAGTTGTCTGGGTAGTGGACAACCCCTTTATTTTGAAAAAGGGTTGTTCAATAAAAAAAAAAAAACCTAAAACAAAATATTATAGTAATACATTATAAGCCAGATGTAAGCAATTTTTATTTCCATGGCTGCTGAACATGGCGAGCACTTTAGTACTAACTGGAGATGAGCACTCTTGATCAGAAAAATACCAAAATCGTACAGTACAGAGGGATCTAAAAACTGAACAATTCACCGAAAAGTCGGGAATGTTAGGCTTGGATCGGTCGCAATGTTCGGTTTTCAGAAGCCATCCTCTTCCAATAAGTCATTTCAAGTATTGGCAGCCTCAAGATTGGTCAGGGAAATCACGGGGGGGTGGTGGGGGATGGGGCATGTTGCAACCGCCTCCTGGGCCAATAATTATTCCTCATACATATTCCCTTTACCCATGCACCAGCATCTGATTGGTTGCAGTCACAATGTGTCCCCACCCTCTATGGAAGCATCATACTGTTGTAAAATAAAAATTAAAAATTCCATGCGGTTCCCCTATATATTGATACCAGCACAAATAAAGCCCATGGCTAAAGGCTGCAGCCCCAGCAATGCACTTATCTTGGCTCTGCATCAAAATAGGAACAGCATGCAGGACCTGGGTCTTTTGGGGATTAATATAGTGGTGAAAGAGGGCAGGGTTTTTTGTATTTTATTTAAAATAAGATTTTTTTTTTTTTCGGTGTTTGCGTTTTTTAGTAACTGGGGGTCTCATAGACCCTCACCATTATTAATCTAAGGCTTAGTGGCGGCTGTGGGCTGACATTAACCCTTTATTACCCCGATTGCCACCGCACCAGGGCAATCAGGAAGAATGGGTAAAGTTCTGGGAGTGTCGCATCTAATGGATACAGCAATCCTGGGCCGCAGCAGGCTGCTATTTTTATGCTGGGGGGGGGGGGCAATAAGCATGGGTCTCCCAAGCCTGAGAATACCAGCCCCCAGCTGTTGGGCTTTATCTTGGCTGAATATCAAAATTGGGCAGGGAAGGGGTGGGAGGAGAGCCGGGCCCACACAGTTTAACAATTTAAAAAAACAAAAAAAAAACCCACACACGCACCCCTCTTATTTTGATACACAGCCAAGGTAAGTGCATGGCTGGGGGCTACAGCCTGTAGCTGTGGGCTTTATCTGTGCTGGTATCAATATGTAAGGGGGACCTCACAGCAATTTACTTATTTTACACCAGCAGTATAAACGTTGTCAGAGGGTGAGGGTGCAGTCTGACTGCAGCCAGATGCCGATGGGTGGGGAAAGTAGTGAATATGTATGTGGGATAAATTGGCCCCGGAGGTAGCACTGCAGCCGCAGGGAGACTAAGTATGTCCTGCTTTATTCTTTCCTTATTTTCTTTTGCAGCCCCCATTCACCATTTTATAAAAGAAAGTTTTGCCTCACAATAAATTCAATAGGTTCAGCAAGGATCGTTCTGACCAGCGAACACAGGCGGGATCGCTCATCTATAGTACTAACTATATAATTTAACAATGAATGGGTTGTTTTTTTTTTACCATCTGCTTATCCAAATGAAGGGGAAAATAATGCATTCACATCATTGTACAATACCTAGAGGATGACTATAGTAATCTTGGATATTACCATATGGCTAAAGAGGTGTGAAATACCAATACCAATATACTGTATATAATTGGCAAATGTGTAACTGGGTACAAGTAATGTTGGCCTTTTAATCAAACCAAGCCTAGAGGCACAACAAGGTGGTCAGTCTACAAGTCTTTATATGCCCAATCTCACCAAAAAAGTATTCCTTCTGCAGCTAGAGTGGCATAAGAGGCCATAGCAATCTCTTCGTGTTCACATTAGGAACATTTTAATAAAAAAAAAAAAAAAAAAAGTTCCAAAAGATTTATTAAAACTTTATTATTGAAGCAATGTACAGGAAAGTTGAATGTGCAATGAAACAAAATGTACACAAACAAAGAACATGTAGGATTATACAGAATATACCAGAGACCATACACAGTATATATAAAAAAAATTTTTTAAAGACTTTCACAGTGATTTGGCAGATGAAAGTCGACAATTGGGTGTTTATATGATTCACACTAAAAGGTTGATTTTTTTTTTCCCCTTTAATGATGTGACTTTGTTTCTTTAATGATATTTAAAGAAAAATTAAATTAAGAACAAAGAGTTAAAACACTTTATCTATTTACATGTGTGTTAATGAATTGTACATTACCCTGGCACAGACAAGCAACTGATTAATCCACAAGTTAAATAAAAAGCTTCATGAGCAAATCGGAGAACATTACAAAAAAATATTTTATTACGTTAGGATTACAGCACATAAGTCCAAAGTAGAAAATTAAGTAGTGCTCTACAACGTAGAATCCCTTTAATATGAGTCATGGGGTTTACAGTAATGTACAATGATTCAGCTATCTATATACCATCAAGGAATTCTAGTTAACTTTGCCTGTATCTGCATTAAAGCTTATGGATTATATTCATTAGGTTGCATAAGGAATTATATAAAAACACAAAAAAAAAAAAAAAAGGGAGAGATTAATTGTGGACTTTGCAAGGAATTTTTAAACATGTTTTGCCAGCTCATCTGATAGCATCATGATGTACAGACAGAGACCCCAATTCTAGTCATGAATCATTTACTAGGCTCCTTGCTGCAGTTTTGAATAAATTACTGTCTTATTTGGTGCATATCTATCAGTTCTGTGAATGCTGAGATCTGTATAACCTCGTTCACACCACTGATTAAATAGCTTTCTGTATATACAGCATAGGCAAAAAGCAGACATTCAGTGGTGGGGGCAGGGTTATAGAGAGCTCATGAAGATGGAGGACTACATAGCAGCAGGTTTACTAGTCCTCTAGTGATAAAAAAAGATGTTATCAGCAGGAGATTATCAAAACTTTAGAAAGCAGCCCAGTAAGTGAATCATTTCTGAAATTAGAGTTTGTTGCCTCTCAGATTAGGAGGCAAAATCATCAAGACAGATTCCCTTTAAGGGAGAGCGTCAAAAATTCCATGTCTAAAATAAGATCAGTGTCATAAAGAGTGCACATTAACTACACATTACTTTTCAGGTAGATTCACAGAGTGTATATTTTATGCAACCGTCTATTCCTTTAAAATGCCAAGCTTCTTCAAAGCTTCTTTCCGATGTTCTTCTGAAGTTCCTTTAGGAGTGATTTTAACACTAGTGACGGGACCAGATGAGCGAGGTCTTGAAAAGAAAGATCGTTTCTCAGTAGTTTCTCCATCCACGGTAGAGGACTCTAGGTAGGCAAAGTCTTTTCCAGTGCCCAGGGATGCTGGCCTTGGTCGATTGCTTCGCAAAAAATTTCCCGAAAACAGTGGTTTTTTGAAGAATGAGCCATTTGCCTTTTGAGACTCCTTTTCAATACTTGACATGGACCCACTAAGGCCCACACCAGACCGTTCTAATGTGTTTGCTTTAATGTTTATTTGTCTGAGACCAGGAACAGAGCCTTGAGGAAAGCGCAGGTATGGTTCATTGGAAGGTTCAAAATGAGTGCTGTGTCTGTTGCTCTTATCAGGGACTTGCTCTTTTCCTTGTACTTCTGGACTATGGGGAGTGACCACAATCTCCTTTGGTCGAGGAAAACTGAAGGGTTTTCCAGGACTGGTACTAATATGACTAATATTCTCAAATGACCCCACTTTCTCTTGAGGTTTCTCACCTATAGATAGAGGGCCAGATGAATTAAATGGAGCAGGATGAATTTCAGGAAAGACAGTTTGTTTCTCCACAGGTGTTGCTTTTAAAGTCGAAGGTTTTCTATCAAGACCTTGTTTTAAGGACAAATCTGATTCAGTAGTTAATATATTAGCACTATAACCAGAAGGACCAGATTTGTTATCTACTTTTGATGAAGCATGAGAATGTGATGGCGATTTGTGTTTTGTACTATCTACAGTGTTCCTAGACCCATCAGTGGCAGTAGGGACCTCATTTAAAGGCTTGGACGTTTGAATAACTACATCTGCTTTTTCTTGGGCTTTTGCCTTAACACTGGGCCTGCTCCTATCAAAAATACTACTTTTAATATGTTGTGGAGATATTTCCACTGCATTAGGGGTTTTTTGAATTAAAGTAGTTCCACTAACCGGCTCCACTTTTTCTACAGAGCTTGATTTTATGATTTTTACGCTCTTGCTTGGGCTTTCACTTCTTACTTGGCGATCATCAGCCTTAAGTATAGTTGAAGGTTGTGTAGAAGTTGTTCCCATTAAATCCACTCTATGTTGTTGATTAACATCACTTTTTCTGTTAAGATCTTGGTCACCTTGATCACCAACATGTGCTATAGACAGATCGGTCTTTGAGGCCCTCAATGAAATATTCTCTTGTGAACTTGATTTTACAATAAAGCCCAATTTTTGTAATGCTTCAAGCCTAGCGCGCTCATGCTCCTTGGAGTGAGTAACCTTTGGGATTGAAGGTTCAGGAGCCCTGTCCATATACCTCTCATGTGCTGAAAATGTTCTTGGTCTACTCTGTGGGTCTAGATTAGATACCACACCAGAGCTTGATTTAATGATTATGTGTGGTGGCAGAGTACGTGGCTTTGGTGCAGTTGGTGGACCTTGTTTAGCATCCACAGATTTGTCTTCAACCTGGCTAATTGTTTCTTGTGAACTTGTGGTAGTCTTTGGGGAGGTGACCCTTGGAAACAACAATGGTGTTGGCATGCTAAATGGTTTTACTACAGGTGGCAGCTCTTTATTTTCTGAGATTGTGGGTGGTCTAAATTGTGGTTTCTCATATCTTAATTCACGCGCATCTGTGGGATCGGTAACAGAACGTCTCTTATCAATAAGAACTTGAGGATCTCGGAATGGTTCAGGAGGTGGTATAATCAGAAAGTCGATGGGAGGTTCCACTGTTTGTGGTCTGTTAATTGAAGACATGCTTTTTGGTTTCCCATACCAGGACTTGGCTTGGTCGGAGTCAGACTCTGGAACCTTGGATTCGGCTGTATGTACTGGGTTTTCCTCACGAGAAACCTGTATTATCCTTGGAAAACTGTGGTATCCTTGTGGAATTTTAGCAACAGGCGTCCATTCCTCTGCTTGCAGAAATACTGTACTCAATGGCCTGGGTTTCTCATTACCTGAAACCGTAAATGACAACTTAATTACTCTATTTCTTCCATTCTAATAATACACTGTTATACATTCTTTCACTTCACTTCAACACTAATACCATCTTAAGATATAGAGTCATGGCCAAAAAAAGTTGGCACCCTTGAAATTGTTCCAGAAAATGAAGTATTTCTCCCAGAAAATTATTCAATTATACCTGTTTATTTCCTTTGTGTGTATTGGAACATCACAAAAATGTAAAAACAAAAAAACGGCAGATTGTACATCATTTCACACAAAACTCCAAAAACAGTCTGGTAAAAAAAAAAAAAAAAAAAAATTGTTGGCACCTCCACTTAAATATTTGGTTTCACACCCTTTATAATTTAATTAATAATGGCAATCAATTGCTCCTATAACCATCAACAAGCTTCTTACACCTCAACTGAAAATTTGGACCACTTTTCTTTTGCAACTTGCTCCAGGTCTTTCATATTTGAAGCAATTTTAAAGATCTAAGATGTTCAATGGGATTTAGATCCAAACTCATTGCTGGAACTTCGAAACTCTGCAGCGCTTTGTTTCCATCCATTTCTGGGCGTTTCTTGAAGTAGGTTTGGGTTCAACGTTCTACTGGAAGACCCATGACCTAGAATGCAGAACCAGCTTTCTGGCACTGACACCACATTGTGACCCAAAATCCTTTGGTAATTGTGACATTTCATGTTGCTTTGCATACAGCCAAGGCACCCAGAGGCAACAATCAATTCCAAACCGTCTTTGAACCTCCACCATATTTCCCCCTGTAGGTAAAGTTTTTTTTTTTTTTTTTTAATTTTCTTTCTAGGCTTCACTGTTTTTTGGTAAACAGTACAATGATGAGCTTTTGGCACACTGCAGTCAATTTTTGTTTTACACCCACAGTCAATTGTTGGTACGCCTTGTTTATTTAAAAGAAAAAAACACATTGGCCACATAAATAACTTGAATCTTACAAAAGTAATAAAATAAACAGTCTTTGAAAATGAACAAATTAAAGTCAGACATTGCTTTTCAACGATTCATAAATTTTTTTTTTAAAAAAAATAAAGCTCATGAAATAGACCTGGACAGAAATTATAGTATCCTTAACTTAATATTTTGTAGCACAACCTTTTGAGGCAATCAGTGCAATCAAACTATTCCTGTAAACTGTCAATGAGACTACTACACCACTCAACAGGTATTTTGGCCACAAGATGCATGATCATCTTGATAAAGGATTTCATCATCCCCAAACATCCTTTCAATTAATGGGATAAGAAAAGTGGCCAAATTGTAATATAAACTTGGGTCATTTATTGAAGATGTAATGACCGCCATCTCCCCAGTGCCTTTACCTGACATTCAGCCCCATATCAATGACTGTGGAAATTGACATGTTATCTTCAGGCAGTCATCTTTTTATTGTTTAGCTTTTCTGTATGTAAATCCCATTTCCTTTAGACGGTTTCTTCCAGTTTGGTCACAGACATTGACTCCAGTTTCCTTCCATTCGTTCCACATTTGTTTTGTGCATTTCCTGTTTTGGAGACATATTGCTTTAAGTTTCCTGTCTTGACGCTTTGATGTCTTCCTTGGTCTACCACTAGGTTTTCCTTTAACAACCTTCCCATGTTTGTTTTTGGTCCAGATTTTTGACAGCTGACTGAACAACCAACATCTTTGCAACATTGCGTGATGATTTACCCACTTAAGAGTTTTATAATCTTCTTTGTTTCAATTGACATCTCTCGTGTTGGAGCTATGATTCATGTCACGCCACTTGGTGCAACAGCTCTCCAAGGTGTGATCACTCCTTTTTAGATGCAGACTAACAAGCAGATCTTATTTGATGCAGGTGTTCGTTTTGGGAATGAACATTTACAGGGCGATTCCATATTTTTTTTTGTCATAATTGAGTGATTCAATATTTTTTTCCCATTTGGTCTTGAAAATTAACTGTTACTGGCTACCACATTATGTTTTCACGATTTTTTTTAGTGTTTCTTAAAGCCAGAAAGTTGACATTTTAAATGACTTTAGTTTTGTGCCATGTCTGTGATCTGCTTTTTTTTTTAAAAGAAAAGTAAACTTAATGAACATCTTTAGAGCCAGATGATTCGATAATTTTTGCCAGGGGTTGTAGAAGGCCACTTCAGAATAATCCAATGTTTTTCTCTAAGCCATTCTTGGGTGCAACTGTAGACACAGCAACATCAAGCTGCTTGGAGATTGTCTTATAACCTTTACCTTTAACATGCTTGTCTATAATTTTCTTCTAATCAACTGAGACAACTCTTATCTTTGCTTTCTCTGGTACATGTTGAGTGTGTTGCACACCATGTCACCAAAACAGCACAGTAAGTATCTGTAGCCCTATATACAGACCCACTGACTTCTTATAAGACTGCAGACACCTGTGATACTAATTAGTGGATATGCCTTGATTTAACATGTCCCTTGTTACATTTCATTTTCATTTCTATCCAGGCCTGTTTCATGAGTTTTATTTATTTATTTATTTTTAAATTCTGTGACAGCATGGTTGAAAAGCAATGCATAACTCATTTGTTAATTTTCATAGATTTTATTTACTATTACTTGTCAGATTCAAGTTATTTTTGTGACCATTGTGGGTTTTTCTTTCACTAAACGAGAAGTACCAACAATTTTGACCATGTGTGTATGTCTCCATGTATAGTTCTTGATTATGTTGAGCACCATAAACAAAAGAACATCAATATCTCTAGAGATGGACTTGTAACTTTGATATTGTTGATATTTTTCAACAATTTTGGTTCTCAAATCCTCAATCTTCTCTTTCTGTTCTCCATGCTTTGTGTGACACACACACACACACACACACACACACACACACACACACACACACACACACAATGCAAAGATGGAGTCAACTTGTCCCCTTTTTATCTGGATTCAGGTGTGATTTTCTTATTGTCCACACCTGTAACTTGCCACAGATGAGTATTAAAAGCATTATATGCTTGAAACAAAGCGTTTCCTCACAATTTTGCAAAAGTGCCAACAATTTTGCCCAGCCTATTTTGGTTGTTGTGCACATGAAATGTCCAATTTTCAATTTTTCCCCCTCTGTGTGTATTGGAACAACAGAAAACAAAGAAAATAAACAGGTCTATAACAAAACGTGTAATTGCAAATATTTTCTGGGAGGAAAATAAAAAAAAATCATTTTCTGGAACAATTGCAAGGGTGCCAATACTTTTGGCCATGACTGTATAATAAAAATTATTGCTTCATTGATATCTAATGTAAAAAAATTAAAATGTACTAAAAATTTGTTTTGAGAACCTAATGTTCAAAATAGAATGGAACATATTATAAGAGGAAGGGAGGAAACCTAAAAAGGAGATGATGGGAAATGAAATTTTTAGGTGCTTAATCACACCTTTTTGCAGATATATTTAGAAGTTCCATACCGATGAAACTAGTCATACAGACGTGTGGATAATTACATGATGTGTACGTTATGTAACACGGTTAAACAACAATGTTAAAAGGGTTTAACTTTTACAGAGATTGCTCACATGGATTAAGTTATAGCCTTTATATTGCTGCCACACCTTATGAAGCACATGTACATTCAACATTGATCACATTGATCAATGTACAAAGCAGTAGTTAAATGGGGACAGAGTCTAAGCCAAATATTCACTTGTGCAAATAAAACATTTAAGAGCAATTTCAAACCAAAAGCGACATCAAAAAAACTGACTAACCAACAGATTTATATAACAGCTATTAGGCTATGTGCGCACAGTGCATTTTTCGCGGCGTTTTTGCGCGTTTTACGGGTGCGTTTTTGGCCTCAAAACTGCATGACTTTGCTTCCCTAGCAAAGTCTATGAGTTTTCATTTTTGCTGTCCGCACACAACTGTTTTTTTAAGCTGCGTTTTTGAGCTTGAAAAAAAAAAAAAAAAAAAAATAATGGACATGTCAATTCTTTCCTGCGTGTTTCTGCGTTTTCCGCCCATGCAATGCATTGGAAAAATGCAGCAAAACGCAGAGATCAAAAACGCAGCAAAACGCAGCCAAAAACGCACCAAATCGCGGTAAAAACGCATGCGTTTTTTCGACGCAGGTGCGTTTTTGTGCATTTTTAGCGGCCAAAAACGCACAAAAACGCAGCGTCAAAAAAACGCAGCGTGTGCACATAGCCTTAGTTTGGATCACTAGACTCAAAATGAGAATGCAAAAGTAGAAGGGAAAAAAAAAAAAAAAAACCTCCTCCTCAATACATGTCCCTGTGTTAGTCATGTGAACTCTGCCTAACAATAGTGTCAAAACAGTAACAAGCATATGGAATTAGTCAGAACATCATGACCACAACATTAGATTTTGCATTAATGGGGTTTTCTACTAAGAAGTTACATTTATTTTAATTGCTAGTGCATAAAATAAACTCCGGTGTTAGTCACTCTCCCAGAGTTCAGCATTTCCTCTTTGCAGCCTCTCCGGTCTTTTATTGAATAGTTGTAGCAGAGATGTTCCAACTACAGTGCATGTGACCACTGCATCTATTAACTGGGATTAGCGATTTTGCAAATGTACTGTACAAGGCATGAAAGGAGGAGCCCAGCGATTACAACACAAGTGACCGCTGCAGCCAGACGTGTCACTCCAGCTGCAGCCTGTCAAAGACTAAACAGCGATGGAGATGCAGCACCTGACTTCAGGAAGCCAAGTAACAACTAAGTTTATTATTTTAATCTGGTGGAACAGATAGTATTTTTCGTCGTGGAAATGCCACAGACAAGTTATAGCTCCATCAACATCCACTGTAATGTACAAGCACAGGGCTTTATTAATGCAACACATGGTCCTGACACCTCTACATTTATAGGAATGGACATTTTAAAATGTAGTGTTTCAAATTCAAAACTCTAATCATCTATCTATAGGATCAGAAAAGTAGGGGTTCCATTTCCCATCTGAACAATGAATGGAAGGGCACCCTGCTTCTGCAACCAATGTTTACAGGCATGACAAAGATAAGACAATATACTCCGTGACAGACGTTCTGTCGCTTATCCATGATATGTAAATAAAAGCTTATAACCCGAGTTTAAATTAATACATTGGTTTTATAAATTACTCTTGAAAGCTGAAACCCTCCCAAATTTGGTTTAGGTTATGAAAATAAAGTTGCTGCAAAGCTGAAATATTGATCATTTAATGAACACAGAAAGGTCAGATTTTGGCAAGACAAAAGTTCTGTCGCCCACAGAAAGTAATGTGAAATTCAAACAAATAATTAACTTCTAATACAAAGATATGCTGCATAGCATTGCTGAATGATGTTGTGGTGCTATTAGAGACATATTTAATATTTTGTGTGACTTCCATGAGCTTGAAGGGCTGCATCCATGTGGTTCAACAATGATTCATACAATTTATAGATTAAGTCATCAGGAATAGCAAAGAATGCAGTCTTCCATGCCTCCCAGAGTTTATCTAGATTCTTTGGTTTTGTCTTCCAAGCTTCCTCTTTCAACCTACCCCAAACATGCTCGATGATGTTCATGTCTGGTGATTGGGCTGGCCAGTCCTTGAGCACCTTTATCTTCTTTGCAGGGAGGAACTTTGTTGTAGAGATGGATGTATGAGATGGAGCACCATCCTGCTGCAGAATTTGATCCCTTTTATTATTGGGAATGTAAGACGTAGCTAATACGTCTTGATATTTTAGGCTATTGATATTGCCTTCTAACTTGCACACCCCCATACTGAATGTAACCCCAGGCCATGTTCTTTCCACCACCAAAACTTAACTGTTTTCTAGGTCTATTTTGGATCCATACGGGCTCAAGTAGGTCTCCTGCAGTATTTGTGGCAGCTGTGGTGTAATTCAACTGAAGATTCATAAGAGAAATCCACCTTCTGCCAATTTTCCAGCGCCCATCTGTTTAGCAAGCTGTGGGACTTGGCAAATGCCACACAGTTTTTTATTTGCCTTTTGTTTAGTGCTGGCTTCTGGACACTGATTCAACTACGGAGGCCATTTCGAGACTAGAATTCTACAAACTGTTCTAGTTGAGACAGGCACTTGAGGTGACCAGGCCTATTGGAGTTCTGCTGCAGTGGAAGAGGGGCTGGCTTTGGATAATCTAACCAACAAACGTTCCTCCTGATCAGTTGTCTTGCGGGGTCTGCCAGACCTGAGCTTGTCAAAAAAATCTCCAGTCTCTTCAAATCTTTTTCTAATTCTTTGTACTTTATGCTGAGAACACATTAAAAGGTGCCAGCTACCCCTGCAGTGGATCTGGTCTTCAGCGTCTTGATAATCAAGGCTTTGGTCGCAGGGTGGATTTTTGGCATGTTGTCAGAGGTCAAGTTGCAGTTCAACTGAAGGTCTGGGTTTCTTTTTATACACACCCACTAATTAACCGATCATTTAGTGAGCACAGGTGAGGATGTAAACTAGGATTGGGTACATTATATGACAAGGCGACAAAACTTGTGTGGCTAAAATCTGACCTGTGTTCATTAAATGATCAATATTTCAGCTTTGAAGCAACTTTATTTTCATAACCTAAACCAAATTTGGGAGGGTTTCAGATTTCAAAAGAGCAAATTATAAAACCAATGGATGAATTTAAAAAGTCAGGTTATAAGCTTTTATTTACATAACATGGATAAGCGACAGAACTTCTGTCAGGGAGTGTACCTGTAAGCAGCCATCTATTATTGTACCACTTTTGAAGCCAGTGGTTAGTACTGTATAATTTTATTAGGTGAAGAGGACAGGAAATCTATAATAAATGTAGAGTCTTACCACTAGAAGTTGTAACTTTAGCTGGTTCGGCAGTTGAATGGCTGGTAGATTTTTCAGGGGTCTCCAGTTCATCATTGGATACCCCACTATCGTCTTCATTGTCCAAAGAGTCTATCGTTTCCTCTAGAAACATTAAGCATTCTCGTTCTTCAGCTGAAAGATGATCATATCCATCTCCACTCTATAAAAGAGAAAATAAAAAAAGTCTAAACAAGATATATACTAACTTGTATAAAACACCAGGAGAGTCTGAAACAAATATAGTATGGACAATCAGCTCAGTATTTTGCATTTTAGAGATGGAAACTGGTGAATGGAAACTAATGAACGTTAAAACGCTTCCTGTACCAATCAGATTGGTTTATTTTCCATGGACCTCTGGGAAATGAGAGGCCGAATTTGATCACTTCACTTATCAAACAAGCATGTTTGACACATCCATTCCCCCCCGCCCCCATCAGGTATAGGTTGTGATGGCTGGACAGGTCAAAAGGTTTCCATTTAATAGTATGGATTTGTGAAGGTCTGTACACCGGAGAGAAGAAAAAAAAAAAATAAAAAAAAAAATTTGGGCATTACACAGTTCCGTTCAAGCATTCTAGTAAGAAGGGCTGCTGCATTTCTAGTTAGTAATATTAATAGTAAATAATAATACCAACTAGAGATCCAGCATCCCTTTTGGTAGACATCTGGAATGAAATAGTAATTTTTTTTAAACACCTGATTGTGGAGCACTAAGTTGGCAAAGTACACAGCCCCCATCTATTTTGAGGCCTGCTCGCACATAGCAAGGTAAACTACTAAAGCTAGAAGCCATCCTGATTTGGTACACCTTGTTATGGAGGGATTGCTTTTATTCTTTTTTGATAAAAATGTCATCCTAAGTTATCTATGATGTACCATGAAGACTGATTATCTTTTGTGCTGTGAAAAATATCAAAATCACCCGATGAATGAGTGTCCAGTGTGATTCTCAGTTTATTCTGAAAAATAATTGTGAAACAAGCATTCTTAATAATGCTCATTCATGATAAATCTGCATATACATTGAAGATTTGTCTAATCATCAAGGATGGTTAAAATTGCACAAGTTCTTGTAAAATTGACTTTTCTATACAGTGCTACTCTGAAGCTAGCTGGAGTTGGAACCATCAGCAGAACAATTGCTCTGGTCTGAACAATCAGCCAATCAAAGCCCTTCTTTTAGGCAACCCACACAAGAAGCAGGAGAGCCGTATTCTTTATGAAGAGTAGAACCGGATTTAGTTGTTTTAGCAATGCAGCATTTGGGATTGCATAGTTACCGCCTGACTCCTGAGGTGCCGCTAGAATTAAAGTTAGACAATGCAATTCTAAATAATCCTTACCCAGGTTGGGCCCACCCAAAAGGAGTCTTGTTTTCCCAGAGCTAAACCTTACCTAGGCCTCTGGTTATTGATTAATATGTTACATTTTGGGGGGTCGTGGGGTGGGAGCAATTATTTTGTTCCAGTTTTTCCCCTGAAGTTTGGTCTTATAGAGAGCCAAAGACAAGAGGCAGATTCAAAATAAAATGAGAAATCTATAGAAACTACTAATTTCAGTTTGACCAATTTGCTTTGGCTGAAAAACAATTACAATGGCATTTATCCAAAATATACTATAGGTGTCCCAAGCTTCTCCAAAAATGGTATCCAGATGTGTGGCTTATGTTTGCCCTAGATAGAAAGCACTTAATAAAGTCGGTAAACTTCACAAATACATGTGCACTAGTCCAGTAACTACTTCTAGTCACATCCATGGTACCTTCAACTTAATATTTTCTACAAAGTAGCCTTATAGTTATCAATTCAACTAATATACCAGCAGAAGTGCAATGAAGTCATATACTAAGCCATATATGCAGGAAGATTATTTAACAGGGACAAAGGTGAATTACTTTTAGTAGCCAAGTCTTTCTTTGATTCCTTTTCCTTGTAAGTATTGAAGAGAAATATAAAAAAAAACAAAAAAAAAAAAAAAACAACAATATATTGGACTTTAGTCCATGATTATTTCTACTGCACAATAGGTTAATCATTGAGCCACAAGGCTTGTACTTGCTGCCGGCAGGCAGAGAACACATCTGTGCCATTTACAACAAGGAGGAAATTAAAGAGATAAACCTGTATTCAGAGTGGCTTAGGCAAAAATCTGAAGTATGAAAAAAATAGATATGGACTCAAAGAAATAGTGATTTTTTCCAATGCATTTCAATAAGCAGAGCGACAGTTTACAGCTTAAAATATATACACACAGTTTTATTTTTTATTTCATTTTTAAAAGGGAACCTGTCAGGTCCAATATGCAGCCAGAACCATGAGCAGTGCTGGATGCATATTGCTAATCCCTGCCTAACCGTCCCTGTATACACTAGCATAGATAAAGGGATCTTTAGAAAAACTATCTTACCGTATGCTAATGAGTGTGGGGACTAGTCCCCTGGGCGTTACTTTCCTTTGTTAGTCGGCTCCATTAGCATGTTAGTACATCCCTGTGGGTGTGCTAACAGACTAATGAATGTGCAGCATCAGAGGAGTATCTCACTCTCCTCTCCACTGACATCACCGCCCAACACTGGATTTCGACTCAGTGCGCATGACTCCGGAATTTGGGTCATGCGCACTATGAAGCCGGGTGTACGCGTCCTGGCTTCAAACTGAAGTAGTTCGCATGAACGCAACACCGGGGTCATGCGCACTGAGCTGAAGTTCAGGAGTTTTTCTACCAATAAAATAAATCACAGCATGACTTCAGTGTTTTGCCTTTTTTGGGGGGAAATTAGATTGCCGTAGGTCTCATTTTGAAGTCCAGGAGTCAGACGTGATTGCAGCAGAGAAGTGAGAGATCATCCTGTGACACTGCACATTCATTAACAAGTTAGTACGCCCACAGGAGCCCACAGGGCATATTAACATGCTAATGGAGCCAGTTAGCCAAGGGAACTAACGCCCAGGGGACTAGTCCCCTCGCTCTTAGCAGAAGATAAAAGATCTTTAGAAATACTTTTTCTAAAGATCCCTTTATCTATGCTAGTGTATTCAGAGACGGTTAGGCCGGGATTAGCAATATGCACCCAGAACTACTCGTGGTTCTGGGTGCATATTGGACCTGACAGGTTCCCTTTAAAGTCAGCTTTGCCATTCTTCACTCAAGAAAAGCTAGGAAAAGATAAGAGTGTCACAGTCTTTGAGAAAGGGGAATAACTCAATTGAGAGGGATTCTAATGGTCCTACAATGATCCGCAGAACAATAGGGTGACGGACGTGTATAGCCAAACTATTTTATTTTTTTATTTATTTCTTTTTTTTTTAAAAAAAGGGCCCTCTGTGTGAGGCTGTGACCGATACTGCAACATGCAGGAAAGCATTGAAGGGGCCTTTATTCCGATAATGTGGTCCTGGGGGCTCAGACATTATCAATTGCACTTTAACATCCTATATAATAATACAGTGCCAGCCCTTCACTCAGGAGGGCACAGATAAGCTAATACTATAGCAAAGTATTCTATAATATTGAAGAACTGGATCCAAAAAAAGCAATTGACCAACATTTAACAAAGAGCCTCTTGTAGCAGCTCAGCGTAATTTAAAGGCAAAAAAACCCTACATAAAACGGTAGCAATTCAGTGTGGTGCCCCTATATTTTGTTAAATATATTGAAAGTGTACCCACAACTTATTGTGTAATTCATCAGATCTTAGAACCCTAATTAAACTAGATGGTGAACATATCCCAAGCATTTCCACAAGATGATAGACCACCCTGGCTCACATTTATTAATCATTAAAAAGGGCAGGGTGGATCAATATTGCCCAAAGCTATACCTTCTGTCATCATTTATACAGTTACAAGTAGTATCCCTGCCCCAATGAAGTCCATGATTATTTTCACAGATATTCTAAATCTAGAAACATGGTTTTTTTTTAATAATACTTACAAATGCAGAATGGTTGGAAGAAATGCTCTCCATGCTGTCACAGCTACCTGTGCTGCCGACACTATTCAAGGCTGCCATTCCTACATGCCGAGTCCAAAGGGTTTTTTCAGGCATCACCCAGAACAAGTCACGGTAAAGGCTTGAGCAATTTTAAACCCTTATGCTGGAGAGAAAAATTAAAAACTTTATTATAAAAAGAAGTTAAAAACACTCAAACTTTAGGACTTTAGGAGAGGGTCATTGAGATTTTCATAAAGAACCACATTATAAAATCACATTTACAACAAAAAAAAAAAACCCTAAAATATCCAAATCCTGAGAACTAGAAAAAAAAAAAAAAATAATATTTACTCAGTCTATGCAATCTTAACCTGAAAACATTTCTGTACCAAATAGGAGCAAGTAAAAAAAAAAAATTTAAAAAAAAATTAAAAAGACCTCTTTATGGGACTCTGGTTAGTGAAACCTAATTGTGTGCATTATGGACAGTGTCAGGATTCCCTCACTTGCCAAATGGAGTGGGCGGTTATGTGCCAATTAGATTCTCATTTGCTTTTCCCAATAGGATATTGAGAGACGCAGAGAAACCAGTTAGAATGTGAGCACTAGTATACAAATCACATACTCGCAGTCACGTCTTCAGTCCATCTAACATTTGGCAGTTGAATGGGGAAGCATTACTGTGTTAATTCACATGGCCAGGATTCACCAATCTGCAGTCACTAAGTGGCTCCTAGGTGCTACAATGATAAGTGTACTTACTAGTGTCCAGCTCATTTTAATAATATCAGGCAGGAAAAAGTTCAAAGAATTCTGATATGGATTTTCACAGTACACTAGCTTCACTGGGTCAAAAGGTCTATTTAATAATGAATGCAGATTATACTGTTTAATCTGGTGATAGATTTACTTTAAAAGCAGACCGCTGAGAACACTTTAACCTTGTGACAATACACTAAACTTCATTATCACATTTATGTTCCTGCTAAACTATACATAAAATGCAAATTTAAGCACCGCAACGTCTTATCCATCCAGCACTGCCAGCCACTGCCAGCAATCTTACAGACATGAAACGGCTAACATGAATTTTTTTTATTTGACCTAAATGATGCAGCATCAGCTATTAGTATAGTATATTAATAAAATGGTTCTTGCATATACCAGGTGTATAATCTGTTTTAAGGTCCAGTCACACTAAGCAACTTACCAGCGATCCCAACAACGATAGGGATCGCTGGTAAGTTGCTAGGAGGTTGCTGGTGAGATGTCACACTGCAACGCTCCAGCGATCCCACCAGCAACCTGACCTGGCAGGGATCGCTGGAGCGTCGCTACACGAGTTGCTGGTGAGCTCACCAGCAACCAGTGACCAGCCCCCAGCGCCGCGTGGAAGATGCTGCGCTTGGTAACTAAGGTAAATATCGGGTAACCAACCCGATATTTACCTTGGTTACCAGCTCACGCAGCTACACGTGCAGAGAGCAGGGAGCAGCGCACACTGAGCGCTGGCTCCCTGCTCTCCTAGTACAGCACACATCGGGTTAATTACCCGATGTGTGCTGCAGCTAAATGTGCACAGAGCAGGGAGCAGCGCACAATGCTTAGCGCTGGCTCCTTGCTTTCCTAGCTACAGCACACATCGGGTTAATTAACACGATGTGTCCTGCAGCTACATGTGCACAGAGCAGGAGCCGTCACTGACAGTGAGAGCGGCGGAGGCTGGTAAAGGTAAATATCGGGTAACCAAGGACAGGGCTTCTTGGTTACCCGATGTTTACATTGGTTACCAGCCTCCGCAGAAGCCGGCTCCTGCTGCCTGCACATTTAGTTGTTGCTGTCTCGCTGTCACACACAGCGATCTGTGCTTCACAGCGGGACAGCAACAACTAAAAAAATGGCCCAGGACATTCAGCAACAACCAACGACCTCACAGCAGGGGCCAGGTTGTTGCTGGATGTCACACAGCAACATCGCTAGCAACGTCACAAAAGTTGTTCGTTAGCAGCGATGTTGCTAGCGATGTTGCTTACTGTGACGGGGCCTTTAGTTTATGTGCCATTTCTAATTTGTTAATGCCATTGCATCCCACTGAATTTGTTCTGCAGACTCCTAATGATTGCAAAGGATAGATTGGCAACATAGAATCCCCTAGCTCACACTGCAGTGTGTGTGTTCTCCGTAATTAAGCTTCAGCCCATTTCCAGTCTCCTGCTTGTGACAGGTTTTATCAGGTCAGCTCTCACAAGCAGAAGGCAAAGTATGTAAAGCTGCATCTTATTTTAATTTACCTATTTTAAAGTTTGCTCTCAAGCTCTTTTTGCAATAAAAATCAATTTTTAAAGTTAATTATGGCTTATTCACCAGCTCACTTTGGCACCACACACACACACACACACACACACACACACACACTTTTCACTAAATTGCACAGTCAAAATATTCATCTAGGGTCATGACTACTGACTGGTTGTCTCCAGACTTGTCCGAACGTTCAACACTTTACCAATCTACTCTTTTTCCTATCTAAATTTGCATTTTCTGTTCATTCTATGTGTTGCTTTCCGATCACAATTCTTGCTTTTCTTATATCATCATCAATCTACTCTTCAACTGCATCCCTTCATCTCCTCTCATCCTCCCCCTTTTTACAATTTTGTGGCCATTGTCTTCAGTTTCACTTCCAGCATTTAGAAACCCCCTGCCTTTGAACACTTGCAATACAAATTTTTTTTTCTCTTGGGTAAAAAACAAAACAAACAAAACACTAGTCCAACATTGAAATGATGTGGAAATAAAAACCATGCAACTAATCCTGGCTGATAAGTAGAGGGGAGTGGACTCTTAGAAGACCTGAAGCCCATTGGAAGTCAATGAATGGACAAAATCGTCTCACTGCCCACATGCAGCCAACCATAAACGGAGCACTTCCAGGGAGGTTTTTTTTTTTTTTAATTGTACACACTAAATCCAATAACACTGATTTTATTTTTACCCCCCAGAGTGAGCCAGAGACTGCAAGTGGTTCACACTGGAGAGAGCACAACGTTTATCCTTATAGTGGTCATCATACGTAACAGCGCCTGGGGAGGGGGGGGGGCTGGGGGGAGTCAGTGTTTGGTACGAAAGCTGAACTTTATTATTAATTATTATTATTATTATTCCAAGATCTATAGGGAAAAACCCTTTAAAAGGGTTGTTCATCCTTCGAATAAATGCAAACTTGTACCCAATGTGACTGCAAACTTGGGTATCCTCAAATCACACTCACTATGCGCTGTGAGGATTCTCCAGTGTCGGTGCTGAGAGCGATCATGTGACCAGAAGTAAGAGAAAGTGACTGAAGATTTGTACCCCAAGGACAGAAAACTCTTAGGCTATGTGCGCACTAGGCGTTTTTGCCGCGTTTTTAGCGGCGTTTACCGCGTTTTTGTGCTGAAAACGCAGTGACATTGCTTCCCCAGCAATGTCAATGGGTTTTCAGAAGTGCTGTCCTCACACAGCGTTTTTTTTTAGCTGCGTTTTTGTGGTGACCACAAAAACGCAGCATGTCAATTATTTCTGCGTTTTCCACTGCGTTTTTCACTCATTGAATTCAATGAGATGTTAAAAACGCAATGAATAACGCATATAGCCGCGTTTCTATGACTAAAAACGCAGCTATAAACGCAAGGGGTGGGTACTACAGTGACGTGTACAGGAAGAGGATTCCTTCTGTTGGTAAACACAGAAGCATGAATCCTCCCGGTACCGTCACCGCTGCCTCCACCTCCCGTCCTGTGCATGTCAGCTCCGTGCGGCGCCATGTCTGGGCGGGAGGTGGAGGCAGCGGCGAAAACCAAAGTGAACAGTAGAAAAAAAAAAAAAAATGTCATATACTCACCTGTCCGCAGGGTCCCGGTGCCATGCCCGCTCCCAGCTCCTCCCGGTCCCGCCGCTCTGGCTGTGTGCAGTCTCCCCGGGGCAGGACCTTGCTTGCAGGACCTGGCGGTGGATCACCTGATGCAGTCACCTGACGCATCAGCTGATCGCGGTGTCGCCGGCTTTTTCGCGCCCGGCCGGCTATCAGCTGATCCTGCCGTCAGGGGACTTCATCAGCTGATTACCGGCAGCTCCGGCAGCGATCGTATAGGATCAGACTCCTGTCCAATCGATCGCTCCAGGAGCTGCCGGTAATCACCACAGCACATAAGTGAGTATTATTTTTTTTTTTTTCTACTGATGCATCAGCTGATTGTATAATCGGCTTTTATACAATCAGCTGATGTGTGATGTGATTGAGGCACTTGATCCTGACACATCATCTGATCGCTTTGCCTTCCAGCAAACCGATCAGATGATATTGGATCCTGATTGGACGGCGCGGGACCCTGACCCAGGATTACTGCGGAGGGGGGTTTATTTCAATAAAGATGGAGTCTCAATAAAGATGGAGTCACTAATTGTGTTGTGTTTTATTTCTAATAAAAATATTTTTCTCTGTGTTGTGTTTTTTTTTTATCATTACTAGAAATTCATGGTGGCCATGTCTAATATTGGCGTGACACCATGAATTTCGGGCTTAGGGCCAGCTATACAGCTAGCCCTAACCCCATTATTACCTAGCTAGCCACCCGGCTTCAGGGCAGCTGGAAGAGTTGGATACAGCGCCAGAAGATGGCGCTTCTAAGAAAGCGCCATTTTCTGGGGTGGCTGCGGACTGCAATTCGCAGTGGGGGTGCCCAGAAAGCATGGGCACCCTGCACTGTGGATTCCAATCCCCAGCTGCCTAGTTGTACCCGGCTGGACTCAAAAATTAGGCGAAGCCCACGTCATTTTTTTTTTTTTAATTATTTCATGAAATAATTAAAAAAAAAGGGCTTCTCTATATTTTTGGTTCCCAGCCGGGTACAAATAGGCAGCTGGGGGTTGGGGGCAGCCCGTACCTGCCTGCTGTACCCGGCTAGCATACAAAAATATGGCGAAGCCCACGTCATTTTTTTTTCTTTTTGGGCAAAAAACTGCATACAGTCCTGGATGGAGGATGCTGAGACTTGTAGTTCTGCAGCTGCTGTCTGCTCTCCTGCATACACTAGTGAATGGAGGATGCTGAGACTTGTAGTTCTGCAGCTGCTGTCTGCTCTCCTGCATACACTAGTTCTGCAGCTGTCTGCTCTCCTGCATACAATGAACATTTTGAAGAAGGAAATGACATCAGACCTTTTTTTTTTTTTTTTTCCATCAACAATCTTTAATGGCATTGTGCACTGATTAAAAACGCAGTGAGCAAAAACGCAGCAAAAAACGAACCAAATCGCGGCAAAAACGCATGCGTTTTTGCCGCGTTTTTTTAGCCGCGGGTGCGTTTTTTAGACAAAAACGCACATAAAAACGCAGCGTGAAAAAAACGCCTAGTGCGCACATACCCTTATAATGTATAAGGCCCTGTGCGCACTTACCGGATTTTGCCGCGGATTTTCCGCGGATTTGCTGCATGTTTCGCTGCAGAAAATGTTCATAACATCTCTGCAGTGAATCACCAGCAAATCCTATGGAGAAAAAAAATCCTGTGCGCACTAGGCGGAATTTGACAGCTGCATGTTTTGCTGTGGGAATCCCGCAGCAAAAACAAGTGCATGTCAATTCTTTTCTGCACGTCGCTGCGGGATTTCACTCCATTGACTCCAATGTTAATCATGAAATCCCGCAGGGAATAACGCAGGCAGCAAATTCTGTGCGGTTCACTGCGTTTTCCTGCGTTATTCCCTGCGGCATTTCGCGGTTTACCTCCGGTAATGTGCATCGCTTGTCTGCGGTTTTGCAGGGAAGTGATGTCATTACAGGAAGAGGAAGCCGTGCAGAGTAAACACACACATCACAGACATCACAGACATCACAGACATTACACATAGAAATAAAACGGAAATATAGAAAACAAAGAACGTGGGCTCCGCTGCATATTTACCTTCCAGCCGAGGTAAGCACACAGCGGCGGCCCGGTATTCTCAGGCTGGGGAGGGAGAGGGGCAGGGATAATGTCCCCTGCCTCACTCCCCCTCCCGCAGCCGAGAATATCAGCCGCAGCTGCCCCGGCACTGTCGCATGCATTATGCGGCACTACCGGCGTGTCCTCGGCTCTTCTTGCCGCCGTGTAGCAGTGGCAGCAAGGTAATACAAGGGGTTAATGATGGTGGGGGACCACCGCCATTAACTCCAGGCTTGATCATGGCAGCGTCTATGTGACAGCTGACATGATCAACCCGTAAGTAAAGTGAATAAAACACAGACACCGAAAAATCCTTTATTTTAAATAAAACAAACAAGCCTCGTTCACCATTTTATTAACCCCTCCCGCACCAAAGCTCCGGCGTAATCCACAGGTCCTGCGCTGCTTCCATCCAGCCACGACTGTCACAGACACAGCGCTGAAAGAAAGCAGCAGACAGCAGAGGTAATTACCGGTCATTTCCCACGGCCGGTAATGTGAACTCACTGCCGACCGTGGGAAATGCAGCGATCTGTCCTCTATCTATCCCTCTGTCTGTCTGTCTGTCTATCTATCTATCCCTCTATCTATCTACTATCTCAGGATTAAATGACTTTTTTTTTTTTTTCTTCAATGTGCTTTATTGCATTGAATGCAATAAAGCACATCCGAACCCGCACGCGGCAAAACCGCGGCAATACCGCGAACAATACCGCAGCAAACCGCATGCGGTTTTCGGGTGCGGTTTCCCGCGGTTTTTTACCGCGGGTGCGGTAATCTTTGAGAGCATGCGGAATTTTCTCAAGAAAATTCCATTTCCCAGTGCGCACATAGCCTAAAACAGTATTTAGAAAGGAAGCTAACCAGAAAGGTATGATTGAATTCCATGTTTGTGCATAGAACAAAGTCTGACCATTATTAGATGTGAACATTTTCAGCACAGAGCAGTAGATTTAGCTTTCTAAAAAAAAAATAATAAATAAATTAAAATATTGGTTTAATTATGGTAAATCAGATTAAGGACAAGCTATGTATATGCCAAGTGTGCTACTGTTTTCATCTTGGACTGAAAATAATTTGTCCAAACACATTTCTGTGACTAACCTTCTTAAATATATTTCACGTTAATCGAAACATTGCTGCACAGAATGTTATTTCAAGGCAACAAACTGAGTGAGGTGGGGTTCTGATTCACCAGAAGACTATATAATACCTACTGACATCATCAGTGCAGATCACACTACATAATGACAGCAGTGTCAATTACCCATGTAGGCATAATGGAAGAAAAAAAAAAAATGGATGATACTAGTACGCATTTATATGGGTGTGTATGATACAACTGACTTGTATATAAATGACTTCCAGTTATTAAAAGGTACAAAGTACTGAGAGTCAAAAGGCATAATATTTTCACTTATGCAAGAATGATGGAGATAAAGTATCAAGTAATAAAACTAGTTCTAGGCTGTAAGGAAACAAGTTAAATTGATGGCCCAATATATATTAATATACAGTTTAAGTTATTGCTGCCATGTGTCTAGGTGTACTAGGCACATTATCTTGGGTGCAATATAAGGTGAGCCAACTTACAATGTGTGCAACAATTGGACGTTTTCCTTGTTCCAAGTATAGCTTACTATTATACCCCTTGTAAAATAATGACACAGTTGTATAGATAGTAAGACAACGGCCAAAATGTTTTTACCCCTTTTTCTGCTACTATAGCACCAAGCAAACTTCAAAAAGAATGTTCATATATCGCACACGCAGACAAACAATTCTGGTATTTAGATAACTAGTTAAACCTTTAAAACATCCCGAAAAAAATATATATATATTTGAACCAACGTAGACCTGTTCTAAAGTGGGTGTGTTGTATACTTGCAACTTCATGTTTATACATAAAAAACAAAAAAAAAAACAAAACAAAACACTAATTGTTATGTTGCCTGGAGAACTTTGAGTTAGGGTACATGCACAGTCCAGAGACCCTGCATCCTGGGTGCAGTGACAGCAGTTCTGCGGGGTCACAAAGGAGACCGCAGCTGCCCGTGCCCACTATCAGGGTTCAGGCAACATTTGACTTTCTCACTGTTCTCCATGTGGAGAACACTCTCTCGTCTCCATTGGCATAAATTGACATGCTGCAGCTCGGGAAGCCATGCCGCAGGTCAGTTTACGCAGTGGGCAAGACTAGCACAGTGGGCATGGAATTTCTAGAAATCCCATACCCACTGTGCTTTTACTTTATATCGCATTTTGAACACAGTGATAACGCGCTGTGTCCAAAATGTTGTGAACCCGGATCGTGGGCATGCAGCCTTAGAGAGAATTGTAGCAGATCACGTGAAGATTAAATGATTCAGCCAAGATTCCTCCAGACAACCTGTGGATAGCGTTCAGATGATACGACGTAAAACCTTCAGGAGCTATGTGCCGATATTTTTTTGTTTTTCATTAACCTAGTTTAGGTTAAATTCATACTAATTCTGTACTGCATTGTGCGCTTTTAATATGCATTTGCCCAGGACAAGTCATGTTACAGGGAACTCTTCAGTTGGTTTACAAGTAGTGATGTGTGAGAACTACCATGCTCAATATTCGTAACCAGCAGTTAGATGGTCAGATGGGTACGACTCAGTCAATGGGGGACTCTAGCATCTTTCTGCAAAATCTTCCGTAAAAATACTCGAGTCCCCACTTGACTTTCGTTATGCTCGGTATTCAAGTTGCGCCCATCGCGGCGCCCCACTGCTCACTACGAATACCGAGCACCCAAGTATGGTAGTGCTTGCTCATCACTATTTACAAGCCTTAACCACCCATGTCATTGTGCTCTAATAGCTGTAATATTATTGCAGTCAAAGTATGGACCGAGAGACTGGCCCCAGGTCTATTGCTCAAACTGAACCGTTTCATAGGCATATAGGAGGCTACCAAGTTCAGCCAGTTCGTGCATAATGGTAAAGGCTGAAACACAGACATGTATATGTGTCGCCCGGGGACCAGGGGGTACTCAGATCCGGGCCACGGGGTCACTTCTGTGGGTATCACGGTGGCGTGACCCGGTCTGTGATCCCAGGCTCCACAGTAAAAGGGGGTTTGTTAAGGGAGATTTTCCGTGACGCCACCCACGGTTGTGGTGATTATGGACACCACCGCTGCGATGAAGGTGCGGGACTCCCGGGAACGGTGTTGGGATGCAGCTTAGGATGTTAACCCCTCCGTGGGTAGGGGCAGTTGGTCCCGGGGCCCGTTCGGGGATAAGCAGGGCGCAGTGCTGCGGTGCGGTGCCTGAGGGCACGGGCGTACTCACAAGTAGTTCACACAGTCACTGGTAACTAGGAATTGCCGGTGTCCGCAGCCTTCGGTACGGGGGTGTTAGTGTCCCACACACGGTACAGCAGCTCCTGTTCTTTCCCTGCAGCCAGGTGCCTTTCTCTCCACTCTCTTCCTCTTTCTCCTCAGCCGGGAACGGGGAATCCACTCCCCTGCAGTGATCCGGGTCACCCTAGGTACCGTCGGGCCACCACCCTGCTCCGGCTACCTCTGGCCCCTTCCTCACTCACAGCCTGTCCCGGCCCTCTTGGAGCACGCTTCTCTACCAGCCTGGGAGCTACAACTCCAGACTCTTCTTCTGTCTGTCTCTCCATACACTCTGCTCCAGCCCCTCCCCTCTGCTCTGCTTTTCTCTTACCCCAAGGGGATGTGGTTTGTCCTGCTGCATCGGTGTCGGATCAGGTTACCAAGGAGGATTAACTCTGTGACAACCTGGCTTTGCCAGAGCGTCACATATACATTATAAAAGCAGCAAGTATACATTATTTTGAAATTTGATGTCAATAGCAGACACATGCAACTGTGTACGCATATATCTACCGTAGCAGACTGATTCAAATGACATACGGTATTTAACACAAAACACCAGTACATTTTGTACTTCATTCACTGAAATACAGGAGTTCAGTGGTTGGTTCCAACAATTGGACTCGTAGTCAAACGCCAGGGATTTTAATTACAGCGCGAGTTCTAATGAATCTTTTCTCAAAAAAAAAGTATATGAATCTGATCAGCTCCACTTGCTGTATCCCATCCTGTATGCAGATCAGATACCATTATCAACAGGATAGGTTTTCTTTGAATGTAGATTGAGTGCATATTGGTCTTAATACTTGACCCATCTATAAATCATACAGCACAACTTCTCAAATCACTGTTTCCCCCTTGCAAAATGATAACACCTATAATACCTTCCAATGCTGTTCCAGCTGTATCTGTACTGGCTCTCCCAGGGATTAAGTGACATCGTTATGTTACGTGATTCCTATAGCCAATCTGCAGTCTCTTCGATGTCCTCTCCTTCAGACATCTAGAGGAAGTGAGCTGCAGCTCTTGAATTCTCAGGATGTCTATTACATGAGAAGGGCTTTCCCGAAAAGGTGTAAAACCCCCTTTAAAACATCAAGGACCACAAATTCATTCATATAAATGAGCCAAATTGCATCAGCTAAGCTAACTTAGTATGTTTAATACAAATACCTCCATGTGGGTGTCAGACTTCATTACAATCAATGAGGTCTGTTTGGGATTGTTTCTTGTACGAGTTCCTCCAAGCACCAGTGAGAGCAGAACATTAGCTGCTACATATAATCAGTTCACATCCATACATCTATCCTCCAGTGTGGATGAGCAGAATATTGCATCACATCACCATGCGATCAGGAGATTAGAATTTCCAATAAAGTAAATATGACGAAGCCCCATGTGCTCTGCAGGATATAGAACATTAAGCAATCAGGTCTGTGCTGTACCTGTGGCAGGGATCATGGTCCTCGGTTAATGTTTAAACTAAATGCAAGCTTCATGTTCACCAGTTAAAAGAAAACTTCCTCTGGTTTCCTGCTGCTCATTTGTGAGTCATGCAAAAATGAGAAGTCCTGGAACTTTAAAGTGAACATATATTTTAGAACTGAAAAAGAAAATTGCAACAAATCCAATAGAATTGTCATTGAAAATGGTAGCATTATTTATGACCCACGTTAGATGTTAACCCCTACATGTCTGACAGCAGCTTGGAGGTGGCCAGCTAGAAAAATCATCAGTCACCTTTAATACATTTAGATATTTTGGGTTCTGTTCACACAATGTTCTTAAAGCAACAGTGATTGAAAGGAGAAGAGTGCAATAGGGTAAAACCCTAACACAGGAGATGGTATAAACAATAGTTTTGCTCAACCATTGTAAAACGTTAATATAACCAGCCAACCCAGTCCCGTGGCTGGAAGAAAAAAAAATCCAGATGGAAATTACCAAAAACAGGACCCCAAAAACAAATAATTATACATACATACATACATACATACATACATACATACATACATACATATATATACACAGACACCTACATATTGGCTGGACTGCTGGAAAGAAGTCTCTCTTGCTGCGGTATTCTTTGGAGGTTCTTTATTATCCACTGTGTTTCAACGTCGCATTGGCATCTTTATGAACCAGTAAAAAACCAACACGTCACAATTTTCTTGCCACACATCAGTAGCGAGATCGGGGCTCTTGTCTGAAGTCCTGAAAAACTGGATTAATGCATAGCTGCCAACAGTGCCACTGACTAAAAGGAAACCTAGCTGTCACCAGGTTTTCCCCTTTAAGCTGCAGCCACCCAGTGGGCTCTTATATACAGTATTCTAGAATACTGTATATAAGAGCCCAGGCCACTCTGTATAACATAACAGCTTTTATTATACTCACCTGCCATGGGTTCGATGGGTGTTGCTAGTCTTGGTCCGGCAACCTCCTCTCTTACTTCCATCGTCGTCCTCTTTCTCAGCTCCGTGTGCATGACGCGCCCTATGTCATCCACACAGAGTCCTCCACTGCGCTGCTGCACTTTCTCTCTACACTGCTGAGGGAAAAGCAAAGTACTGTAATGCAGATGTGTGGAAAAGTCAAAGAACGCCAACGCATGCGCACTACAATACTTTGCTATATCCCCAGCAGGCCAGAGCAAAGTGCATGTGCTCAGTAGCACAACCGAGGCCTCTGTGTGGATGACGCAGTGTGCATCATCCACATGGAGCTGGGAAGGAGGATGGCGATGGAAGGAAGTGAGGAGGCGCAGGACCGAGATCAGTGTCACTAATTGGACCGGATGGCCCCACCCCGTAGGGGAGTATAACAAAAGCTGTTTTTAGGTTATACAAAAGCAGCCTGGGAACATATAGACATTATTCTAGAATTTAGGATATAAAGAGCTCACTGGTGGTGGCTGCAGCTTATAGGGGGAAAATCCTGGTGACAGGTTCCCTAGTAGACTGTCACCTTATTCTCTGATCTCATTTTCAGCAATATTTAGATTTTTCAAGGAGGCCGAAAACCACAGTCAACCATATTTTCTGTGTGTCTGTCTGAAAAAGACAGATTGTTGAAATTTAGGTCAAAAGAGCACAAAGTGACTCCATCTGCTTCACTGAAGTCAATGGCTCTGTTGGCTCCCAAGTCTCATTTTTCAGAACTTCAGACAATGTGCAAAAAGAGCCATGGATGTGCAGCAAGAATATGATGTGAACTTATAAAAGAAATAAGGCAATTTTAGACTCCACCTTGGTTTATTATTATTTATTTATTCCATAGCGCTTTACACATGAAAGGGGTATATATAGAATGGACAAATACAATAATCAAACAAAACAAGCAACAGACTAATACAGGAAGAGAGATCCTGCCCACGAGGGCTCACAGTCTACAGGGGATGGGTAAGGATACAGTAGGTGAGGTTTTTCTCATGTTTATGTTGATTGAACAAAGCCATTGCAGTTTTTCACATTGCTGCTTTGTGTTACAATATATAGATGGAATAACGTTACCTAAAACTTGAGCACAAGTCCACACTACTACAGAAACTTCAGACACCCAAAAGTGGAAATTTAGTTCACGTAAGGTGCCAAGCTCCAAAAACCCTGAGCAGATAAATGATTATTCCAGTCTACCAAATTTTCACCTGTCCACTGGACAACTGTTGGATCTTCTACAATTAAAAAATAAAAAAAAAAAAAACCTAGGTAAAGCCGCATTTGAATGAAGCATTAGCTGGACACATGCACCATTTATTCTCTGGGAACTACCAAAGATATTAAAGCTTTTTTTTTTTTTTTTCAGCAACCCAGAACACTGGTGGGTGGATCTTGTAGAATTAAAATTGCCAGAAATAAAATGTTGTGTCTCCACCATGGTGTGAAACAGATCACAAAGCAAGGTCCATTTAAGGCCGCTTTACATGCAACGACATCACTAACGAGAGGTCGTTGGGGGTCACAGAATTAGTGATGCACATCCGACCTAGTTAGCAATGTCGTTGCATGTGAAACGTACGAACGACCGCTAATGATCAAAAATACTCACCATACCGTTTATCGTTGACACATCGTTCTTATCTCAAATATCGTTTCTGTTGCAGGACGCAGGTTGTTCGTCTTTCATGCGGCAGCACACATCGCTATGTGTGAGACCGCAGGAACGAGGAACAACATCGTACCTGCGGCCACCGGCAATAAGGAAGGAAGGAGGTGGGCGGAATGTTCCAGCCGCTCATCTCCGCCTCTACGCTTCTATTGGGCGGCCGCTTAGTGAGGTCGCTGTGACACCGAACGAACCTCCCCTTTAGAAAGGAGGCGGTTCGCCAGCCACAGCGACGTCGCTAGGCAGGTAAGTATGTGTGACGGCTCCTAGCGATATTGTGCGCCACAGGCAGCATTTTGCCCATGACGCACAACCGACGGGGGCGGGTGCTTTCACCAGGGATAATCGCTAGCGATGTCGCTGTGTGTAAAGTGGCCTTTACACTGCAGGACTAAGCAATCCTGCGTTCCTAGGACTGCTCAGTTCAGGATATTCTTGCATAGTTAATAGGCTGCTAATCAAGCAAAACGCTTGTTTGTCAGGTAAAAAAAAATGATCTTTGTGATTTACAAGAGATCACGGTTCTCAGCAGCGCATCATCTTGTTTAAAAACAGGACCTGTGCTGCCGAGAAAATTGGAATCCTATGAACACTGAACAATTTATTACAGATCATGCACAGCAAATCTAGAGAGTTGTGTGCCACTGCAGTGTAAACAGGCTTTGATCTTAGGGTACAGTCTCACTAAACGACGTACCAGGGATTCAGACCACGATATGACCTGGTCAGGATCGCTGGTGCGTCGCTACATGGTCGCTGGTGAGCTGTCAATCAGGCAGATCTCACCAGCGACCAGTGACCAGCCCCCAGCGATGCGTGGAAGCGATGCTGCGCTTGGTAACCAAGGTAAATATCAGGTAACCAAGCAAAGCGCTTCGCTTGGTTAACTGATATTTACATTGGTTACCTGCATTCGTAGCCAGAGTACATATCGGGTTAATAAGCAAAACGCTTTGCTTATTTACCCGATGTGTAGTCTGGTTATGTGTGCAGGGAGCCGGCACTGGCAGCCTGAGAGCGGCGTACGCTAGTAACCAAGGTAAATATCGGGTAACCAAGCAAAGCGCTTCGCTTGGTTACCCGATGTGTACCTTGGTTACCAGCGTCCACAGCTGTCAGAAGCCGGCTCCCTGCACACATTCAGATCGTTGCTCTCTCGCTGTCAAACACAGCGATGTGTGCTTCACAGAGGGAGAGCAACGTCCAAAAAAATGAACCAGAGCAGTGTGTAACGAGCAGCGATTTCACAGCAGGGGCCAGATCGCTGCTCAGTGTCACACACAGCGAGATCGCTAATGAGGTCACTGGTGCGTCATAAAAACCGTGACTCAGCAGCTATCTCGCTAGCGATCTCGCTATGTGAGAAGTACCCCTTAGCGACTGCAGATCACACAAGTTGCTGATCGGCAGTCTTTTTTGTAAATAAAGCTTTAGATATCACTTGGATAGGTGGATGTGTTAGGGTACAGTCACACTTTAGCGACGCAGCAGCGATCCCACCAGCGATCTGACCTGGTCAGGATCGCTGCTGCGTCGCTACATGGTCGCTGGTGAGCTGTCAAACAGGCAGATCTCACCAGCGACCAGCCCCCAGCCAGCAGCAATGCTGCGCTTGCACGGAGCTGGCGTCTGGAAGCTGCGGACACTGGTAACTAAAGTAAACATCGGGTATGGTTACCCGATGTTTATCTTAGTTACCAGCGCACACCGCCTAGCTTAGCTTGTGCAGGGAGCAGGAGTCGGCACTGGCAGCGTGAGAGCTGCGGAGGCTGGTAACGAAGGTAAATATCGGGTAACCACCTTGGTTACCTGATGCTTACCTTGGTTACAGCTTACCGCAGGATGTCAGACGCCGGCTCCTGCTCCCTGCACATTCAGGATTGTTGCTCTCTCGCTGTCACACACACAGCGATGCGTGCTTATCAGCGGGAGAGCAACAATAAAAAAAACGAACCAGGGCAGTGTGTAACGAGCAGCGATCTCACAGCAGGTGCCAGATCGCTGCTCAGTGTCACACACAGCGAGATCGCTAATGAGGTCACTGCTGCGTCACAAAAAACATGACTCAGCAGCAATCTCAGTAGCGATCTCGCTGTGTGTGTGAAGTACCCCCTACTAGACCCCTTTATATGAGAGAGAGAGAGAGAGAGAGAGAGAGAGAGAGAGAGAGAGAGAGAGAGAGAGAGAGAGAGAGAGAGAGAGAGAGAGAGAGAGAGAGAGAGAGAGAGAGAGAGAGAGAGAGAGAGAGAGAGAGAGAGATTATATATCACAAATATGCATACTGTGTACACAGATAGGCTTCTAACTTGAAAAGGTCATAAACGAGAGTTACTTCTAACTTACCTACTGCTGATAAGACTGGATTTACTTGTTGTATAAATAGCAGTAGTCAGACTACTCCCTTGGGGTGGGACTAAGAGGCTCAAATATTTAAATATAGGTGAAAAGGAGCAAAACTAATAAACAGCTTTTAAAGCCTTGCAAATAAACGTAATACGCAGCATGTATTCACTGTGTACATATCAGGTTTGTAAACTATTTAAAATGGATATGCAAGTGTAGATAAATGGCAATGTCTTGGACCTAATGATCATATTATGAAAAAGGTTCTTTCTGGAGCTACTTGCACATACATGGTTCAAGTTAGTCTATAAAGCCAGTGCAAGTAGAATCTAATCTTTACTCTATGCATATGTACCGCCCCAGCGTCAGCTGCCAAGACTGCTCGGATCCGGAGTTGCTCGAAGGGTCTTCGGACCCGGGAGGGGTCGTGCGGCCACTCGAAATAAAAAGGAGGTTGTGTGTTTAGGATTCGTGACGACACCCATGGTGTGTGGTAAGGTGGAGTACCATTGCTGCTGTTGGGAGCGCCTGGTGGTGATGGGATGGTAGCCAGGTGTTTAACCCCTCTGTGGGTAGGGGGGGGGGGGGATGCCCCGGGACTCTGTGATGGTAGTAAGGGGATACCGTTGGGGAGAAAAGGGTCACTGCATACTCACTCAGTCCAACAACGCTGACACCGACAACTTGTAAACCGAAATTCTGAGCACCGCTGCAGCTGGGAGGGAGCACGCCTGGATCCCATGCCCAATGGTATTGCTTGTTAGCCTGTGACCTTTCCCTTGGCATCTTCTTTACTGGTTGGTCCCTGTAGTACAGAACTAGTCGGGTCCCGATCACCCGTATGGCTATCGGAGTGAGCTTGCTCTCAGGGTTCACGCTTGGGATTTTTTGGACTGTATATTGGGAAAGTCGGGTAAGTTACCAGGACACTTGAAGCTACTTCCCGGCCTAGGGTCCACGTACGTCGTGCCCTTGCCCGGAGATGGCACAAGGCCGCCGACAGCCCTCCTCGGCAGTTCCGTGCCCCTTGTCACGATCCCCTGCGACCGGGGCGGGGTTCCAGCTCCTACCAGGCGCCGACCAACGTCTGCCACCTAGTATCAGCAAGGAGCCCAGCTCCTGACCTCTCCTCACGAGAGTCACCACTCAACTCACTGCTCCTGACGCTCCTGATCCTCCCCAACCAACCCCTTAAGTGGGCGGCCCTATTCCCTTCAGGCTACTCAATGGTTTGTCTGGTGGGTGTGGTGCAGAGTGTTCCTAGGATTTCGATTGGCTGGTTTTTAGCAACACCAAAAGGTCAGGGACCCGTAACCAAAGAGGATGTAGATACAGTGCAGAAGGACAGATTGCACAATACCCTATGACGACCTGATAGGCCAGGGCGTCACACATATATGTACATTTATTGAATTCTTCAATCTACTGTAACAAGCAAATTGGAAAAAGGTGGCAACATCTGGATTTTTGTGAACTGCTCGTCGACCCTTGAGGGACGTTAGGCAACTCCGTTCACTTTTTTCAAATTTGCCAGCACAAACTTTGCCATAGCCAAAGTTTTCATGTAGACAGTCTTACTTTCAAGATATTGCAAGATAAGCTTGGAGAAAGTCTTTTGAGCAGACCAAAAGCGGAGATCATACAGTCACAGCAAGGCACAGCTAGCAAAGTCTGCAGGCTGTGAGTGTGGCCTAAGCACACTGTAACCATACAGAAGAATCTGCTAGAGCGGTTATTAGTTGTTAGTAGGTGAACAAATCAGATATAAAAGGATCTTTGTAGGTGTAAATGTGCGCACTGGGAAATGGAATTTTCTTGAGAAAATTACGCATGCTCTCAAAGATTACCGCACCCGCGGTAAAAAACCGCGGCAAACCGCACCCGAAAACCGCATGCGGTTTGACCGCGGTATTGTTCGCGGTATTGCCGCGGTTTTGCCGCGTGCAGGTTGGGATATGCTTTATTGCATTCAATGCAATAAAGCACATTGAAGAAAAAAAAAAAAAAAAAAAAAAAAGTCATTTAATTCTGAGATAGTAGATAGATAGACAGAAGAATAGATAGATAGATAGATAGATAGATAGATAGATAGATAGATAGATAGATAGATAGATAGATAGATAGATAGATAGATAGATAGATAGATAGATAGATAGATAGATAGATAGATAGATAGCTACATTTCCCACAGTCGGCAGTGAGTTCACATTACCAGCCGTGGGAAATGACCGGTAATTACCTCTGCTGTCTGCTGCATTCATTCAGCGCTGTGTCTGTGACAGTCGCGGCTGGATGTAAGCAGCCCAGGAGCTGTGGATTACGCCGGAGCTTTGGTGCGGGAGGGGTTAATAAAATGGTGGTGAACGAGGCTTGTTTTATTTAAAATAAAGGATTTTTCGGTGTCTGTTTTATTCACTTTACTTACGGGTTGATCATGTCAGCTGTCACATAGACGCTGCCATGATCAAGCCTGGAGTTAATGGCGGTGATCCACCACCATTAACCCCTTGTATTACCTTGCTGCCACTGCTACACGGCAGCAAGAAGAGCCGAGGACACGCCGGTGCTGCCGCATAATGCATGCGACAGTGCCGGGGCAGCTGCGGCTGATATTCTCGGCTGCGGGAGGGGGAGTGAGGCGGGGTACATTAACCCTGCCCCTCTCCCTCCCCAGCCTGAGAATACCGGGCCGCCGCTGTGTGCTTACCTCGGCTGGAAGGTAAATATACAGCAGAGCCCACGTTCTTTGTTTTCTATATTTCCGCTTGCTTTCTATGTGTGTTCTATGTGGTCTGTGTGTTCTATGTGGTCTGTGTGTTCTATGTGGTCTGTGTGTTCTATGTGGTCTGTGTGTTCTATGTGGTCTGTGTGTTCTATGTGGTCTGTGTGTTCTATGTGGTCTGTGTGTTCTATGTGGTCTGTGTGTTCTATGTGGTCTGTGTGTTCTATGTGGTCTGTGTGTTCTATGTGGTCTGTGTGTTCTATGTGGTCTGTGTGTTCTATGTGGTCTGTGTGTTCTATGTGGTCTGTGTGTTCTATGTGGTCTGTGTGTTCTATGTGGTCTGTGTGTTCTATGTGGTCTGTGTGTTCTATGTGGTCTGTGTGTTCTATGTGGTCTGTGTGTTCTATGTGGTCTGTGTGTTCTATGTGGTCTGTGTGTTCTATGTGGTCTGTGTGTTCTATGTGGTCTGTGTGTTCTATGTGGTCTGTGTGTTCTATGTGGTCTGTGTGTTCTATGTGGTCTGTGGGGTGTATGTGGTCTGTGGGGTGTATGTGGTCTGTGGGGTGTATGTGGTCTGTGGGGTGTATGTGGTCTGTGGGGTGTATGTGGTCTGTGGGGTGTATGTGGTCTGTGGGGTGTATGTGGTCTGTGGGGTGTATGTGGTCTGTGGGGTGTATGTGGTCTGTGGGGTGTATGTGGTCTGTGGGGTGTATGTGGTCTGTGGGGTGTATGTGGTCTGTGGGGTGTATGTGGTGTGTAGGGGTGTGGATGTGTGGATGTGTGGATGTGTGGATGTCTGTGATGTCTGTGATGTCTGTGATGTCTGTGATGTCTGTGATGTCTGTGATGTCTGTGATGTCTGTGATGTCTGTGATGTCTGTGATGTCTGTGATGTCTGTGATGTCTGTGATGTCTGTGATGTCTGTGATGTCTGTGATGTCTGTGTGTTTACTCTCTGCACGGCTTCCTCTTCCTGTAATGACATCACATCCCTGCAAAACCGCAGACAGGCGATGCACATTACCGGAGGTAAACCGCAAGATACCGCAGGGAATAACGCAGGAAAACGCAGTGAACCGCACAGAATTTCCTTCCTGCGTTATTCCCTGCGGGATTTCACGATTAACATTGGAGTCAATGGAGTGAAATCCCGCAGCGACGTGCGAAAAATAATTGACATGCAATTGTTTTTGCTGCGGGAATCCCGCAGCAAAACATTCAGCTGTCAAATTCCGCCTAGTGCGCACAGGATTTTTTTTGCCCATAGGTTTTGCTGGCGATTCACTGCAGAGATGTTTTGAACATTTTATGCAGCGAAACATGCAGCAAAACCGCAAAAAATCCGCGGCAAAATCCGGTAAGTGCGCACATAGCCTAAGGATGATGTTAAGTGTGTAACAGAAGAATGGCTGTCCTAAGGCTTGCAAAGTTGCCAGTAACCCTTAGGCTCTTTCCATACTAATGGGGGCAAAACTCAGGAAGTATGCACCTGAAAGTGGGCAGTAAGAAAAGATGCCATTGCCTTAGTCCACCATAGGGACCCACTATAAAGTAACCTATAACGCAGAGTGTACATTTCTTTGCAGTAGCCCTATGTAGTATTTGGTCTGTATGTCATTTTAAGTTAAAATTATGAGTTGAAGTTACAAAAGAAAAACGACTATGATTGAAAGGTTCAAAGATGTTCTGTGTTTAGGAGCCACAACCAATCTTTGTTTATAAATGCTGATTAAATGCCAACCAAATATTGTGCGAATAAGTTTTTAAAAGGCAAGGTGTAGAACTTGCCTTCTTACCATTTAATGGTCAAAAGCTGTCCAGAGTGTGTAACTAATAAGGTGCTGTTCTGATTTAACCTGTAAGAGGGTATATCCAGAACTCAAAAAAAAAAAAAAAAAAAGTGCCCAAGCACTAACCACCAGCAGGTAGTTATTACATACCTGCCTAATGTGCCTGGCCCTGTTCTTTGCCAGCACAGAGCAGTCACAGACGACTCCTGCCGGCGATACAGTGGCATCATCAACAGAGAGAAGGCTTCTTTTCCGCTTTGCAGAGGGGGCAGGACAGCCAACTTCATGCTGATTGACAGTTGACTCCTCGCTGCCTATCTAGGGGAGCCTGCTGTCAATCAGCAGGACGTCAGCTGTACCGTCCAGTCTACAAAGCAAATTTGAAGCCGCTGTTCTTTTGTCGCAACAGCACCGGAGACAACTGCATCGCCGGCAGGAGTAGTCTCTGTCTTTCCTGCGAACAACAGCGCCGGGCACAACAGCTATGTAGCAACTACCTGCATGTTAGTGCTTAGGCACTATTTTTGTTTTTAGTACCAGATAACCCTTTAAAAAAAAAAAATAAAAAAAAAAAAAAAGGGTCATTTCAATCCTTAACCAAAAAGGATAGCTAAACTTGAGGGTCTATCAGACCCCCAATGATTCCAAAAACAGGGCTAAGCAAAAACCACATCTAAATGAAGTGTTGGCTTGACAAGGCAGCAGCACTTCATTCTCTAGGGGACTGCTAGAAAGAGCCATGTACAGTATGCAGCTTTTTCCAACAGTCCTCTAGAGAAGACCTGGGCACAGTGTAGCCCACAGGCCACTTCCGGCCTGTTGACAGACAGCCCAAGAACTGAAGTCAGTAGTTAACTGTTCTAGGTCACCGCTTTCGGCATCCAGAGGATGCACATTGCAGTGAACACATTGGTGGAGGACTGATCCGCCCACTAGTTTTACCACCAATCAGCATGTGTGACAGACATCACTAAATCACATCAGCTGTGTGGAGACTTAGTGCACTGGGGGAATAGGAGTGAGGTATGAGTGTGTTTTTTTATTTTTTTCATTTTTATAAGTATGTATGTATGTATGTATGTATGTATGTATGTATGTATGTATGTATGTATGTATGTATGTAGAATGTGAGGGCTCACCGTACATTACTCACAAAAAGTTAGGGATACTTTGCTTTCGAGTGACATTTCAGGATGATTCTAAAAACGCACTAACCTTTTAGTTGAACTAAAAGGTGACCTCCTCTAAACTTTGGAATGCACATGTCCAACTATTCAATGTTTCCGTACTTTCTGCACAATTCACAACAGTTTGAGTTGTTGAAATTTATTGGATGATTCGTGGATCAATTAGAATTGGTATGTAAACATTCCTCTTCATAATGCTGTTTCCATTTTGACATAATGAGACCAAGACGATACCTAACAATTGATCAACAGTACCTCACCACTGTGAGGGTTCAAACAGGATGTTCTCAAATAGAAGTGGCCACTGAGCTTAGAGTGTCATAGAGTGTCATCAGAAGGATGTACCAGATACGAGACTGGAAGTGTCACAGAAAGGCATAGTATTGGATGTCCATTGGCCACTATGGAACAAGATGTTGAATGCCACACAACTCCAGGTACATTTAAAGGAGGCGAGAGGCACCCAAGTATCCCATCAGATCATTTGAAACCATTTACATCAGTGTGGCCTTTGTGCTAGATGACATGCAAGGGTACCTCACCACACCACCACCAGGCACAGCTGTTCACTGATGAAAGTTGATTCATGCTGAGCAGAAATTATGGCTGCCAATGATGTTGGTGAAGTAAAGTAGACCGCTACGCATCAGCATGTATGTCTAGTCAATATAGAACTACCCTACACTTTGTGAATGGTGCACTGACAAGCCGCTACTACTTCAATAACATAATCCAGCTATTGTGCCTCTGCTTGAACAACACAGGCCTAATTTCATCTTGATGGAGGACAATAACCCAGCTCATGGAGGTCACATCATTGGGAAATGGCTGCTGGAGAATGGGGTACCTCAAATGGAGAGGCCTGCACTTTCTCAAGACCTGAATCTCAGATATCCTATAAGATCAACTGAGTTGCCATGTAGAGACTTGTAACTCTGTACCCCAGAACCAGATGGCCTAAGGGCCGCCCTTCAAGAAAAGTGGGATGCCATGCCTCAGTAGACAATAACTCCACTTGTGAACAGCATGAGACATCGTTGTCAAGATGTTATTGATGCTCAAAGCCAATGACCGGTTGAGAAAGACCATTTTTTTTTTTTTTTTTGAGGTGTAGGGGAGGGGGGTGGTATACTTGCTTTTTTGTTTGTATGTTTGCGATGAGGAAGTCACTATTGGAAGCTGCTAATTAAGTGCCCCACTTTCATGATAAAATATCACTGTAGCATGAACTTTACGTTTTACATAAATTTCAACCAAAAGTGAAAAATTCCTAACTTTTTATGAGTAGTGTATATAAGGAGCTATGTGAGGGCTCATACTGTATATAGGGGGATTATGTGGGTGCTCATATGGCATATGGGGGTGGGGAGTTTCAGTAATTTGGAGGGGGCTATGTGATGGACTGATGTGGCATATAAGGGGCTGTGTGTGCTCCTACTGATTATAGAGGGGCTGCGTGAGGACTCATATGGGACTGGGTAGTGTTGGCATTGCATAATTCTGATGAATATTAAGTGATACAATATTTATATGAAATAAGTTAATATTAATATTGAGCTGAATTACTTTCAGCCTACTAGTTTGACTCTCCACGACTAACACGATGTCTCATGTGGCCCATTGATAAAATTAGCCACCCCTGCTCTAAAAAATAAATAAATAAATAAATAAATAAATAAAATAAATAAATGGTGCAGTACTTGTATGTCCAGCCAACACTCCATTCAGATGGGACTCTGTATAGCCCCATTCTAGGATTGATGGGGGACCTAGCAGTTAGGCTCCACCATACAGCAAGTTATCACCTATCCTATGTACCATCTAGTGTGTTGCACCCATCCAGCTTCCATACCCAAAATGTGAACTGAAAGTATCAAATGTGGTTTAACAATTAAAAATCTTTTTGTAGAACCAACTCTGGTCTATGATCATCTCCTTTTAAAGGGAACTCTCAAATTCAACCTTACAGCTTAAATGTTTTTCTAAAATAAAGAGCCATGTACTTATAACTAACCACAGTTTTTAGGTTTTGATTCTGAGTCATATGCATTTTTTTGCAAAGATTTTCCCAAGCACCAACTTGAGCAAATGTATCACATGTATCCAGAGCCAATTACTCATCCTACAGAGCCCTCATGTACACTTCCTTGAATACTTTCCCTGCTTATCTAAACACAGGATGTACAGTACACAAGGCAGGCACAACACATTATGTACATGCCGAAAACTTTAACCTGTCTTAAGAAAAGCAAATACTCAACAACATTAGGAGATTGAGTGACATCACAGAAGAAACATACATATTTGACTACTATCAGCCAAACTCACAAATATTGACAGGTTAGGCGATCTGTAAGGTGTAGAGGAGGAAATAATGATCTGGCATGTCCAATTTCGCACTGCCAATCCTATGGTTTCCCGAAACATATGCCATCGAGAGACATGTCTGGTGATTGCCATCTGTGCGCACGTGTAGCTTTGTAGCGCAGCGTAACTGCATGCGTCCTGCGTCCCCTGCACAATCTATGGAGATTGTGCAGGGGCCGTGCGCACGTTGCATATTAAAACGCAGCGATTCGGCTGTTGCCCGAATCGCTGCATTCTAAGAAGTGACATGTCACTTCTTCCGTGCGCTTTGCCAGCAGCCCCTGCTCTGTCTATGGCAGGAGCTGCAGGCAGAGCGCACGTTCTCGCCGGCACCTTGCGCTTCAGAACGAAGCTTTTCAGCTGCGCTCTGAAGCGCACCTTTTAGGTGCTTGGCAAAGTGAGCGAGCCTGCGTATGGGAGAGCCAGATCAGATTCCTGCTGGTTGAACCATTATTCAGCCAACTGCCATCCAATGTCTATAGTGGACTTAAGACCAAGTTCACAAGTATTTGGAGCATTTTTCTCCTTTTCATATTTTCGTACAAAAAAAAACCCACAGTAAATACTCATTGTGAGCTTAGATTTTAGTGTAACAAATTTGTAGAACTAGTCAATGGATTTCGACTTAACTACAAATATCACATTTAAAAACAGGTAAAATGGGACCACATCTCAGGAATAAAGATGAGAACCCCAACAGTGAAGTTCGGTGTTCGGACCAAACACAAACTTTCCAAAAACAGTGTTTGAGTTCGGAGTTTGGGTGTTTTATGTATGCAAGCTACTCAAGCTGTGCCACTTTGAGCAGCTTGCAATGTTTGTACACACGGGGGGGGGGGGGATAACAACAGCCTTTTAGGCTATAGTATGCACCAAGCATAAAAAAAAATAAAAAAAAAAAAAAAAAATAAAAAAAAAAAATCCTGCCCTCTCTCCCTCAGAAGTACTCTATTTATGGTTGGGTGTATGTGGGCAGAGAGCCAACTTGTCCATTCAGTCACTTCCAATGGGGTTCAGGCCAAGCACGGGTCTGTTTAAAGGTGGTGTCACACACAGCGACGACGACGACGACAACGTCGCTGCTACGTCACCATTTTCTGTGACGTTGCAGCGACGTCCCGTCGCTGTCGCTGTGTGTGACATCAAGCAACGAGCTGGCCCCTGCTGTGAGGTCGTTGCTCGTTGCTGAATGTCCTGCTTCATTTTTTGATCGTCGCTCTCCCGCTGTGAAGCACACATCGCTGTGTGTGACAGCGAGAGAGCGACGAAATGAAGCGAGCAGGAGCCGGCGTCTGGCAGCTGCGGTAAGCATCGGGTAACCAAGGGAAGACCTTTCCCTGGTTACCCGATATTTACCTTCGTTACCAGCGTCCGCCGCTCTTGCTGCTAGTGCCGGCTCCTGCTCTGTGCACATGTAGCTGCAGTACGCATCGGGTAATTAACCCTATGTGTACTGTAGCTAGGAGAGCAAGGAGCCAGCGCTAAGCAGTGTGCGCGGCTCCCTGCTCTCTGCACATGTAGCGACGTTATGATCGCTGCTGTGTTTGACAGCTAAGCAGCGATCATAACAGCGACTTACAAGGTCGCTGTTACGTCACAGAAAATGGTGACGTAACAGCGATGTCGTTGTCGCTGTGTGTGAACCCAGCTTAACTCTGCTCACGAATAAAGAGGTGCAGGAACAAAAAGTAAACAATTCCAGATTCATGAGAACAGCAGCTTTGTCTTGTTTGATAAATGCTTCCGAGAAGGTACTATATCCACAAAATGAGAAGATTTTCCAAAAACTCGAACTTGAAATCTGTTGACCAGATTTTTACATTTAAAATGGTAGGATTAATGAGAACCTGTGCCAAGGTCAAAAAAAAAAAAAAGTTTCAAATTTTTCTGCTCATTTTATTCCTGCTACTCTTAGAAGTCTATTTTATTTTCGAATCTACCTATGGTTCCAGACAAATGGGCTGTGGGCTCACAGAATTATCTAGCGGTACATTTTTAGGCTTATGCGTTTTTCCCTCTGAGCAATGCACTATTGGTAAATACCATAAAAATTAGCAATTGAAGGAACATAAGAGCAAAAACTGGCCACTTTTAACCCAGACACAGGTCCTCAAACAGTCTCCTGGTGGAGTATTTTCTTTTAAGTACCTGGCAGGGGCCACTAAACTCTGTATGAAGCTGCTGTGTTCTGCTCCTAACACTGTTGGCATCTGTCCATGCTGAAGGTGATAACAGCTTATCTGAAGACAAGTCATGAATGTACTGGAAAACCCTCCATTTTTGATGGCCCCGCACACTAGGAGAACATCTGCTTGTATTAGCAATTTGTTTGGCCGACAGTTACCCGAAGATGCAAAAGTACTTACAGTCAATATTTCACAAGCAGGAGGCATAATGCTGATTGGTGAAGGGGTTGCAACAGCACTTGGGCCATGAAGACTGGAGGGGCCCAAAAGGTACCTTTGCTCCATGTGAAAAGACTAACTATTAAAGACCTGTGATAGTTGGGGTCCTTGTTGGTAATTTTGCATCAGGGCTCAAAATTTTCAAGTTACGCCACTGTCCTTTGAGGTCTACTCCTAAACAACCCCTGCTTAATTACGTTGTGGCCCAATAGAGAATTAAGGCAATAACCATATATCCTCCTCACCTCCACATGTGACTTGCTGGGAATAGTAGCACCAACATAGATAAAACAGTGTCACTGCATGAGGAGATTCTAGATTGTTTTAGGGTTTTTTTAAACAGTATGGAGTGATTAAGTAATTAGGCTTGGGTTGTCAAGTGGTGGAAAACCCATTACGAGACCGCACATAATGCAAAAAAATAAAAATAAAATTCTGTATAGCACTGTGTGAAAATACAAGATTAAGCATGCATGTCTCCAAAGTAGTATTCCAAAACCATATCTATGAGTTCGAGTGGATAGCCTCTCTCTTCCTACTCTAAAGCTAAAGCATTATCAGTTTCTCATGGCTGACATTCATGACCCAAGTACAGTTGTCGAGTTTGGGTCAGAAGATCAGGCGGGTCTGAACATCACAACCCGATCTCTGACAAGAATGTTGTGTGTGACTGAATTTACAGGGGGTTTTCCATGATTAGTTCATTAAACGTGATGTATGCAGGATAAGCCATCCATGTCTGATGGGCTGGGAGCTGTTACCTGTTGGTGCAGCTGACACAGAGATCTGGAAATGCTTAGTTCTGGAGATGCCCTGTCAACAGGTAGTGACCGCGGATGGGTACTGCACACACGGCTGTTATTCAAATCAATAGGAGGCAGAATTGCAGTACCCAGCCACTATCAGAAGATGGGCCGCTCCAGACTGAGCATTTCTAGCTGCTTGTTGCCATCGAGAATAGCTGTTCGGCAGGGTTGCAAGGTGTCAGAACCAGGCCGATCAGACATTGATGGCCTATCCTAAGGATAGGCCATCAATGTAAAAGTAGGGGATAACCTCTTTAACCCTAGAATGCATACCTGGGGCCTCGCAGGCCTGCTAGGTCATTTGTTTTCTATGGTAGATTGAATTGCTTGCGCGTTCTAGGGTTAAAGTGTTTTATGGCATAAATACCTTATTGAATTGGGTCAAGTGTTTTTCTTCCAGAAACAGCCAAATGTCTATTGCCAATACTACAATTAGTGAGCAAGACGCTCATTAGTCTTGTGAAATTTCAAAGCATTGTTATAAATCCTCATTCTTGAAATAGGACGTGTGCTGCCGGGAACAATGTCAGTTTATGCATACAGAAAGATATACTAATTATCTCCTGGGAAGAGCACAGGCATTCTGTGCACAGGGGCTATCAAACAACCGCTGTGCATGTAGTCGAACGGCAGTGGTTTAACGCCTCACACTGTTTTGAATAAATGCACCTTAAGATGAAGGGGACGTAGAATTCACATTTACAATGCATAAAATTATACAAAATTTATATATTATACAAATAAAGCAAAAGATCAACTTGACTCAGAAAACAAAACAGATATCATGACAAAAAAAATAAAAATGTAGTAGTAATTCAACACCTAACTTGACTTTAGTCAATAGTTTATGCAATTTTTATGTTATCTTAATCCTCTTAAGCTAGATAACCTAGAGGAAGTTATCAAGATGGTGTAAGTCATGATAACCTTTGCTACATCAGTAACATAGAAAGTTATCAGGCTGGTTTCCAAATGTATCCAGTTTATTTCTATAAATGTTACATATTCAGGTAAAGCACGTTCTTGCTATTATGTTACGCAGCCTAAAGCTACGTTCTCACGATGAGAATTTGATAGGAGCAGAGAAAATCTGCAAATATCAGGCAAGATTAGATTTGCTTTTTTTTCCATTACTTTTTTTGTATGGTCATATTTGAAATAAAGCTTTCTTTTTGATAGTTCCTGGTATTTGGTTCTGACAAAACATTATTGATATAGTCATGGGTGGATCACGTGTGTTTTAGTGCGTTTCTGTACCAGAAACACAACTTGTGTGTGGAAGAGGGGGGGGGGGGGTTTAGTCGTGGAAGCTTAACCTTTATGTTAAGATGTTAAGAAGATAGATTTTACATGGCTGACACACATGGTCATCCGGGTGGTCTGTATCATCAAAGCCTTGGGCTAGTCGCATCCTTGAGTGGTGGACACTACGTAAAAATACATATATACATACATATAATATAATATATATATATATATATATATATATATATATATATATATATATAAAAATGTTTGCTTAAGACTTCTGACACTTATACTGGCAAAAATGTACATGCCATTTTAACAATATATTATAATTACATTTTAAAAACATCATGTCCATAGGAAAAAAACACACACACACACACACACACACACACACACACACAAATCCAGCTATAGGGCTTAGCAGAGCTTTTCTATTGACTCAGTCAACATCTGGCTGATTATATATATATATATATATATATATATATATATATATATATATATACACACATATATATTACACACATATACATACATACATACATACACACACTGGGTACAGAAGTATTCAGACCCCTTTAAATTTTTCACTCTTTCATTGCAGCCATTTGGTAAATTCAAAATAGTTCATTTTTTTTCATTAATGTACACTCTGCATCCCATCTTGACAGAATTCCCCCCCCCCCAAAAAAAAAAAAAAAAAAAGGTAGAAAGGTTTTCAAATTTATGACAACAAAAAAAAAAAAACATAAAATATCACATGGTCATAAGTATTCAGACCCTTTTGCTCAGACACTCATATTTATGTCACATGTATGTAACAAGCAAAACTCCAGAAGGAATAAATAGCCCCAATAATAAAAACAACGTGTGGAGCCTAAGGTTTTGTGCCCAGATTACAAACATTTACACAATGAATTCCATTGCTTTCAAATGGGAAAACCACATGTTGGTTTAGAACAGAGTCACAGGACACAAAATTAGAAAAAAATATCTGGACCTGGTTTCTGATGCAGATTTCTGTTGACAGCCTTGTCAGATTCTTCCACCTGCGTGAACATAACCTATAGGGTGGAGCAGCCTTTTATCAAATTAGTTTCACTAAGTAAGTGAGGAAGCAAAACTGGTGCCAACTTTACATTCCTGATGTCAGTGTGAGCTCACCTTTAGGCTGGTTTCAGACGTCTGTGTTTAGGTACATGTGACATCCAGTTTTAACACAGATGCCACACGTACCCATGTTATTCTATACTGGTACTCACACGGCCGTGTTTTCACACAGACCGTGTGACCACTCATGACCCCACACACACGGAGGCATGTCTGTTTTTCTTCGGCAGCACGGGTGTCACACGGATCGCACACTGATGTGATCCATGTGACAGTACCAGAGAAAACACGTGTCTTTAATAAAAAAATATTTTCTATATTTACCTGTAACCAGCGATGTTGTCTCCGGTTCTGCTGCCTTCCGCTCCTGACCCCCACTCATTATACTCTGCCCTGTGGAGCTAGAAGCCAGAGCATCGCGGGGGACAGCGCCAGGGACCGCATCGCTGGGGACAGGTGAGTATCCAGCAGTGTGTTCCGTGTATTCATGTGCATATATAAATATAATATACATACACACACACACACACACACACACACACACACACACACACACACACACAGGAACATCGTGGGGACAGCATCGGGGACTCATCCCAGTTCCCAATTAACTCTAATGAACCCATGAAGGTGTCGCGGGGGTGTCATCAGAGTTCATTGGGAACTTCAATGACCTTCTGGATGTCACTGTGCTTGCAGAATACTCACCTGTCACTGCAATTGCTGTCCTCGGCGGTGCTGTACCCAGCGCTGTCCCAACGATGCTCCAGCTTCCAGGTCCTGCCAGTAGCCGATGAATATATAAAACGAGCGGCTGTCAGGAGCGGGAGGCAGCAGAGCCCAAAGAAAGCAGGTAACTATGGAAAATCTTTTTTATTTCACAGACCCATGTTTTCTCCGGTACCTGTCACACGTATGCAAACAAGGATGTCACACATGTGACACACGTATGACCATAACCATGCATGTGACTTGTACTTGATTAAACACGGACGTCTGAAACCGGTCTTATTTAGCACGGTCAGTCGGAAAATGAAAATTTGTTTTTGACAGTGCTACACTGTTCAGGCTTGGAAATCCGTGGATAACAATGTATTCGTCTTATACCTAAACATGTGCTTACCCTCAGGTTGGATGAAGAAGAGTAATCCACAAAGTACAGAGTGTACATGTCTTTTAGGAATTTAAAAAGTTACCCATTTCTAGGATATCCTGTTCTTTATTATAAAAGTACCCTATTGTAAATTAAATATGCCCCACACATCTCCCTTAATAGTGGCAGGGTCTCCCAGAGCTTACGTGACATTGTTATTCTGTTTCAGCCCGGCCGCAGTCAGTGACCTCTATTGAGCTATTATGCGCTCCTTTCCTTCTTCAGACCTTTTTACATTGGAGAGTAGTGTGCGAACTGCAGCCCATTAGTGGCTGCTGGGCTTATGTGGAATAATAGTGCGTGAGCCTCATGACCCTACTGAACATTGCTGGAACAGGAGGAAAGTAGTATTGTTTTTGTTTAACAAAGGGCATAAAAAGTATTCAAGAAACCTAGTAGTTGACAACCCATTTAAGGCCTCCTTTACACATCCATGCAAAACACAAACATTTTGTATGGTCTGTGGTGAAGGTTACGTGGTCTACGTGTGCTGTCCCTGTGCTTTGCTATCTGGATAGCACATGGACAGCATGAACTTGTATACTTACATGTCCTTAGCTCTGCTGTTACTTTCGGGTCCACGGTCATTCCAGTGAATATTCATGAGGCAAAATGAGCGGGCCTGGAAGCAACAGCAGAGGCGGAGACAGACAAGTTTAACATTTCATGTGACCTGTGTTTTCTCCAGTACATGTCACACTGATCACAGTGTGTGATTTATGTGATACCCATGCCGCCAGAAGAAAACAGACATGTCACTGTGCTGAGCAAACGGACACACATGTGCTCTACATGTACAGTGTGAAAACATGAATGTGTGACCAAGCCCATTGATTTTAATGGGTATACATGTGGCGCCCCTGAGGCTTTAGTCGCCACAGAGGTACTGCACCTAAGCCAGAGGTGTAGTATCCCATTCCCGGGTAAGGAGCGGACCACAAGCCGGTATACACACACAATACAGACACTCATTGGCAACACTCCACATTACTGTGGTTAGGGCAAGTTGCACCTTTAATGCGCCAATGGAATGCACAGTCCGAGCCAGGCGGCGGGGGGGGGGGGGGGGGTGGAGTCTAGTTAGTGGGAGCAGACTGTAGAATGTTTGTCAGTCGAGGAGGAGCAGTGGAGGAGTCAAGACCTGGGGTCTGGAGCTGCAGCAGCTCTGCCCAGGCACACGACAGAAAGGGTCCAGAGCCCTGGGACACGACCATACCCCAGTGTCCTCGTTCCACAGATGACATACCGAAGTGGAGGTACTTGGCCACAGAAGGGGACCGGCCCCTCAACTAGTGGAGAACTTAAAGACTCAGCTAGCTAACCGGAGGCTGAGGTTACTTTAAGTGCCGAAGCCAAATCACACACATCCAGTAAATAGGTGACCACATAGGGCCAAAGGAATAGAGCTTCAAGCCACCTGACAGGGTCCGTGGACACCAGCTCGGGGCTGTGTGTGTGCAGGCGCAGGACAAGTCAGTGCAGGAAGACGACCAGGAAAGGAACACAGAAGGGTTTGTACCGGGTTGTGCCGCTGAACTATCCGGGATCGGCTGGAGCCCATCACAGCAGGACTCAGCACCCCGAGGGCAGCATTTGTCTGAACGTGCTCACCTGGAAGTCTTAACTATGAGTAAAGACCTTGTGACTGCATCCCTGTGTCGTCCGCTTATTCCTGCGTCTCCAACCCTGCACCCCTCCCAACAGCCTGGGGCCCAGCTCTACCTGTGGAGAGCTTTTCCAACTTTGCTGCGTCACCACCGACCCCCAGAGGAACAGCAGCAGCACACATTTTGGCCGCTTACCACATCTCCCCTGTAAATATAATTCCCACCATCATCAATCATCTTTATTATTAAACGACGCCGCTGGAGTCATGGAACCGGGCCCTGTCGCCGTAACATCCACCGAGCAGAACAGAGCCGGCCCGGTAACGAGTAACCCCCAGGCCCCCAGTCATACATTTATTCATTTTTCCAGTACATGTGAAAATGGATGTCACATGTACCGGAGACACGGATGTGTGAAGGAGGAATAAGGTTGATACACATGTTGGGCTGTCAAGCTACAGACTCCATTAGAATGATTTGTATGACATATATTCAAACCATGTTAATAAATTAGATATGGACAAATGTGCTTCATATTTCATATTTATTAACATGACCTGAGAAAATGTTTGTTTGGTGTACAACGTTCCGCAGCAAATGCTCAATTGTCCCACTCATCCAAAACAACTCCATGCAAGTGAATGGAATAGACTTTCAGTTGCAGATGTTTGTGCAACAAAATCTGCAGAGGGGAAATCTACCCTAGGAAATTAATATAGTGAAGATTGTATAACAAGACAGTGGTGTCTACTGACCAACTCTGAGCACATCAACATCATGTGTGCAGGCAGCATTACCCATCTTCCACTCGCAAAGCAGAATAGCTTAGAGAAAAAAAAACAACAAGGTTCAGATTATGGTCATGCAATCTTATCTACTGAATTCTCTCATGTGAATATGTTGCTCAGCCTCAGGCTGTCCTCTCCTAGTCTACCACCATGATAGTCATCTGAGAGTACAAAGCTCATTTGTATACTCTAGAAAACAAACTCTCTCTTCCAGTCTATTACTACTCTCATTCCAAAGTGGCTTAGTAGGACGAAGGATGCCCAAACCTTCGACTCCGACTCCTCAATTTCCCTTACACCGACTCCCACAGATATTGCTTATAGTTAAGTGAAAAATGTATTGTAGTACAATGTGAACATCAGACATTTAATCACTTTTATGATACAATTATCAAGATATTTAGAACATTAAATATATTTATTGGAATACAACTTTAGAACACAAACTGTAATTGTAAATATGTAATACACTAATATACAGTAGAAATTATAATATATATATATTATAATTTCTACTGTATATTAGTGTATTACATATTTACAATTACAGTTTGTGTTCTAAAGTTGTATTCCAATAAATATATTTAATGTTCTAAATATCTTGATTATTGTATCATAAAAGTGATTAAATGTCTGATGTTCACATTGCCCTACAATAAATTTCTCACTTAAATATAAGCAATATACTAAATATTTTATTATTTAGTAGGTTTTTGTTGAAAACTGTTTTTTGCCACTTACATAGTGTATTACATAGTGTTATTTATAACACTATGTAAGTGGCAAAAAACAGTTTTCAGCAAAAAACATACTAAATAACATTTGTGCAGTCTGAATTTGTTGTAAGAAATAGTATTGCTTCCATCAGATCCTCCTTCGCAGATTACATCAAATCTGACCTAATAATTTTAAGGCTAGAAAACAACCTCTCTACAGTAACTTGGGTTGGAGGCAAAGCCGCAACTACATGGGCAACATCTCTAACAATTTCCGGGTATAAAGGAATTGCCTCATGCACAGTCAGTTTTGATGAATGGTTGAATTTTTCTATTTCTTTGAAAGCAAGTGAAAAATTTTACTGAAATCTGGTCAATCTGCTTGCTATAGGAGACTGAGTGAAATCTTTTTTCCTTGCGGCAACGCTTTGCTGCTCCATGTCATCCAAATACTTGTCAAAGTTAAACTCCTCATCTGATGAGGATGAAGATATGGCAGCAGTAGCACTGTCAGGTCCCAAGTCCTCTTCCGCCTGGCAGTCCTGAAGCCGCTCATCCTAACTGCTACCTCACCCAAAGCTTCTTTTCCTTTAGTAAGCTGTTGATCATCAAGCAGTATACGATGACTTGGGTCCACATAAACAGCTGCCAGTAGAATTTTATTTTCCAGTGTCTCTCTCCATTTCATTGAAGCAGAAATGCCATCTGGGATTAAACCTCCTCTTTGGGACAGGCAAAATAGCAAGCTCTTCCACTTCCTTATGAAAATGCCAGGAGTTAAATCCTCAGCTTGTAATTTTTTAGTCACGGTAAATGGGTGATTAAGCAATTCCTTCAATTCAGCGACCTGTGTCTATTGACCTTCATTTAAAGGTTACATGAGGGTTCACCATATCTATAAGAAATTATTTTAGTTCAAGCAATCGCTCAGTCATTAAATAAGTGCTGCCTCACCGAGTGGCTTGATCAACAATTGCCCCTTTCCCAGCACGCCTCTTCAAGATGGAATCAATTTTAGGGGTTCTAGCGGCAATAATCAATTTCCTCACTTTTCCAATCAGATTTCCAGCATGTCCACCCAGTTTCACACATCCAGCTTTTCACCGGTTTGGCGGATGTGGCGCACGCCAGTACAGTACGATACAGTACAGTGGCAGCGCCGTAACTTCCGGGTCACATGACAGCATGTGACCGGCGTTTGTCGCGCTGCCACTGTACTGTATACACTGTACTGGAGTGCGCCGCATCCGCCAAACTGGATGTGTGAAATCGGGGTCCCTCTTGCAGACTCTCTCTTATTGCCAGCTGCAGCGTGTGCACAACACAGCACATGTGATGAATATGAAAGTGTTTTGAAGCAGCTTCAACAAGATCATCTAATCCTAAAGTATCATTTTGCTGTTCTTCTGTTGTAATATCTGTTTGTTCCTCAGTTACATGAACAGCACTGTGGCTCCATCTCACACATACTGAATCCTAAATGTTCTTCTAGCTCTTGCTCATTACTCTCATTCATCAGTTTAATTGTACTTCTTACGTGTGAAGCATTGTCCGTGAAAAGAACAGGTTCTTGCTATTGTCTTAGTTTGTAATCTTGCAGAACTTTTTCCACTAAGGCCTGGAGAAACTGGCTGATGTGATGAGCTTTAGTATCTTTTACTGCCAGTGTCTTGGTAACAATTTCTTTCTTGTCACAAACATATCGAACATTGATGGCAAAATAATTCAGTGAAATGCAGTGACTCTGGGCATCTAGCAAAGGCAATGGGTGAAAAAAAGATAGGACATTCAGACACCGTTTTGTGAGGATCCGTTTTTGTAGTCAAAAACAGATCCTCACAAAGAATGAGCAGGTCAGTTTGTGGCGGATTTCTAATCTGCTTTTGCTATTGAAAGCATTATTTATGAGCTCAAAAACCTTTCATGTGATGCGGTTTTTTAAAAATTCAAACTGCTTGTTCTCACCCACAAAGCTCTCCACAGTGCAGCACCCCCCCCTACATGTCCACCCTCCTCTGTCTATCATCCCACCCGTTCTCTACGCTCTGCAAATGACTTTCGACTAACATCCACACTAATTCGAACCTCCCACTCCCGAATCCAAGACTTCTTCCGAGCTGCACCAAACCTTTGGAACGCTCTACCCCAAGAAGTTAGGACAAATCCAACTTACTCAGCTTCAGACGCTCCCTAAAACGCATCTTTTTAGGGTGGCCTATCACACTCCCTAGCCAAACTAATTTCACCTAATCCTCTACAACTTCTCAGATACATGACCCCACATCAAACTCCATGGCACCCAAATGCATCTCAAGGCTCTGGCCAACTGGTCAGGTAGCCATTATCTATCCTCCATTTCCTTGAGATGGCTGGATTGTCATTGTAAATAAGCACTTGTACCTTGCCCCTTCCCCCCCCATCTCTCATTGTAGATTGTAAGCTCTCACGAGCAGGGTTACCTTTTTTTTTTCCCCCCTTTAAATATTGTATCTTCTATAATTGTTACTTGTTTGTATATGTTTATGTATATGTATATGAGCCTCCTGAATTGTAAAGCGCTGCGGAATATGTTGGCGCTATAGAAATAAAGATTATTATTATTCTCTCGCATGAGAGAATCGAAGAGCAGGTGAGAAGGAGGAGCGATTAAATTTCTCCATTTTCTTAGTTGCCTGTATCTGTGGACATCGCCCTGAACTCAGATGACATCCGAGTGCAGTCCGATGTGTCACACGTACCCATAGACTTGTATGGGTGTGAGTGATCCAAGACACATTGCCAGAAGCAGCATGTTGCCAGTTTTTTTTCTTATGCCGAATTGGCACAAGGAGGGAAAAAAAAAAAAAAAAAAAAAAAAATTAAATTAAATCGCTGATCGGCACTGCTCCATAGTTTAACATTTGGCTGTGTGCTATCCAATAAATCAGAGAGCCGTTGTCCGAGCAAGGCTATGTTCACACAGTGCATCTTTTCTAACCATAGGGATGCAGTATTTTCGGCCCCAAAATAAAGAAAAAAAAAAAAAAAAAAACACCCGCGGCAAAATACGTATGCATTTTTTAAGTCAAATCTATTGACTGGAGGACTCATAAATGGTGAGAAAAAAAAAAAAAAAATAAAGCAAAAACAATTAACATGTTGCATCTTCAAAAACACAGCCAACAAAAGATGCCCAGTGTGGACAGCAAAATAGAAATCTCAGACTTTGCTGGGAGAAGGAAGTGAATGTATTTAGTTGCATCTTTGTGACCTCAAAAATGCACCAAAAGATGCCCTGTGTGAACTTAGCCTTATACGCTGGCTATATGCCAGTGTGAGCTCATCCTAAGACTAGATGTGGCAGATCATTACACTGGATTTGTGACATTTTCACACTATTTACAGGTAGCTCTTTCAAAGCCAAGTCCAGCAATACATTTTTCATGGCCAATCTGTTCCTCCATTACTGAGAAATCAGCGATTGAATCTATATGCAATGAGGCTGAAGAGCTCTTTGTAGATCTGAAGCCTCTGACACTCCTGTGTGACTGACTGATCCTGGGCTTAAGGTCACAGCCCGTATAGAGGTTGCAGTTTCATAGATTTCTGCTTTTTTAATTGTATATGAGGGGGGGGGGGGGGTGTACAATTTCTTATATTTTTAAAGTTTATTGAAGTATTAGGTCCCTTTAAGATATTTCAACTTACAGGTTTGGTGGCTTACATGTAATACAATAGTATTGCAATATATAGTGAAAAAGACATTGCTCCTATAGAGTCCAAACACAGGCTGGGCTTCATGGGAGGAATAAGATAGCAGTGACAGGTTCTTTCAGCAGACTCCCGGCTGCCCTAACAACCCATCGGTTCCCAGCGATTGCTTTGCAGGCATGGGATAAACCCACTGACAAGAAGCCAGTGACAGAACTCACCTGTCAGAGATTGATAGCAGCAATTAAAGTTACAGGTACTTGAAGCACGGACCAGATGCTGTAATTTCAAGAGATGCCAGCTACGCAATTATAGCCGGGTATCTGCAGCATATGGTGCAGGCTTAGCTCCTAAGGCCGGTTTCAGACATCCGCTTTTTGCCGGATGCGGCGCTCTCCCGTACAGTTAATACAGTACAATGACAGCGCTGTAACTTCCTGGGTCACATGCGCCGGTCACATGACAGCATGTGACCGGCGCTTGTTGCGCTGTCATTGTACTGTATTAACTGTACGGGAGAGCGCCGCATCCGGCAAAACGGCAATAAGCCGGATGTGTGAAACCGGCCTAAGCCATACATGGGCACCAGACATAAGAGGTAGTGTTATGTAGGGGAGCAGATAATAATGCATCTATACAAATTTCAATTTATATGTAATTCAATTTAGGCAACTCATCAGAATACAGAAGAGACTAGTGCAAGTCGCAATTGTTGTGTTTTTTGCTTTTTTTTTCCCCCCCACACGAACATTAAAAAGGATTATTCCCCATCTCCAAGATCCTATCCCAATATGTAGTAGGTGTAAATTATAATAGCAAAAACCTCCAGTACAGTTTCTCCTGATATAGCCATCTCTTACCTCAGTGCAGGGTATTGCAGCCTAGTGGTTTCCATGGTTTCCTCCATTCAATGACAGTTTGTTAGTTAATTAGGACCACGAGCAATTAACAGTGAGTGGTTGTAACCATGGACACCTAAGCTGCAATGCCCTGCACATGAGGTAAGAGACATGGCTTTATCAGGAGAACTATACTATATTTCTAATTGGAGATATTTACTAATATTATTACACCAACTACATATTGAGATAGGATCTTGGAGATGGAATAACCCTTTAAGTCATCTAAATAACCTAATTGATTAACAATGATCTTAGTGCTGTTTGTATGAGGTCAGTTTTTACAGGGACAGCACTCCGAACAAAAATAAAGTCTTGTGAACATTCCCAAACATTGTTCCATACACACATCCATTTTAAAGGGAACCTGTAAGGTGCAATATGCACCCAGGACCATGAACAGTTCTGGGTGTATATTACTAAGGCCGGTTACACATATCCGGCTTTTCGCCGGTTTGACGGATGCGGCGCACGCCAGTACAGTGTATACAGTACACTGGCAACGCAACAAGCGCCGGTCACATGCTGTCATGTGACCGGAGCATGTGACCCGGAAGTTGCGGTGCTGCCACTGTACCATAGTGTACTGGCGTGCGCCGCATCCGTCAAACCGGCGAAAAGCCAGATGATATGTGTTCCCGGCCTAATCCCTGCATCTAGTAGCATAGATAAGGATCTTTAGAAAAAGTATTTCTAAAGATCTTTTATCATATGCTAATGAGCGCAGGGACTAGTCGCAAGGGCGTTACTTCCCCTGCCTAGTCTCTCCCCTAAGCATGCTAGCACACCCCTGTGGGCATGCCAACATGCTAAGGATACGCAGCATCAGAGGCATGGTCGATCTCACCGCTCTCTTGTGCCACCGCATCGGACGCTGGATTTCAGCTCAGCGCGCATGATCAGAAGTCCCAGACTTTCAGTCATCTTTACTATGAAGCCGGCTTCAAACACATCCCGGCATCAAACGGGTGTAATGCACATGACCGAAAGTGCCGGGACGTTCTGATGTGCCGAAAACCTGCAGTGGCAAGCTGAGGCGGAGAGCGACTATGTTGCTGATGTGGCGCCCCTGACCTGGTCAGGCACCACTGAGTACTGCACCCATGCTGGGGACAGTACAAGACAGGTAATCCAGAAGGCTGACCGGGGTGTGGTACACAGGCGCATAGCGATCAGGTCTCACACATGTACCTTTGAGAGGACCCCTGGGGATCCCAGGAGGGGGAAAAGCCTTCACCTTCACTGGAATAGTGGAGGGGGCCAAAAGCCTCCATCTCCTCTCAAGGGGTGTGGTAAGAGAGTCTGGTTGCTAGGTGGCGTAGGCAAGAACAGGAGAGGAGGGGCAGTGAGCCAGAGCAGTGTAGAGTTCAGGGAGCTCGAGTGAGGAGCAGATCCCTGGGGCTGTGCAGTCTGACAGCGCCCGCGCAGTGGCTACTGACGGGGGAGAACGGTCAACTAGGAGTGCTACCCGAAATCCATCTTCAGCTAGAGAGAGAGCAACGGAGTGGGAAGTAAGGAGACTGCTAGAGAGTACCAGGCCCAAACGGGCGGCAGATCCCGAAGCGGAGATAGATCCAGCTTTCTTTTGCTAAACCTGCCGGTGTGGGGCTCTCAAAGCCCACGCCACAACACCACAAAAGCCGCAGCCACGTAGCCACAGTTAGGGCCCATAGGTCACAGGAGGCAAGCAGCTGGAGTGGCCTGGTCCAGGCGACAAGCAAACGGCAAACGAAGGGGAGAGAGGCTGCAGCATCTTCCCTGGGTGACCCCCATAGGGACTCAAAGTCGGGGTTACCCCAAACCACCAAGGGCTAAGGAAGGCGAGTTAGTAGTCACCCTCACAAGTCAGCCTGAAGGACACCTGGTTCTCACTTGGTTCATCCCAGCTACGCCCGGGTCACTCACCCTGCCATCAACTGTGAGTAAAAACCCTGAAAGACATTCTGCCTGTATTGAGTCATTCTGCGCCTTGTGGTACTACGCACCTACACAGGGCCCTGGGGCTTGCCTCACTCTCAGGAGGCTATTCCAACTAACTGCACACACCATCAGCCCCAGGCGACCCTCAACCTGCAGTGGCGGCCCCTACTGGCCGCAATACTGAGAGTGGCGTCACGACAAGAAGATCTCCTACCTGTGACCAAGATCCAGCTGAGTGGAGTCCCTGAAGGTAATGCACCGACACAACACCTGTGGGGCTTCACACTGACGTTGTGCATGCATTAGCAGGCTAGCATGCCCACAGGGGCTGACTAGACAAAGGAAACAACACCCTAGGGACTAGTCCCCTCGCTCATTAGCATATCATAAAGGATCTTTAGAAATACTTTTTCTAAAGATTTCTTTATCTATGCTACTAGATACAGGGACAGTTAAGCAGGGATTAGAAATATGCACCCAGAACTGCTCGTGGTGCACCTGACAGGGTCCCTTTAAAAAAAAAAAACCTATCCAAGTATCCAGTTCATGAATTTTCAAGCATGTCCCATTCTCATCCATTTTGCAAATCAGACTTTGCAATTTTTTGGGGAATAGTATCCCACGGATCTGTGAATGATGTTTTTCACTTTGCTCACAACATCATTTAGTTCAGGTTTTCATCATGACATCTGGCATTTTATCAGGAAGGGGGGGGGGGGAAATGCAACACTTCTGCTTTTGGTCATTTCAGCAGAATATTTCATGAAGACAAAAAAAAAAGAAAAAAAAAAAAAAAGCTTCTAATGCAGATGTGAACAGAGCCTTAGCTCTCCTGCTAAGTGCTTAATGGCCTTCTAGCCTGGATCCTCCTACAGTAAATATGCTCAGTGCTAAGCCCAGCAATGTACTGAATATGAAGAAGAGTGCCACAAGTGACGTGGCCGGTGTACAGGCATATGGTAAATAGAAAAGTGCTGACTGTTTTCTATAGACAGTGAACCTTTAGCAAACCTAATCCCTATAATAAGCGCGTTCCCATACCTGCTGATGAGAATACAATATCAAGACAATGAGTAAAAGCATTCATCATGTACGAGGCAAGGACAGAAAAGAAAATAGTAAATTATGGCTCATCTCAGCCAAAGTATGTCATGCTCATTACATTTTTGATGGCTGAAAAAGACACTTTGATACAGTATATACATATTAAGGTAACAGGTAACGCAGCGGCTCCTCATATAATTACCTAGCAGTCATGGACTATAGTTATAAATAAAGAGGGCGATCAAGTTTCGAGAGAACGTGTTTCGGATTATAAAGTCACCTGTCCGTGGGTACGTGGTTTAATGAACGATAAGGATCTACAGGGCCCGCCTTATTTGTCTTATTGCCAGATAGTTACGCAAGATGTGCCTGAAGGTTTCTAAATCATTCCTTCATACAACATTCCATAATTTAATAGAATGGGTGTATCCCTGCCAGAATACGTCAGAGGACCACAATGACGATCATAGCCTAAAAGTGTTCCACTCACTTCCAAAACAAAAACCATTGTTATTGCTTTAAGACTGGTGGTAACGGATGATACAGTGACCCTAAAATATATAAACATTGGCGCACACTAGAAAAAAAATAATACTGTAATATTTACATATAGGACATAGAAATGTTATGACTGGAGACATTAGCTGGGGACAATTTTAGGAATTTTCTTATCAGTAAGGGATCAGTTTCCCGTACCTATTATCATTTATGGGGCTATTCACAGGTCTATCTTGTACCCATTATCATTTATGGGGCTGGTCACACATCCACGTATTCTCGAGGATCATTTACTCCGCACAATACCACAGAAAATTGTCGAATTTAGAGCAGAGTCTCAGATCAAACTCACCAATGCAAGACTAAGCCCGCGAGGAAACCTAGAAATCGGATGACGTCCGTGTCGTCCGTTTTTTCACACTCTGATATGAGAAGGTTGAGAAACCGCTCAGTCATTTCTTCATCTGATTAAAACAGACTATAAAAACTGACCCTGACCAAACTCCGATGAACTTCAGCCATTTTTTTTGCATACGAGAAAGTTCACCAACGTCTGAACGAGCCCCAATCCATTATTTTGACCACTACAAGGAGCCCTTCTCAGCTGAGATGACTTCTTACAGGGAACAATAGAATTACCTTCGTCTGATCAGAAAACACAAAGGGCAGACTTTCGGATTTGTACAGGAATTGGTATCAGGTTTTGACATGGTCAGAGATCTTACCTAAAAGTCGTCTCCAGCACACACAGGGTTAATCCAGCCACTGCCGGCTCTAAGACACAAGGATATTTGTTTGCTTCCTTCCAGCAGAGGAATAAAATGCTGAGAAACTGTATTTTCACTTCTCAGAACTGACTTTTGCTCAGAAATGAAGCAATCCGGGGTCGGACATATTGGGAAGGAGTTTCCACGCTCTCCAGTACATTATGTATATAGGTTAGGTAGAAAGGGTTACTGATTAACTTACCCCTGCCAGAATCCGGACACGGGATCCACAGGAGAAGAAATCCTTTCCTACAACTCCCAGGCTTCTTTCTGAGTTCTTCCTAAATCAAGAGCACAGGTTAAAGCTCACCTGTCTGTCCCTCCCTCCACAGCCTGCTGCCTGCTCATGGAAGGGGCGGACAGACAGACTGCTGCAGCCAATCACCCCAGCCTGGACCTCTGCATGTGCAGGTACACAGGAATGCTGCAGGGAGTTAACCCATTGCAGCCCACATCCAGTGTCAGTGACATGGCTGTTTAATAGGCTGTTAAAGGTCCTTGTTTAAATAAGTACAAGTTGTGATTACACAATATGTGTACAGTGGACTCCCCCCAAGTCTAATAAAGACGTCTCCTCCCACCACACCCACAAGTACAGTACATAGAGTACATCAAGTCAGGTTATAGGAACGCTAATGTGAACTTCACCGTCTACCATCAAAGTAGCATATTTCAGAGAGCATTTCCTTCTGAGTGAAAGTTACCATAAGATTAGATATATGTTGAGAGCAGTGATGAGTGAGCACTACCACGCTCGTGTGCTCGGTCCTCGTAACGAGCAGCCGGACACTCGGATGGGCTCCACTCGTGTGCCAAGTTTAATGGAAGTCAATGGTAATCACAAGCATCTGGAATCTTCCGGAAAATGCTTGAGTTTCCTATTGATTCCATTATACTCCCAGCACCCGAGCATGGCATTGCTGCTCATCACTAATTGTGAGCTCCAGTCTATTCGTGATCGACCTGCTAATCAACTCATTCCTTTGGCTTATCGTAGCCGTTTCTGGTAGTGTTTTATAAGGCCACATGCACACATTGAGCATTTGGTGAATTTTTTTTACCTCAGTATTTGTAAGACTAGGTTCACACTTCCGTAGTTTTGCTTCTGTCAGGTCCGTTGGTGTGACGCAATGACGGATCCGTCGTTTTTGAGATATCAACTGACGCAACTGCTGTGTAATTTCACAGGATTCCGTTCACAGGAATCCTGTGAAAAACTGATCCGTCGCATCCGTTATATCCCTTGTGCATCCGTTCTTTGACGGATCCGATGTGATCCGTTTGTGTTTGGGACAGCCCACTGGGTGTGCCAAACATGCTGGGCATGCTCAGTAGAGCATGACGGAATCCAGCACTGGATTCAGCCGTATGACGGATTACGACGGAATCCAGCATCATAGACATTCATTATAGCTTGTGACGGATTGTGACGGACACCTGCGGAGTCCGTTTTTTTGCCGCTCCAAAAAAACATTACATTTAGCGTTGCTCTCGCCTGACGGTCAGTCACTAAACGACTGATCCGTTCACAGCGTATGCAACGCAAGGCCATCAGTCACAATCCATTGCTAATAGAAGTCTATGGGGAAAAACTGGATTCCTGCAAAATATTTTGCAGGATACCGTAATTCCTCAAGGCGACGGATTGTGACTGATGCAAACCAACGGAAATGTGAACCTAGCCTAAGCCAAAAGCAGGAGTGGAACAATTAGAGGAAAAGTATAAGGCCACGTGCACACATTCAGTATTCAGTGAGTTTTTTACCTTAGCATTGGTAAGTCAAAACCAGGAGTGGGTGGTTCCCGTGTTTCTATTATACTTTTCCTCTGACTGTGCAACTCCGGTTTTGGCTACAAATACTGAGGTAAAAACTCACCAAATACTCAACTTGTGCACGTGGCCTTAAAATGCTGGGGTAAAAACCTCACCATATACTCACTATGTGCACGTGGCCTTACAAATACTGAGGTAAAAAACTCCAAATACTCAATGTGCGCACGTGGCCTTACAGCTTTTTTTATTCCTACACTTTTTGTTTAGCCCCTTCCAGAGTAGCCAATTTTATTTGTTGCTCTGTAGCATCTTTCACCACTTCTTCCAAGAACCATACTGTTTTAATTTTTCTGCATACATAAAGCATATGAGAGCTTTTCTCGGGGGGAGGGGGGGGGTGTCACAATCTTCTGAGACTCGAAAACTTTTCCTCTTTTTCAGTCAATGGCACTGTGTGACAGCTTGTTTTAGCTTTTATTGCTACAATCTTGGGTTATGTATGACATATTTTAAAAAAATGTGAAATGACAAAAAAAAGGCCAAATCAGGCATTTTTATGTATTTTTTTCTTCAGGCTACATTCCCCCGGTGAGTATTTGGTTGCCTTTTGATGTAGGCGGTCTCTGCAGCATTTCTTCACCTATTAGCTATATTAGGTCACTTGCGTTTCTTCATTTTATTTTGAGTGCAAAACCGTACTGATGCAATCATGTGCGAATTACGTGTGTTTTTAATGCTTTTCCATAGCAGAAAAGCACTAAAAAAATAGGGGCCCGGCAGTGGTACTTCAGCCACTATATATGACTGCGGTGCATGCGAAGCCCTTCTAAGGCATTGCATGCAAATTACCCATGTGGCCGGAAGCAAGGCGAGTGGCGCAGAGCAGGGAGGCTGTGTATCATCCCGCAGTCCAGCGTGATGAGGTGGCGAGAACGCGGCATCCAGCGGGGACAGGTGGGCACTCCAAAAGCTGAAGATTGCCGGAGGTGGTGGTGTGCCCGCAGTCCCCAGCTCCTGCCTTGCTTTAGCTGGATGTGCGTTGGAGGTTTCACATCCAGCCTAAATTCATGGCAGCTCAGAGAGGACGACGGGGAGGGTGAGTAAATTTTTTTTTTCTTTTTGCAGCTGACAAATATAAAAGGAGAGGCCCTGAAAGGGGATGTATACAAGAAGGAGGGCATATATATCAAAAAGGGGTCAAAATCCACGATGGGGATGACATGATAACAGAATGTGCCAAGGAGGGATATATATATATGTATATATATATTTATGTGTGTGTGTGTGTGTGTGTGTGTATATATATATATATATATATATATATAACACACCAGGAGAGGTGCTGGAGAGGGACATATATACATATATACAGGAAGAAGAACATATATACAAGGGAAGGGACAAAAACCAGGATGGGGACATATATATCAGAATGTGCCCAGGAGGGGGATATACGTACCAGGATGGGATATATATACCAGGTTGGGGACATATATACCAGGAGGAGGACATATATGCTAGGAAGGGGACAATATGCCAGGATGGGGACATATATACCAGGAAGGACCCAGGATGGGGACATACATACCAGGAAGGGCCAAGGATGGGGACACATATCCCAGGATGGGGACACATATACCAGGATGGGGACATATATACCAGGAAGGGGACATATATACCAGGAGGATATTTTACAGAGGGGTAATGTGTGTGGGGAGTAGTGTACAGAGGAGCAGTGTGTGTTAGGATATATATATATATATATATATATATATATATATAGAGGGGCAGCTTGTTTGGGGGATAGTATACACAGGGGCAGTGTATTTGAGGGATATTATACATAGGGGCAGTGTGTGGCAGGATACTATACAGAGTGGCTGTGTGTGAGATATTATACAGAGGGGTAGTGTGTGTGGGGGATATTATAAAGAGAGGCAGTGTGTACGTGGGCAGTGGTGTACCGTCCATAGAGGCAGACCACGCCACTGCTACGGGGCCCGTGAGCTGGAGGCAGGAGGGAGGGCCCTCAGCTGACAGCCCAGGCTCCTTCCCTTTCACCCCCTAGCTCACCGGGCCCCAGGGGGCGGGGCCGACATCAGGGCAATGAGGGGGCCCGAGTAGCTCATAGAGAGCTGCCGTCTCTCCTACTCTGCACTGATGTATGTGATCGGTGCAGGACAGGAAATGTACTATGGAGGCTGCGGTGAAGGACCTGTCATCTAACTGATCATGTGCCTGATCACATGACCAGTGAACATCTAGGTCCTGCTTTTCAGCTGCAGCAGCCTCCGTGCAAGTCCCTGTGGTTTCTCTCCTGCTCTTCACTGATCAGAAACTGCAAGATGAGGTAATGTATAGTGTGTGTAACTGTGCATGTAGTCTGTCTGTCTGGATGCCTCTGTCTGTCTCTTTCCCTGTGTCTCTCATTCCCAGTCTCTGTCTCTCATTCCCTATCTGTCTATCTCTCTCTTTCCCTGTCTGTCTGTCTCTGTCTCTCATCCCCTGTCTGTCTCTGTTTCTCATTCCCTATCTGTCTGTCTCTGTCTCTCATTCCCTATCTGTCTCTCTCTCTCTCATTCCCTATCTGTCTGTCTCTCATTCCCTATCTGTCTGTCTCTCATTCCCTATCTGTCTGTCTCTCATTCCCTATCTGTCTGTCTGTCTCTCTCATTCCCTATCTGTCTGTGTCACGGGCGGAGGAGGGGACGCTGCGCTCTCCCACTGCTCGGGTCCGGCTGCCGCTGCTGCTCGGTGGTGGCTCGAGCGGTGGACCGGATCCCGGGGACTCGAGCGGCGCTCCTCGCCCGTGAGTGAAAAGGGGGATGATTGGTTGTGGGGGTTTTGATTATGGATATTGTCCGTGATGCCACCCACGGTTGTGGTGATTTTGGTGACACCACCGCTGCTCTGAACGGGGATCCCGGGAGCGGTGACTGGGAGCAGCTTTATTGTTATTTCTCCCCTCCGTGGGTAGGGGGTTGGTTGTCCCGGGGCCCGGTGATGGGGTAGGAGTGGATGGCAGGCGGGTTGCGGGGCCTGGTGAGGTGCAGGGTCGCAGGGGCAGCGCTGTGCCGTACGGCACGGGGGTACTCACTCAGCCTGAGACGATGACACAGTTCTCGGTAAAATAAAAGAATAAAATAAAAAAAAAAAATTTCCCCCCCTGTTTTTAAAATATAAAAACATTTTAAAAAATTTTTAAAATTTTTTTATAATTCTCTTTTTTCTTAAAAAACTTCTTTTAAGATAATTTCAATTGTAAAATAATTTTAAAATAACTTCAAAAGATTTGTTTTATCCAATTTTATAGTGATGAGTGTGTCACAACCAACTTCAGATAAAAACATTCATGTGTTTCATTGAACATTGTTGTCAAATATGAATATGTATAATTGATTTTTGTGAGGCGAGGTCCCTGAAAAACCCTGTTGATTGATCGTCATGATCCATATGCTAATTTGGTTAAGGGGTGTGGGGACCTTTACATTTATGTATATAAGGTATATCACTTCATATGATTGCTGTTACCTGAGGAAGGGGGAGCTTTTATCCCCGAAACGCGTTGTGGCTTATATTTTTGCAAATAAAAACTTCTGGAATAATATTATCATCTCTACGAACTTTCCTAGCAGCGCAGCCGATACCGTGATTTTTCTTCATTATCCCTAAAACAGTTCTCGGTAAAACACACGGCTGGAAGGACGGGTCCCCCAGACGGCTGCGGTTGTTTCTTCCCCGTAGGTTAGTGATGACTGTCTCTCCCTGCACCTATGTTCTATGTTGATTCCGATGGGTTCCCACCGGTAACCTGCTTCCCGACTTGGATGTGGGCCGGAGGAGCCCCTTTTGCCCGCAGGCGCTGGCCCTGGGAAACGGTTGCCCTTGGCAGTGGTGGTGTCTCCCCTTCACGGTTTGACGGTTGCCTTCTGTCAGGACTTGACTGTTTGGAAACCCAGGAGGTCCCCTTCACTAACGGATTCGGCAAATTCACGGCGACTCCTAGCCTTGCCGGGGTCCGAAAAGCCCCTGCCAATGGTGCTGGCTTCTCCTTGTGTACCGGTCCGGTACTGCCGGGCCACCGCCCATCCACGGTCCTTACGGCAAACTCCGATAGGCCACTCCTGCAGACGGTCACCACCGTCTGCCAACCTTGCTGTTCCGTCTGGGCCACACACCCGGACTCACTTCTGTCTGCTCTCTTGCCACTTCACTACTGCTCACTTTCTCTCCTTCCACTTTCACTGTCCAAACTAAACTCCTCACTCCTTCACTTCCCTAGCTTAACTGAACTTCTTTTTCCTTACTCCAGGACTGTGAACTCCTCGGTGGGCGGAGACCAACCGCCTGGCTCCGCCCCCTGGTGTGGACATCAGCCCCTGGAGGAAGGCAACAAAGATTTGTGTCTGGCTTAGATGTGCCTAATCGGGGTGTAGGGTGTGGTGGTGTAATTACCTGTGGCCCCTGGCTTGTCCAGGGCGCCACATCTGTCTCTCTCATTTCCTATCTGTCTGTCTCTCTCATTCCCTGTCTCTCTCTCTCATTCCCATATCTGTCTTTCTCATTCCCTATCTGTCTCTCTCTCATTCCATATCTGTCTGTCTCTCTCTCATTCCCTATCTGTTTGTCTCTGTCTCTCATTTCCTATCTGTCTGTCTCTGTCTCTCATTCCCTATCTGTCTGTATTTGTCTCTCATTCCCTATCTGTCTGTCTCTGTCTCTCATTCCCTATCTGTCTGTCTTTGTCTCTCATTCCCTATCTATCTGTCTCTCTCACTCTGTCATTCCCTGTCTTTCTCTCTCTCTATCCATCTCTCCACCGGTATCATATTACCTTACACAGAAGCTTCTTAAGCTGGGTTCACACATAGCGACAACGACAACGACGTCGCTGCTAAGTCCCCATTTTCTGTGGCGTAGCAGCGACGTCCCGTAGCTGTCGCTATGTGTGACATCCAGCAATGACCCAACCCCTGCTGTGAGGTCGCTGCTCGTTGCTGAATGTCCTGCTTCATTTTTTGCTCGTTGCTCTCCCGCTGTGAAGCACACATCGCTGTGTGTGACAGCGAGAGAGCGACGAACTGAAGCGAGCAGGGAGCCAGCTTCTGGCAGCTGCGGTAAGCTGTAACCAAGGTAAATATCGGGTAACCAAGGGAAGCCCTTTCCTTGGTTACCCGATATTTACATTAGTTGCTAGCACCGCCGCTCTCACGCTGCCAGTGCCAGCTCCCTGCTCCCTGCATGCGTAGCCAGAGTACACATCGGGTAAATAAGCAAAGGTTTGCTTTACACCGTTACACCGGTGTACCGCGAGTGCAGTGCGAGAATGGCAATAGCCGGCAACGGAGGAGAGAGAGAGAGAAATACCTCCCTCCCCTCCGCAGCACTGGCCCGCCCCTCCTGAGGCCGGCCCGTCCCCTGCACCTGAGGTCCGATCGCATGATCGGAGCTCAGTCGCAGTGACACTCGCATGACAGTCGGCTCCTGCTGTGCTTCCAGCGTGAGCCGAGTGTCATGCGAGGATCACAGTAGTGCCCTGTGTGGCCCCAGCCTAAAGCGCGGGGTTATATTTTCCCCTCAAAAATTAGTCTATGATGTTCCCTGTCTCCACTGTTGGGAGCATCATCCGGAAGTGGAAGGCTTATGGAACTACTGTTAGCCTTCCACGGCCTGGACAGCCTTTGAAAGTTTCCACCCGTGCCGAGGCCAGGCTTGTCTGAAGAGTCAAGGCTAACCCAAGGACAACAAGGAAGGAGCTCCGGAAAGATCTCATGGCAGTGGGGACATTGGTTTCAGTCAATACCATAAGTAACGTACTCCACCGCAATGGTCTCCGTTCCAGACGAGCCCGTAAGGTACCTTTACTTTCAAAGCGTCATGTCAAGGCTCGTTTACAGTTTGCTCATGATCACTTGGAGGACTCTGAGACAGACTGGTTCAAGGTTCTCTGGTCTGATGAGACCAAGATCGAGATCTTTGGTGCCAACCACACACGTGACGTTTGGAGACTGGATGGCACTGCATACGACCCCAAGAATACCATCCCTACAGTCAAACATAGTGGTGGCAGCATCATGCTGTGGGGCTGTTTCTCAGCCAAGGGGCCTGGCCATCTGGTCCGCATCCATGGGAAGATGGATAGCACGTCCTACCTGGAGATCTTGGCCAAGAACCTCCGCTCCTCCATCAAGGATCTTAAGATGGGTCGTCATTTCATCTTCCAACAAGACAACGACCCAAAGCACACAGCCAAGAAAACCAAGGCCTGGTTCAAGAGGGAAAAAATCAAGGTGTTGCAGTGGCCTAGTCAGTCTCCTGACCTTAACCCAATTGAAAACTTGTGGAAGGAGCTCAAGATTAAAGTACACATGAGACACCCAAAGAACCTAGATAACTTGGAGAAGATCTGCATGGAGGAGTGGGCCAAGATAACACCAGAGACCTGTGCACGCCTGATCAGGTCTTATAAAAGACGATTATTAGCTGTAATTGCAAACAAGGGTTATTCCACAAAATATTAAACCTAGGGGTTGAATAATAATTGACCCACACTTTTATGTTGAAAATTTATTAAAATTTAACTGAGCAGCATAACTTGTTGGTTTGTAAGATTTATGCATCTGTTAATAAATCCTGCTCTTGTTTGAAGTTTGCAGGCTCTAACTTATTTGCATCTTATCAAACCTGCTAAATCTGCAGGGAGTTGAATACTACTTGTAGGCACTGTATATATATAAATATATATATAAAATATATATTATTATTATATATCTCTCCACACACACATACACAGCTTTATATATTAGATATACACATATGGCTGACGATTCTGTCTGGGGTTCGTCATTTTAATGACCCAAAAAATGGTGCATGCAGCTTTTTTCGGGCAGTCAAAATGACGACTAGCGGTTAATGTTTGATTGGTGTTTGCAGAATTGGAGATTTTCCAAGAGTGATGGTGGATTATGGAAGGTTGGAAGTCAGTATGCTAAGGAGGATCTCAGCTCCCCCGGTAAAGGCATCATCTGGGTCCTCTCTCTGGAGGATGGTCAGGGAGGGCAGCTCCATATTCAAAGAGGCAAAGTCCGGCAATAGAACAAAAGTTGTTTCCAGCATCATGGCCAAGAAAAGAGGTTAAAAAACAATTTTATTCCATAACTTGTGCAAATACAACAGGATATGTCTAAAGCGAGCTTTGCACGCTACAAGATCGCTACAGCGATCTTGTTGGGGTCACGTATTTTGTGACGCACATCCGGCCGCTGTAGCGATCTCGTTGTGTGTGACTCCTAGGAGCGATTTTGGATCGTTGCAAAAACGTCCAAAATCGCTCCTCATTGACATGGGGGTCCACTCTCAAATATCGCTGCTGTCGCGTGGGCAAAGTTGATCCTCATCCCTGTGGCAGCACACATTGCTACGTGTGACGCCGCAGGAACGAGGAACCTCTCCTTACTTGCCACATGCCCGCAATGAGGAAGGAAGGAGGTGGGCGGGATGTTATGTCCTGCTCATCTCCGCCCCTCCGCTTTGATTGTCCGGCCGCTTAGTGACGTCGCGGTGATTTCGCTATGATGCCGTATGCACCTCCCCCTTGAGGGAGGGATTGTTCGGCAGTCACAGCGACGACGACGACCAGGTAAGTGCATGTGACGCTGCTGTAGCGATAATGTTTTCTGCGGCAGCAATCACCAAATATTGGCATAATGATAGGGGCGGGCGCTATCGCGCTCTACATCGCTAGCATCGACTAACGATGTTGCAGCGTGTAAAGCCCGCTTAAGACTAAGAACCTCTGTTAGGTGTGAAACGCGTCAGACATTGTTTTATACTTCGTGGACATCCATCCAACCTAGTGTTGGTTTTAACCTTATGGAATAAAATTGGTTTTTAACCTTTTCTAGGACGTGATGCTGGAAACAACTTTTTTCTGTTGCTAAAGGTTCAAGGGGTAGAGCTGGAGATGTGGTAGAGTCTGATGGGGTCCGAAAAGTTTGTCAGTATCAGGCCCGGAAATTCCTAGTGGCAGCCCTGGCTGGAGGGGCCCGGGGTGGCTGCCCGCAGTGTGTGCATTTTCACTTTCATGCATCATGCCCCCGGGGCCGTCACCAAGCAGCTGATTAACACCGCTGTGAGCCACTGTTTGTATAGCTGCAGACTGGCCAACGCAGAGATTCAGAGGCGCTTACACTGCACACTGTGCGCGGCCTGTGCTGAAGAGGAGGGAGTGGCCAGGCAGCAGAGATGCCAGGAGGAGAACAGCCAATCAGGAGAGGGGGCAGACGCGGGAAAATGAAATGAAAAGGAAAAGAGTGCAGGAGTGAAGAAGGAGTAGAGACCACAAAAAAAGAGAGAAAAGCAAACAGAGAGCAGAAAAACAGTGAGAAGCGGAGAACAGAAGGAATAGAAAGAAAAAGCAGAGGACAGGAAGAGCAGCCAGGAAGACTCACAGGAAGTGCAGCAGGGAGGCCTGAGCCACTATCATCATCTCTCACAGCACAGGAGCAGGTGAGTATTATAATGTACAAATGTCTGCCTGTAATACTACAGAAAAACTGCCCTGTGCTGTGCCATCACTCTGTGTGTGTGTGTGTGTGTGTGTGTGTGTGTGTCGCCCCTGTGCCAATACTGTGTGTGTGTGTTGCCTCTGTGCTGTGCCATCACTGTGTGTGTGTTGCCCCTTTTGATGTGCCATCAGTGTGTGTGTGTGTGTGTGTGTGTGTGTGTATTATCCCTGAACTTTGCAGAGTTTTAATATAGATCCTAAGGTTATAAAGAGTCATAATCCTTACCATTAAATGGGGGAGACAGATGTGAAATGTATATTGTGTGGAGTGAGGGGCATGAAGAAGGACATCCCTACTTTAGGGCAAGTTCACATATTGCAGATTTTTTAGGGATTTGTGGTGTGAATCCACTGGTCTTGGTGCAGTGGCCTTTGCTCAGTAACAGGACGGTGGTTATATTCAGACTCTATGTGGTGATATTTGGTCATGGTGTGGCGGCATTATTTTGCAATGTAATAATACATTGCAAACCTTTATATGGTGGGTGTTGTTCAGTAACACTATGTAGTAGTATGTGTTATTTCTGACTATAAGCCGCCCCCAATAATGCATGCTGGCCCCCAATAACATGTATCATGATTATTATGATAATGTTTTTTTGTTTGTTTGTTTTTTATTGGTGGGGGGCCCCATTCAGACTTTTGCTATGGGGCCCCATGATTTCTATGTACGCCCCTGTACGTGGGAATATTATATAGAAAGGCAGTGTGTGTGGGGGGATATTATGCAGAGAGGCAGTGTGTGTGGGGGGATATTGTATACATAGTCAAAATTGTTGGTACCCCTCATTTAATGAAACAAAACCCCACAATGGTCACAGAAATAACTTAAATCTGACAAAAGTAATAATAAAATAAAAATCTTTGAAAATCAACAAAGGAAAGTCAGACATTGCTTTTCAACCATGCTTCCACAGAATAAAAAAAACCACAAAAACTCATGAAATAGGCCTGGACAGAACTGATGGTACCCTTAACTTAATATTTCGTTCCACAACCTTTTGAGGCAATCACTGCAATCAAATGATTCCTGTAACTGTCAATGAAACTTTTGAACCTCTTATCAGGTATTTTGGCCCATTCCTCAAGAGCAAACTGCTCCAGTTGTCTCGTGTTGGAAGGTTGCCTTTTCCAGACGGCATGTTTCAGCTCTTTCCAAAGATTGCTCAATAGGATTTAGGTCAGGGCTCATAGAAGGCCACTTCAGAATAGTCCAATGTTTTCCTCTTAGCCATTCTTGGGTGTTTTTAACTATGTGTTTTGGCTCACTGTCCTGTTACAAGACCCATGACCTGTGACTGAGACCAAGCTTTCGGACACTGGACAGCAGATTTCTCTCTAGAATCCCTTGATAGTCTTGAGAGTTCATTATAACCTGCACAAATTCAAGACATCCTGTGCCAGATGCAGCAAAGCAGAATGCAGAACATAACCAAGCCTTCTCCATATTTCACAGTAGGGACAGTGTTCTTTTCTTGATATGCTTAATTTTTCCATCTGTGAACATAGAGCTGATGTGCCTTGCCAAAAAGTTAAATTTTTGTCTCATCTATCCAGAGGACATTCTCCCAGAAGCTTTGTGGCTTGTCAACATGTAGTTTGGCAAATTCCAGTCTGGCTTTTTTATGATTTTTTTCAACCATGGTGTCCTCTTTGGTCGTCTACCATGATGTCCACTTTGGTTCAAACAACGAAGGATAGTGCGATCTAACGCTGATGTTCCTTGAGGCTGAAGCTCCCCGTTAATTTCTTTAAAAGTTTTTCTGGGCTCTTTTGTTACCTTTCGTATTATCCGTCTTTTTAATTTATCATCAATTTTTCTCCTGCGGCCACATCTAGGGAGGTTGGCTACAGTCCCATGGATCTTAATTTTCTGAATAATATGTGTAATTGTAGTCCCAGGAACATCAAGCTGCTTTGAGATAGTCTTATATCCTTTACTTTTAACATGCTTGTCTATAATTTTCTTTCTAATCTCCTGAGACAACTCTTTCTTTCGCTTCCTCTTGTCTATGTTGAGTGTGGTACACAGCATGTAACCAAACAGCACAGTGAGTATCTGGAGCCCTATATACAGGCCCACTGACTGATTAAAAGATTGTAGACACCTATGATGCTAATTAGTGGACACAACTTGATTTAACTTGTCTCTGTTGTCACATAATTTTCAGGGGTACCAGCATTTCTGTCCAGGCCTGTTTCATGAGTTTAATGTTTTTACAAATTCTGTGGAAGCATGGTTTAAAAGCAATGTCTGACTTTCATTTGTTCATTGTCATAGATTTCTTTTTTATTTATTATTACTTTTGGCAGATTCAAGTTATTTCTGTCACCATTGTGGTTTTTTCTTTCATTAAATGAGAGGTACCAACAATTTTGACCACGTGTGTATATAGAGGACCAGTGTGTGCGGTGGTGATATTATTCAGAGGACCAGTGCGCATAGTGGGGGATATTATACAGAGGAGCAGTGCGTGGGGGGATATTATACAGACGAGCAGTGTGTCTGTAGGGGGATATTTTACAGAGGAGCTGTGTGTGGGGGGGATATTATACAGAGGAGCAGTGTGTATTGGGGGATATTATACAGAGGGGTAGTGTGTGTGTGTTTGGGGATATTATAAAGAGGAGCTGTGTGGAGGATAATATACAAAGGAGCTGTGTGTGGGGGATATTATACAGATAAGCAGTTGTGTGGGGGGAATATTATACAAAGGAGCAGTGTGCGTGTGGGGATATTATACATGGGGCATTGTGTGTAGGTATGTTATACAGAGAAGCAGTGTGTTTGGGGGATATTATACATGGGGCAGTGTAGGCGAGATAGTATGTAGAAGGGCGGTGTAGAGGGTGTATTATGGATAGGGGCGGTTTAGAGGCTGTATTATTAATTTTCTGAGGGAAATACTTTATTTTCTGGAACAACTTCAAGGGTGCTAACACTTTTGGCCATGACTCTGTGTGTGTGTGTGTGCGCGCGTACCATGGGCAGAAGAGTTCTGTACATCACGTGTACTTTGTTGGAACAGTAAGAAGCTGCATTTTGACTACGCAGAATTGAAAACTCATTGTGGGCACACAGCCTTAGGCTATGTTAATACATTGTGTTTTTTGCTGCATTTTATTTTGCATTTTTATGTCAATTAAAAGTTGCTTTTTACAGTACTAGAAAAAGCTATGAGATTTCAGAACTCTCATGAACACACTTGGGTTATATTTGGACCACATTGGATAGCTGCTGCTTTTTTGAAACCTGCAGCATGTCAATTCATTCAGTATTTTTGCAGTTGTTTTTCACCCATAGAAAGCAATGTATAAGTGCAAAAACGCAGCAACATTGCTGCTATCAGTTTTTGTTGCATATTTGGTGACAAAATGCAACTAAAGAAGGATGTAAAACATATTTATTTTTATGATTTTCCCAAGTATAAACCTTAATGGCTTGGTATTCTCACATGACCATGGATGTACAATACAGACGAAAAGTTTGGACACACCTTCTCATCTCTAGAACAACTATATTATACAGAGGAGCAGTGCGTGGGGGGATATTATACAGACGAGCAGTGTGTCTGTAGGGGGATATTTTACAGAGGAGCTGTGTGTGGGGGGGATATTATACAGAGGAGCAGTGTGTATTGGGGGATATTATACAGAGGGGTAGTGTGTGTGTGTTTGGGGATATTATAAAGAGGAGCTGTGTGGAGGATAATATACAAAGGAGCTGTGTGTGGGGGATATTATACAGATAAGCAGTTGTGTGGGGGGAATATTATACAAAGGAGCAGTGTGCGTGTGGGGATATTATACATGGGGCATTGTGTGTAGGTATGTTATACAGAGAAGCAGTGTGTTTGGGGGATATTATACATGGGGCAGTGTAGGCGAGATAGTATGTAGAAGGGCGGTGTAGAGGGTGTATTATGGATAGGGGCGGTTTAGAGGCTGTATTATTAATTTTCTGAGGGAAATACTTTATTTTCTGGAACAACTTCAAGGGTGCTAACACTTTTGGCCATGACTCTGTGTGTGTGTGTGTGCGCGCGTACCATGGGCAGAAGAGTTCTGTACATCACGTGTACTTTGTTGGAACAGTAAGAAGCTGCATTTTGACTACGCAGAATTGAAAACTCATTGTGGGCACACAGCCTTAGGCTATGTTAATACATTGTGTTTTTTGCTGCATTTTATTTTGCATTTTTATGTCAATTAAAAGTTGCTTTTTACAGTACTAGAAAAAGCTATGAGATTTCAGAACTCTCATGAACACACTTGGGTTATATTTGGACCACATTGGATAGCTGCTGCTTTTTTGAAACCTGCAGCATGTCAATTCATTCAGTATTTTTGCAGTTGTTTTTCACCCATAGAAAGCAATGTATAAGTGCAAAAACGCAGCAACATTGCTGCTATCAGTTTTTGTTGCATATTTGGTGATAAAATGCAACTAAAGAAGGATGTAAAACATATTTATTTTTATGATTTTCCCAAGTATAAACCTTAATGGCTTGGTATTCTCACATGACCATGGATGTACAATACAGACGAAAAGTTTGGACACACCTTCTTATCTCTAGAACAACTGTTAAGAGGAGACTCTGTGCAGCAGGCCTTCATGGTAAAATAGCTGCTAGGAAACCACTGCTAAGGATAGGCAACAAGCAGAAGAGACTTGTGTGGGCTAAAGAACATTAGGAATGGACATTAGACCAGTGGAATCTGTGCTTTGGTCTGATGAGTCCAAATTTGAGATCTTTGGATCCAACCACCATGTCTTTGTAGAAAAGGTGAACGGATGGACTCTACATAGCTGGTTCCCACCGTGAAGCATGGAGGAGGAGGTGTGATGGTGGGGTGGTGCTTTGCTGGTGACACTGTTGGCGATTTATTCAAAATTGAAGACATACAGAACCAGCATGGCTACCACAGCATCTTGCAGTGGCATGCTATTCCATCCGGTTTGCGTTTAGTTGGACCATCATTTATTTTTCAACAGGACAATGACCCCAAACACACCTCCAGGCTGTGTAAGGGCTATTTGACTAAGAAGGAGAGTGATGGGGTGCTTCGCCAGATGACCTGGTCTCCACAGTCACCAGACCTGAACCCAATCGAGATGGTTTGGGGTGACTGGACTGCAGAGTGAAGGCAAAAGGGCCAACAAGTGCTAAGCATCTCCTTCTCCTGGGAACTCCTTCAAGACTGTTGGAAGACCATTTCCGGTGACTACCTCTTGAAGCTCATCAAGTGAATGCCAAGAGTGTGCAAAGTAGTAATAAAAGATAAAGGTGGCTACTTTGAAGAACCTAGAATATAAGACATATTTTCAGTTGTTTCACACTTTTTTAAGTATTGAATTCCACATGTTTTAATTCATAGTTTTGATGCCTTCAATGTGAATCTACAATTTTCAGAGTGCTGAAAATAAAGAAAACTCTTTGAATGAGGTGTGTCCAAACTTTTGGCCTGTACTGTATAGGCCCTGTCACACACAGAGATAGATCTGTGTCAGATCTGTGTCAGATCTGTGTCAGATCTGTGGTTGCAGTGAAATTGTGGACAATCAGTGCCAGGTCTGTGGCTGTGTACAAATGGAACAATATGTCCATGATTTCACTGCAACCACAGATCTGCCAAAGATCTATCTCTGTGTGTGACGGGGTACTTTGCACACTACGACATCGCAGCTGCAATGTCGGTGGGATCAAATCGAAAGTGATGCACATCTGGCGTCGCTGTCGATATCGTAGTGTGTGAATCCTTTTTGATACGATTAACGAGCGCAAAAGTGTCGTAATCGTATCATCGGTGTAGTGTCCAACATTTTCATAATTTCGCTGCAGCGACGGTATGATGTTGTTCCTCGTTCCTGCGGCAGCACACATCGCTGTGTGAGAAGCCGCAGGAGCAAGGAACATCAGCTTACCTACGTCACCGCAACTCACGCCGGCTATACGGAAGGACGGAGGTGGACGGGATGTTTACATCCCGCTCATCTCCGCCCCTCCGCTTCTATTGGCCGCCTGCCGTGTGATGTCGCTGTGACGCAGCACGACCCGCCCCCTTAGGAAGGAGGCGGTTCGCCAGCCAGAGCGACATCGCAGGGAAGGTAAGTCCATATGAAGCTGCCGTAGCGATAATGTTCGCTACGGCAGCTATCACAAGATATCGCTGCTGCGACGGGGGCGGGGGACTATCGCGCTCGGCATCGCTGCCATCGGCTTGTGATGTCATAGTGTGCAAAGTACCCCTAAGGCTACATTCTTTTGATCAGGATCAGTTGAGCTTTTGATGCTGCAGAATTTTTGCACCATCTCCACCCCTTAGTTTACTTGTGTTTTCTTTATTGCGTTTTTGTATGCTTTTTTTACTCTCCATTTTTATTGCGTTTTTGAGGCTGCATTTTTTTGTCTCTGTTTGGTGTGTCATCCTTTAAATAAAACTTTTGTTTTTGAAACTTTCTTGTGACATCATTAGGTGTGGATTACATGTGTTTTTGTTGTGTTTCTGCTGCATAAAGGCAGCAAAAAAACATGTGTCTTTTAGTAAACAATACCCTACCAATTCAATTACCCCTTCTATCTGTCATGATCTTATGTAAAAAAAAAAAAAAAAATGTGCTTCGCGCACTTTTGATTGAGAAGACCGCATTTTGGCGCCAAAAGATGGTGGAAGATGGCGGAAATGGCGGGAAACGGGACTCTTGACTCGCGGTTTGGGCTTTGACTGACCGTTTTGGATTGGAAAGTCCTATACCCCTCGTTGCGCTAATGCCCCGATTCTGGAGCGGGTGGGAACTGATCATAAAGGCTCCGTTCTCCTCAGGTGAATTGTCGGGTTGCCTGAAGCTACTCCCCGACCTAGGGTCCGTGTTCCCCGTAGTGCCTTCGGCCCCGGATTGGTGATAGTGCTAGGCTGCCGGCCGTCCTCCTCGACAGGTCCGAGCACCTCGCCACAATGCCCTGCGATCGGGGGTCTGACTCTTCTAGGGCCAGACCACCATCTGCAACCTAAACAGTTCCTTCATAAGTTACCACTTCCGACTTCCTCTGAGCTCCTCACAGCTCGAGGGCTACTTCCCAACCTCTCTCCTCTACACACACCGACTGACTCTCTACACTCTTCACCTCCCCTTCCCGACCCCCCAGGTGGGCAACTCTATTCTACTCAAGCCGTTCACTGGTGTGTCTGGTGGGTGTGGTGCAGGGTGTATCTAGGATTTGATTTGCTGTTGGAGGCAACACCATATACACCGTGTGCAGAATTATTAGGCAAGTTGTATTTTAGCTGATTTTTTATTATTGATCAACAACTATGTTCTCAATCAACCCCAAAGACTAATATTTTTGGCAGTTGGAGTGGGTTTTTTTTAGATTTGGCTATCTTAGGAGGATATCTGTGCAGGTAACTATTACAGTGCAGACTTATTAGGCAATTTAATAAAAACCAAATATATTCTCATCTGACTTGTTTATTTTCACAAGGTAAACCAATATAACTGCACAAAATTTAGAAATAAACATTTCTGACATGCAAAAACAAAACCCCAAAAAAATTAGTGACCAATATAGCCACCTTTCTTTATGATGACACTCAGCAGCTTACCATCCATAGATTCTGTCAGTTGCTTGATCTGTTTACGATCAACATTGCATGCAGCAGCCACCACAGCCTCCCAGGCACTGTTCCGAGAGGTGTACTGTTTTCACTCCCTGTATATCTCACATTTTATGAGGGGCCACAGGTTCTCTATGGGGTTCAGATCAGGTGAACAAGGGGGCCATGTCATTATTTTTTCATCTTTTAGACCTTTACTGGCCAGCCACGATGTGGAGTAGTTGGATGCATGTGATGGAGCATTGTCCTGCATGAAAATCATGATTTTTTTTAATGATAACGACTTCTTCCTGTACCACTGCTTGAAGAAGTTGTCTTCCAGAAACTGGTAGTAGGTCTGGGAGTTGAGCTTCACTCCATTCTCAACCCGAAAAGGTCCCACAAGTTCATCTTTGATGATACCAGCCCATACCAGTACCCCACCTCCACCTTGCTGGCGTCTGAGTTGGAGTGGAGCTCTCTGCCCTTTACCGATCAGCTTCTGGCCCATCCATCTGGCCCATCAAGAATCACTCTCATTTCATCAGTCCATAAAACCTTTGAAAAATCATTCTTAGGCTAGTTTCACACTTGCGTTGGACGGGATCCGTAGCATTGCGTTGTGTGACGCATGCAACAGATGCGTTGCATATAGTGGCACAATGCATGCTACAGATCGTACAAAATAATGCAATCCGTTGTAGTTTTTTTCCTTGTCTTTACACATCTGAGCATGCGCAGTTGTGTAAAGACAGCTGCATTAACGGAATCCGTCAAATGACGCATTCTAACGGAATACGCCACCATAGGCGTCCATTATAAAAACAACGGACGCCTAACGGATTCCTGCAGGTTGCGTTTTTTTGACACTCCGCCAAGCGCAGAAAAACGTTACATGCTGCGTTCCATCCACCCGATGCAGTGTCAAAATAGACACTTGCGTTACAGTGCGTCGTCCATACAAGTCTATGGAGAATAGCGCAGTGCGTTAACGGACTGCGCTATTCTCCATAGTGACGGAATGCGCTGAACGCAAGTGTGAAACTAGCCTTAAGATATTTTTTGGCCCAGTCTTGATTTTTATCTTGTTTCTTGTTCAAAGGTGGTCGTTTTTCAGCCTTCCTTACCTTGCCCATGTCCCTGAGTATGGCACACCTTGTGCTTTTTGATACTCCAGTAACGTTGAAGTTCTGAAATATGGCCAAACTGGTGGCAAATGGCATCTTGGCAGCTTCACGCTTGATTTTCCTCAATTCATGGGCAGTTATTTTGCACCTTTTATGCCCAACACACTTCTTGTGACCCTGTTGGCTATTTGCCATGAAACACTTGATTGTTCAGGGATCACGCTTGAAAAGTTTGGCAATTTCAATACTGCTGCATCCCTCTGCAAGATATCTCACAATTTTGGACTTTTCAGAGCCCGTCAAATCTCTCTTCTGACCCATTTTGCCAAAGGAAAGGAAGTTGCCTAATAAGTATGTGTGATTCCCTGGACTAGCCAGGTAGTCACAGATAGCGCCCGCAAAACACCAGTCCCCTAAAAAGGTGTCATCAGCCAACCATTAAACCCTAGTCACCTCTCTCAGTGCCTGATGGACACACCAGGGGGTGGAGCCAGGCGGTTGGTACGCCCACCGAGGAGTTCAGAGGGCCTGAGGCAGGAAACAAGTAGTCAGTCAGTCGGAGAGTTTGAGTTTAGTGTTGAGTGGAGGAGTCTGACAGGTGTCGGGGTTGGAGCCTGGGCACCTTTGGCTAGGAGGCATACGGTGGCCTTAGACTGCAGGAGCCAGGAAGACGGCTCAGTGGAACCGTAGTGGACCGGGACAGGGTAGTGGACCGGGACAGGGTAGTGGCCCACTGGTACCGACCCGGGGAACAGACTCGGAAACCGGAGCATACAGGGGGTACTCAGACCCTGAAACGAGGTCCAGAATCCACTGGACTGAGTTAATTAAGTTAATTAACTGATTGTGGTCTGGACTATAGGTCCTTTCCCACCCAAGTCCCGACTGAAGACAACAGCCCAACGAGGGGGATAGAAAGCCACCGCACAGGCAGAGAGATCCCACGGGCCAGCGTCTGCGGGCAAAAGGGCTCTGTCGACATCCACAAAGCTGGGGAGCGGACTCCCGTCACTGAAGCGCAGGCAGCCCAAATACACAACACGGTGCAGGAGAAAGGCCAAGACCACCAAACCGGGTGGGGGACCAGACACAGCCGGCTGCGGGCACCGACCACCATCAACTTGGTTTACCAGAGACTTGTCTGTGTCAATAACAGTGAGTATAACAGTGCCATCCGGCCGCGCACCACCCAGCTACACCCAACGGGTCCCGGGGCCACCATCCCTGCCCACGGAGAGGTTAACAACTTGCTGCACTACCATCTCCCCCGGGTGCCCCGTAACTGCAGCGGTGATGTCTACCTTCACCACATCTTGTGGGTGGCATCACGAACTCAAGCGAGGTTCCGGCCGTGCACCTACCTAACTCCCACCAAAAGCGCCAGCATCCCCTTTCAGAGCGAAGTGACCCCGGGTCTGGAGGCGCTCGAGCCACCCACCAACGAGCCCGGACCCGAGCGGCTCGGCCTTAGCCAAGCGCAGGGCGGTACATATGCACCCCTTATATAGGGTGTTGATGTCATTACACCACACCCCTCCTCATTACAGAGATACACATCACCTGATTTACTTAATTGGTAGTTAGCTCTCAGCCTATACAGCTTGGAATAGGCCAACATGTATAAAAATTATCATGTGATCAAAATACTCATTTGCCTAATAAGTCTGCACACAGTGTAGTCACTATTTTTTCACACATACATTTTTTTCCCCCTAAACAGTTTGATCTTGCTCTTCAATTTTCTAAAAAATTGGTTTCACATACATCTTGAATTGGTAGACTAACACCTTGTATTGCTCATGATTGCATGATAAAGGCAAAGCTAACTTTGGGATTCTGGAAAAAATGTAGCAAAACAATAAAAGCACATTACAAACACAATAAGAAATACAGCACAAAAGTCAAGAAAACCTGTGTTTTGGCTTCAGCTTTTTTTACTTCAGAGAGATCTGGTTTTGGCTACAGAAAAAAACTACAGAAAAGCAATGTGTGAACATAACGTTACCATATTTACCATAAGGATCAATTTTATTTTTAATTTTATAGATTGGACTTTTAAGGATGGAGAAATAATATAGAAATAATATTACTTGCAGTCGGCTAAGCTCCTGTGACCATCTGAATGGAAGGACACTGCTGCAAAAGAGCACAAATGGAGTCTATTTGAATGTCATTTGTCTCATTGTAATGAATGGTTCCAACAGGGTTACATCGGAATCCTGTTTTTCCGGACAGACAAATGCCATCAAACCACTGCTGAAAAAATGTGTACATAGCCTTGATAAATTTACTACATTTTCTAGTTTTCTATGCACCACAAAATAAAATCGAAACCAACTTTTGAGCAATCATACATTTTAGTAAATCGGCCAGCTTTGGTGGTCAATGCGCCCTCATGTTATGCCTTGCCCACTGTTTTAGACAAGTGTTCAGGGCCTGTAGTAGAACATTTGTGTACATGTAAGATAAATTGCTCCCAATATCTTCCAATGTATTTCCACCAATCAAATAAATATACATTGATAAGGGGTAAAGTTTTTCCTGTTGAAGAGCACCACGTTGACGTAATTTAAATTGTCTCTTCAGGAAGGAAGGACACAAACTCTAGTGCCACCTATTAGAAGTAGCATAAATCTTAGGTCATATAAAAAGGCTTGTTAAAGGGCCACTTTTGACTTTTAGTATTACTACTTCCAATAAGGGTTCTAATCTGGCATAAATCCTAAGTCATATGAAAAGGCTCGTTAAAGGGCCACTTTTGACTTTTAGGATTGCTACTTCCAATAAGTTGCACTAGAGTTCATCTCCCTCCTCCCTGAAGAGACAATTTGAAAAAGCTGACGGTAAAATCTCAGATCCGGACTGAATAACACTGGAGCGATTGCAATCCAATATTTTTTATCATATTGCACTCTTATTTTATACTCAGATGTGAGCGAACCCTAAAGCTAGGGATAAATGTTTCCTTATATCATGCAAATTATACCATGGAATCTAAAGATCACACTTCACAGGTCTCTCGCTATGGGCTATGTAACTCAGGGAGTAGATAGCTAGGGGGTAGTGATGGGCGATCCCGACCTGTAAAGATATTAAATGACCCCATCCTGGTAAATGTACCCCATCCAGGCATGTTCCCTTATCTTAGTAAATGTCTCCTTTCCTGGTAAACGTACCCCATCCTGGTAAATGTCACCCTTCCTGCTAAATGTTCCCCATCCTGACATGTTTCCTCATCCTGGCATGTTCATGTACCCCCATCCTGACATGTTTCCCCTTATCCTTGCAGCCATGTTTCCCCCCATCCTTGCAGCCATGTTTCCCCCCATCCTTGCAGCCATGTTTCCCCCATCCTTGCATGTTTCCCCCATCTTTGCATGTTTCCCCATCTTTGCATGTTTCCCTCCATCTTTGCATGTTTCCCCCCATCCTTGCATGCTTCCCCCATCCTTGCATGTTTACCCCATCCTTGCAGCCATGTTTCCCCCATCCTTGCATGTTTCCCCCATCTTTGCACATTTTTCTCTATCATTGCATGTTTCCCCCCATCCTTGCATGTTTCCCCCATCCTTGCATGTTTCCCCCATCCTTGCATGTTTCCCCCATATTTGCACATTTCTCTCCATCCTTGAATGTTTCCCCATCCTTGCATGTTACCCCCATCTTTGCATGTTTCCCCATCTTTGCATGTTTCCCTCCATCTTTGCATGTTTCCCCCCATCCTTGCATGCTTCCCCCATCCTTGCATGTTTCCCCCATCCTTGCATGTTTCCCTCCGTCCTTGCATGTTTCCTCCATCTTTGCATGTTTCTCTCCATCTTTGCATGTTTCCCCCATCCTTGCATGCTTCCCCCATCCTTGCATGCTTCCACCCATCCTTGCATGTTTCCCCACCTTTGCACGTTTCTCTCCATCCTTGCATTTTTCCCCCATCCTTGCATGTTTCCCCCATCCTTGCATGTTGCCCCCATCCTTGTATGTTTCCCCCATCCTTGCATATTTCTCTCCATCTTTGCATGTTTCTCTCCATCTTTGCATGTTTTCCCCATCCTTGCATGCTTCCTCTCATCCTTGCACATTTCCCCCATCTTTGCACATTTCTCTCCATCCTTGCATGTTTCCACCATCCTTGCACGTTTCTGTCCATCCATGCATGTTTCCCCCATCCTTGCAGGCATGTTTCCCCCAATCCTTGCACGTTTCTCTCCATCCTTGCATGTTTCCCCCATATTTGCACGTTTTTCTCCATCCTTGCATGTTTCCCCCCATCCTTGCATGTTTCCCCATCCTTGCATGTTTCCCCCATATTTGCACGTTTCTCTCCATCCTTGCATGTTTCCCCATCCTTGCATGTTTCCCAATCCTTAAATGTTACCCCATCTTTGCATGTTTCCCCATCTTTGCATGTTTCCCTCCATCTTTGCATGTTTCCCCCCATCCTTGCATGCTTCCCCTGTGACGCCCTGGGCAAGCCAGGGGTCACAGGTCATGACACCACCACACCCTACACCCCAGATAGGTACACCAAAGCTACACAAAAATCCTTGTTGCCTTCCTCCAGGGGCTGATGTCCACACCAGGGGGTGGGCCAGGCGGTTGGCTCCGCCCACCGAGGAGTTCACAGCCCTGGAGGCGGGAAAACCAGGCAGTTGAAGTCAGACTAGTCTGAGATAGAGTTAAGCTAGGGAAGTGGAGGAGTGTAGACAGAACAGTGAGAGGAGTTGAGGAGTTGAAGTGAAGTGGTAGAGGAGCAAGTGAGAGTAGTGACAGTAAAGGTTACAGTTGAGAAAGCCTGAAGTTGGTCCGGGTGTGTGCCCCGGACTGAGACAGCAAGGTCAGCAGACGGCGGTGACCGTCTGCAGGAGAGGCTGCTTGGAGGTTGCCGGAAGGACCGTGGACGGGTGGTGGCCCGGCAGTACCGGAGCGGTATACGAAGAGCAGTCAGCACCATTGGCAGGGGCCTTTCGGATCCCGGCAAGGCTAGGAGTCGCTGTGAATTTGCCAAATCCGTCAGTGAAGGGGACCTCTGGGTCTCCCAACAACCAAGTCCCGATTGAAGGCAACAGTCCGACCGTTAAAGAGAGACACCGCCAGTGCCAGGGCACCAGTTTCTCAGGGCCAGCGCCTGCGGGCAAAGTAGGGCTCCTCCGGCCCATAACCAAGTCGGGGAGCGGGTTACCGGTGGGAACCCATCGCTACCATCATCATCTCAGGTGCAGGACCGTCACCGTCAACTACTGGGGAAAAGCAACTGCAGCCGTCCGTGGGAACCGTCTTTCCAGCCGTGTGTTTTACCGAGAACTGTGTCACCGTCTCAGGCTGAGTGAGTACCACAGTGCCGTGAGGCACAGCGCTGCCCCCGCGTCCCTGCACCCCACCTAGCCCTGCACCGTCCCTGCCATCCAGCATCCCCCACCTCATCACTGGGCCCCGGGACAACCACCCCCTACCCACGGAGGGGAGAACTAACAACTTTGCTGCTCCCTGTCACTGCTCCCGGGATCCCCATACAGAGCAGCGGTGGTGTCCATACAATCACCACAACCGTGGGTGGCGTCACGGACAATAAACTATTCCAAAAACCAAACCCCTTTCACTCACGAGCGAGGAGCGCCGCTCGAGTCCCCAGGATCCGGCCCATCGCTCGAGCCACCGAGCAGCAGCAGGCCGCAGCAGCCGCGGCAGCCGGACCCGAGCAGTGGGAGAGCGCAGCGTCCCCTCCTCCGCCCACGACACCCCCATCCTTGCATGTTTCCCCCATCCTTGCAGCCATTTTCCTCCCCATCCTTGCATGTTTCCCCCATCCTTGCATGTTTCCCCCATCCTTGCATGTTTCCCCCATCCTTGCATGTTTCCCCCATCTTTGCACATTTCTCTCCATCTTTGCATGTTTCCCCCATCCTTGCATGCTTCCCCCATCCTTGCATGCTTCCACCCATCCTTGCATGTTTCGCCACCTTTGCACGTTTCTCTCCATCCTTGCACATTTCCCCCATCTTTGCACATTTCTCTCCATCCTTGCACGTTTCCCCCATCCTTGCACGTTTCCCCCAATCCTTGCACGTTTCTCTCCATCCATGCATGTTTCCCCCATCCTTGCAGCCATGTTTGCCCCGTGCTCTCCATATTTGCCCCGTGCTCTCCATGTTTGCCCCGTGCTCTCCATATTTGCCCCGTGCAATCAATGTTTGCACCGTGCTCTCCATGTATGCACCGTGCTCTCCATGTCTGCCCCGTGCTCATCATGTTTGCCCCGTGCTTTCCATGTTTCCCCCGTACTCTCCATATTTGCCCTGTGCTCTCCATGTTCACCCCTTGCTCTCCATGTTTGCCCTGTGCTCTTCATGTTTGCCCCGTGCTGGCACTGTCCCACTACTCCTTGGCACATGGGTCCTCAGTCAGTTCCCACGTGGCCACAAGACGCCGGCGCCGCTTTCTGAAGCTCTGCTGTCTCCTAGGCAACAGGCCTGCGGCCTAGGAGAGGGGGAGTGTCAGAAGGAGGAGAAATGTCTCCTCTGCTCCAACACAACTTTGAACTGCCGGCGCGATCACACCGGCAGTTCAAAGTGGCCGATTGTGGCGACAGCGCACATGCCAGCAGAAGGAGCTCTGCGTGCCCAGTCTGGCATGCGTGCCATAGGTTTGCCATCACTGGTCTATACAAAGTGAGAGTCTTAAGAAATGGTCTGGCTCACTGCCAGGTGCTCAGGAAAACAATTACAATAATCAAAAAAGATCCCGGCACTGCTATGAAATTAGAGAGACAAGTGAAGAATGCTATAATTCATTTATTCTGAATTTTTACGTTTTGGCTTTATGCCTTTATCAAAAATAGGAGCTGAATATAAGAAAAACAGGAAAAGATAAAAATATACATCAGTACCATAATTGACCACATCATTACAGTATATAAACGAAAAGAATTATACCTATTTGGTATATGCAATAAAGTGAACTCATTCTTCATGTGAAGAATCACATATATTGTCCTGTGTGAGAGATAACAAGAACCAGTCCATTAAAGAAGGGGAGAAGAAAAAACACATAACACAGATACAGTAAGGAAAATATGTACACATCTGTACACATGTGTATATAATATCACCAATCTCAGTGCCAGGTTTGTGGCTGTGCACAAATGGAATAATATGTCCATGATTTCACTGCAACCACAGATCTGCCAAAGATTTATCTCTGTGTGTGACGGGGCCTTTGTTTTACTCACGATTGAATAAATCACACAAGTCCAATGGTAAACCAAGGTGCTGAGGGCCGACCGCCGCGACCGGGTGTATTCTGGTCCCTCACCCGGGGTGATGGTCTGTGTCACTTTCCTCTGCACTGAGTTTTCAGTGGGGTGGACTTCCCGGTGTGGAACACGGGAGTCCGCTCCTGGTACTTTTATTGGGAGCCTTGCCCGCTGACGCTGGCACTTGGGATTGGCACATGCCCTATCCCCCGCTGTGGGCTGTTGTCTGCTTTTGGGACTTTGGTTGGGACAGGACCTTTAATGCTGCCCTCAATTGGTTAATTAGCTAGGCCGTTGGTTCCGGTCCTAGCTTCAGGGTCCAAGTACCCCCTCTGTGCATGGTTTCCGGGTTGGTTCTCCAGTGTCGGTACCGGCGGGCTCCTACCCTGTCCCGGTCCACCTCGGATCTCCGGCAGCAGTATTCCCATCTCCTGACAGACACGGACCACTGTCTGCCACCAATCCAGTATGCCGGGGCTCCAACCCCGACGCCTTTCCTTTCTGACTTCCACTTCACTTTCTCCTCTCAACTACTCCACTCCTCTAGACTGACACCTTTCCACTTGAAGTGCAACTTTCAACTACTGCTTTTCCCGCTCCGGGTTTCCAGACCCCTAGGTGGGTGTTCTCCATCCGCCTGGTCCCGCCCACTGGTGTGCCTTTCCTTCCCTGTTGGGGTGACTAGGGTTTTTGTTGGCATGATGTAACCTGGTGAGGGATGGTGTTATGCGGGGGCCTATTCTGTGTGACCACCTAGCGGCGCCAGGGCATCACATATGTGGCTGTTATTACTATGGGCCGTCACAAATAGGGAGCAAGTAAATGGTATACAGTTGAATGCGCATGCTCCAGAAGGTGAACTACAAGTGCATCTCAATAAATTATAAATTAGAATATCACCAAAAAGTTAATTTAATTCAGTAATTCAATACAAAAAGGGAAACACATATATTATATAGTCATTCCAAACAAAGTGATCTAAATCATTATTTTAGAAAATTAGAATAATTACCAAAATACATCTGCAAAGGCTGCTTAAGCGTTTAAAGCCAGCTTTACACCTTACAATTAGGTCTGCGATCTCGTATGCGATGTGACACGCCCTGGTCGCATATGCGATCTAATGAGATTGCACGTAGGTCGTTCATTTGCTGTCACACGTGCGTTAGTAGCCTATGTTAAATTGGTCAATTTTGTGTGCGATCCTTTAGATCATGTGTTCTGTGACGTATGCATTGGGCATCCTTTTTTTTTTAATTTATTGTCTTGACAAGCGTGTGTAATGTGTAGGGATGCGTTTTTACTATGTCATCTGCCATTCAGCTCTGCTACATGGCCGCTGACAGCAGACACAGACAGCCATGTAGCAGCGGTGAATGGTAGTTCACAGCAGACACAGACAGAGCCGCACTGTCAGAATGAACTCGGGTGAACCTCACCCGACTTCATTGTCATGCTGCGGCTCTGTCTGTGTCGTGTCCTGATTAGCGGTCACCAGTGAAGACTCACCAGTGACCGCTAAACTCCTGAGTAAGTGAATTGAGCAGCCCTCTCTCATATACTCACCGATCCCCGATCCCTGGCGCTGCACGGCATTCACACTGCTCTGGCGGCTTTTACTGTTTTGAAAAAGCCGGCCGCCCATTAAACAATCTCCTATTCCCTGCTTTCCCCGCCCACCGGCGCCTATGATTGGTTACAGTGAGACACGCCCCCACGCTGAGTGACAGGTGTCACACTGCACCCAATCACAGCAGCCGGTGGGCGGGTCTATACTGTGCAGTGAAATAAATAATTAAATAATTAAAAAAAACGGCGTGCGGTCCCCCCCAATTTTAAAACCAGCCAGATAAAGCCATACGGCTGAAGGCTGGTATTCTCAGGATGGGGAGCTCCACGTTATGGGGAGCCCCCCAGCCTAACAATATCAGCCAACAGCCGCCCAGAATTGCCGCATACATTATATGCGACAGTTCTGGGACTGTACCCGGCTCTTCCCGATTTGCCCTGGTGCGTTGGCAAATCGGGGTAATAAGGAGTTATTGGCAGCCCATAGCTGCCAATAAGTCCTAGATTAATCATGTCAGGCGTCTATGAGACACCCTCCATGATTAATCTGTAAATTACAGTAAATAAACACACGCCCGAAAAAATCCTTTATTAGAAATAAAACACACAAACACATTCCCTGGTTCACCACTTTAATCTGCCCCAAAAAGCCCTCCATGTCCGGCGTACTCCACAGTCCTCCAGCGTCGCTTCCAGCGCTGCTGCATGGAGGTGACCAGAGCTGCAGCAGACACCGCCGCTCCGGTCACCTCCACGCAGCTAATGAAGACAGCCGCGCGATCAGCTGAGCTGTCAGTGAGGTTACCCGCTGTCACTGGATCCAGCGGTGGATGCAGCGGTGGCCGCGGGTAACCTCAGTGACAGATCAGCTGATCGCGCTACTCACCGCCGCTCCGGTCAGCAACTGAGGTGAGTAGCGCGATCAGCCGGAGCAGTGTGAACGCCGTGCAGCGCCGGGGATCGGGGATCGGTGAGTATATGAGAGAGGGGGATAGACTGACATGGACAGAGAGAGAGGGACAGAGATAGTGACGGACTGACAGAGATTAGTGATTGACAGACATTGTGAGGCGCTTCAGAACGCAGCTTTTCAGCTGCGCTCTGAAGCAGACCTTTGTTAAGCTGCGGTGCAGAGCGCACACCTGCGCACATAGCATCAGACATCACAATCGTATGAGGGATGTCACACGTTACAATTCACTAGTTTCGTACTACGAAACGTCCAATGTATGAGGAATAAACGACGTGTATGCGATCACCGTATTTTCGTTCAATATCGATCGCATGTAGGTTTCACACGCAAATACATCACGAACGATGCCGGATGTGCGTCACTTACAACTTGACCCCGACGACGGATTGAAAGATCTATTGAACTGTGTAAAGCAGGCTTAAGATGGTCCCTTAGTCTAGTTAAGTAGGCTACACTATCATGGGGAAGACTGCTGATTTGACAGATGTCCAGAAGGCAGTCATTGACACATTCTACAAGGTTAAGCCACAAAAGTTCATTGCTAAAAAAAGCTGGCTGTTCACAGAGTGCTGTATCCAAACATATTAATGCAAAGTTGAGTGGAAGGAAAAAGTGTAGTAGAAAAAGGTGCACAAGCAACCAAGATAATTGCAGCCTTGATAGGATTGTTAAAGAAAGGCCATTCAAAAATTTGGGGGAGATTCACAAGGAGTGGACTACTGCTGCAGTCAGTGCTTCAAGAGTCACCACACACAGACGTATCCAGGACATGGGCTACAACTGTCGAATTCCTTGTGTCAAGCCACTCATGGTCAATAGACAATTCCAGAAGCATCTTACCTGGACTAAGGAGAAAAAGGACTTAACTGTTGCTCAGTGGTGAAAGGTGTTGTTTTCAGATGAAAGTAAATTTTGCATTTCATTTGGAAATTAAGGTCCCAAAGTCTGGAGGAAGAGTGGAGAGGCCACAATCCAAGCTGATTGAGGTCCAGTATGAGTTTTCCACAATCAGTGATGGTTGGGGAGCCATGTCATCTGCTGGTGTAGGTCCACTGTGTTTTATCAAGACCAAGGTCAGCGCAGCCGTCTACCAGGAAATGCTTCCCTCTGCCAATCAAGACCATGCTTCCCTCTGCCAACAAGCTTTTTGGAGATGGAAATTTCATTTTCCAGCAGGACTTGGCACCTGTCCACAGTATCACTGTGCTTGATTGACCAGCAAACTCGCCTGACCTAAACCCCATAGACAATCTCTGAGGTATTGTCAAGAGGAAGATGAGAGACACCAGACCCAACAATGCAGACGAGCTGAAGGCTGCTATCAAAGCAACCTGGGCTTCCATAACATCTCAGCAGTGCCACAGGCTGATCGCCTCCATGCCATGTCGCATTGATTCAGTAATTCATGCAAAAGGAGCCCCGACCAAGTATTGAGGCATTTACTGTACAGACTTTTCAGTAGCCCAACATTTCTGAGTTTAAAATAATTTTTTCAGTTGTTCTTATATAATATTCTAAATTTCTGAGATAATTACTTTTGGGTTTTCATTGGCTGTAAGCCATAATCATCAACATTAACAGTAATAAACACTTGAAATAGATCACTCTGTGTATAATGACTCTATATAATATATGTGTTTCCCTTTTTGTGTTGAATTACTGAAATCAATTACCATATTTTTCATTTTATAAGACACACCCCAAATTTGGAGAAAATAATGGTAAAAAAAATAAAAAATATGAGGTCCGTATTATAATCCGGTGGTGTCTTACCAGGGAGGGGGGTTGGCAGTGGAGCGGGGGGGTCGCAGGAGGCAGGGGCGGTACTGGAGTGCAGCGATGCTGCAAGTGGTACAGAGGGTGGGGCCCAGATACTCAATACGGGGCTGCTCTGCTCTGTGCGGGGCTGCTCTGCTCGGTGCAGCTCTGCTCTGTGCGGGGCTGTTCTGCTCAGCTCTGCTCTGTGTGTGTGTGGGGCGGCTCTGCTCACCGCGAAGCTACTCGCAACTGCGCGTGGTAAAGCACCAGCCATTCTGAAGATGTCGGTGGTAAGGGCTTATTCAAATAATGGCAGTCAGAGTCCGCGCATGCGCAGATGAGAACTTGAGCCGAGAGTTCCATCTGCGCAAGCACCAACTCTAGGCACCATTATTTGAAGAAGCCCTCACCACCCATTGTGGCGAGCAGATCCGCCCCACACAGAGCAGAGCCATGCCATGCAGAGCAACACTGCACAGAGCTGAGCCGTGCTGAGCAGAACAACACTGAGCAGAGCAGCCCCGCACAGAGCAGAGCCCAGGCCCCACAATGCAGAGCGAGCGCACAGAGCCCAGCCCCGCCGTGCCGTACAATGCAGAGGCACTCAGAGCCCAGTCTCACTGTGCCGCACAATGCAAAGTGAGCTGCACAGAGCAGGGCCGTGCTGCCTGATGTACAGAGCAGCATCGGCAGCACACCCATAGCATTACCCTGCCTTCTTTGACCTTTTCTTTTAAGACGCACCCCTCATTTTCCTCCCACATTTTTGGGAGGAAAAGTGCGTCTTATAATCCAAAAAATACTGTAACATTTTGATGATATTCTAATTTATTGAGATGCACTTGTAAGTTCAGACCGTGGGAAAACGTACTGTGCGCTTGCGCAAGGGTTACTCTGGTTCACAGAAACTGAGAGTTAAAGCCACTTTACACACAGCGACATCACTAGCGATGTTGCTGGTGAAAGCACCTGCCACCGTCGGTTGTGCGTCACGGGCAAATCGCTGCCCGTGGCGCACAACATCGCTAACACACGTCACACATACTTACCTGCCTAGCGACGTCGCTGTGGCCAGCAAACCGCCTCCTTTCTAAGGGGGCGGTTTGTGCGGCGTCACAGTGGCGTCACTAAGCGGCCGCCCAATAGAAGCGGAGGGGCGGAGATGAGCGGCCGTAACATTCCGCCCACTTCCTTCCTTCCTCATTGGCGACGGCCGCAGTTACAATGTTGTTCCTCATTCCTGCCGTGTCACACATAGCGAACAGGAGCAACGAACAACATCGTGCCTGCAGCAGCAACGATATTTGAGATTAGAAAGACGTGTCAACGATCAACGATATGGTGAGTATTTTTGATCGTTAACGCTCGTTCCTGCGTTTCACACGCAACAACGTCACTAACGAGGCCGGATGTGCGTCACGAATTCCATGACCCCAACGACATCTCGTTAGCGATGTTGTTGCATGTAAACTGGCCTTAAGTTTCATGATTAAAGAAAGTAGACAATCTATTATAGGTTAAGTAAAATAGTGAGGTGTGAAGTTTTAATGGGAACCAGGCAAAGACAAAGAAAAAGGAAAAGGAAGAAGAAATAAGACAAGGGATATGAACCCTAGATAAAGATGTCTATTCAGTCATATAGTGCAACATTGTTCCTGAATCAAACCCATAGTTCGAGATTATAGTGATATAAAAGGAAGGATTAGTGTTACTAGGAGGTTAAATATGAAAATAAAGCATCCACATTAGTAGTGTTTTTTCCAAAATAATTAAATCTAATATATAAAGCTGAATGTATGTGTGTATGTGAGTGTGTATGTCCACTAAAGGAATCCGCACAGTCGCATTTACAATCACGAAATTTTGCATAGACGCCCCATGTGAATCAGGAAACGTCATAGACTATGTATTGAGGGGAAAATTTAACCCCGCTTTTTACAGGTACTCTCCAAAAAACCTGCTTACATTAAAGTCAATAGAGCTGGAAAGTGCAGGTCATTAATAGGAGTTGTGAATGGTTGAAGGACATTCATAGTATAAGAAGCTTATGTGTGAGGTAATATGATGTTGGTGGAAAGACGGCAACAGCCAGAGGCACAGACAGCCAGGGAAAGAGGCACAGATAGCCGGGGAAAGAAACACAGACAGCCGGGGAAAGGGGCACAGACAGCTGGGGAAAGAGACAGACAGGGAAAGAGACAGAAAGACAGAGAGCTAGAGAGAGAGACAGACAGACAGAGACTGGGAGAGATGGAGAGAGACAGAGAAACAGTTACTATCCCGGGCAACGCCGGGTACTACAGCTAGTGATAAATAAAATTAAAAGTAAGATCCATCCTATATACTAAAAGGAGGAGGGTTTCGATATATACTGTTGGAGATAAGATCAATTAGCAAATTAATTTAGTTAGAGAGTTTTACTATTGGCGGTATTTATAATAATATAAAATAATAAATTAAATAAAAAGAAGTATAGTGAAAGTGACATTTAAAAAGTGTGAAATAAGGTCATTATATGTGTAACTGATATGTTTGTGATTGTATACGTGTTTCTTAGGGGCTGCTGTATCAAAAAATATGCGCCCGCTTTCACTATAGGCCTTCTTGGGCAGAAGCAGTGATAGAACGAAAAACCCCGTTCTCTTCAGCATCAAAATCTTTATTGTGTGAGAGATGGAGATAGACTTATTTCAAACTCATGCACACAGCGTTGTATGGCTTTAACATCCTGCCGTCCCATAGCTGCCCTGGTAGGATTACAGCATGTCCTAAATGTGGGGTGCCCTTCAGTGGCTTAAGTAGAGTTTGATGGGTCCAGATGCAAAGTTTGGACCTGGGCCCTCCTCCCCTCCACATACACTGACACTTGGGGTATGGGATAATGATGCTGAAACTTGGCTCTTACCCACAGCACCCAGATTTCCCATGATCTGAAATCCCTCTATCAGCACCCAGCTTTCCTATGTTCTGATGTCCATCTTGTCCTCGGCACCCAGCTTCCCCATGATCTGCTATTCATGTTTCCCTCAGCATCCAGCTTTCCCATATCAGAGCATGGGAAAGCTGGGTGCCGATAATAGATGTATAGCAGAGCATGGGAAAGCTGGGTGCTGAGGGAAAGAGCCTTTTTACCTCAGCACAAAACTTCCCCATCCCATGCTTGTATCTTTGTCCCACCTCATATATAGCTCTCTAAATAGTATAATGGCCCCCACATAACCTTCCATATAGTATAAACGGTCCCACATAACCCTTCATATATTAGAATGCACCCCCATAGTCTTCCATGTATAAAGTAGCCCTCATAGCGCTCCAATTATTATAATGCAACTCCCATACCTCTCCGTGTAATATAATTCACCACATAGTTCTCCATATATTATAATGCACTCCATAATACTTCATATATTATACTGCACCACATATTCCTCCATATTTTATAATGCACCCCCATAGTCTTCCATGTTTTATAATACACTTCCATAGTCCATGTATAAGGTAGCCCCCATAGTCCTCCATGAATTATAATGCAGCCCCCATAGTCCTATATATAGTATAATGCAGCCCCATAGACCTTCATATTGTATTATGCAGCCCCATAATATATGTATATAATTATAATATATAATATTATAATGTATAATATAATTATTATATATGTATAATGCACCCCTATATTCCATGTATAAGGTGTCCTTCATATTGCATTATGCAGCCCCATTGACCTCAATGTATGATGCACCACTATAGACCATGTATAAGGTGTCCTTCATATTGCATTATGCAGCCCCATAGTCCTCCATGTATAATGCACCCCTATAGTCCATGTATAATGCATCCCTATAGTCATGTATAGGGTGTCCTTCATATTGCGTTATGCAGATCCATAGTCCTCCATGTATAATACACCCCTATAATCCATGTATAAGGGGTCTTTCATGTTGTATTATGCAGTTCCATAGACCTCCATGTATAATGCAGCCCCATAGCCCTCCATGTATTATGCAGCCCCATAGACCTCCATGTATAATGCAGCCCTATAGCCCTCCATGTATAATGCAGCCCCATAGACCTCCATATATAATGCAGCCCCATAGCCCTCCATGTATAATGCAGCCCTATAGACCTCCATGTATAATGCAGCCCCATAGATCTCCATGTATAATGCAGCCCCATTGGCCTCTGGCCACCGTGAACTCATTGATTAAAAAAAACAAACAAGTCCTCACCTCTCCTTGTTCCCCCGCTGCTCTGGCCAGAGCGTCCTCCCATCCTGCATTCTGTGCTCTCAGAACTGCAGTCACACAGGAGTGACATCACCGCGCTGAGACATCAAGCGCAGATACAGGGGGGAGAATGATGAAGCAAGGAGTGGAGCGCGACGCTCGATGCTTTAGCATTGCTGTGTGCAATGACTCATGGGCCACATAGTGGCCACGTGGTGTGCCACACAACAGCGGGGCGCCTCTCTTACAGAGAGGACCTGGCTGCTGATCTGCAGGGCGGGCGCCGGGCCCCTAACCTGTCAGGCCTGGATGCAATGGCGACCTCTGCAACCACGGTCGTTACACCTCTGGTGCCCTTTACGAATATTTGGCACGAGGCACTGAAGTAGTAACATACTGGAAGCGAGTAAGGGACCAGATCAAGCATGTCAGGGAACAAAACTTTCACAAATGCCACAGGCTCTACTCTTCCACCAATTACGCCCCCCTGAATCTGAATCTCAAGATGCATTAGATAAAGTAAAGATTCCTAGAAACATTCACACGTGTTTAGTGGTGGCTCTTCAGGCTTTGTTTGGCGAGTGACTTAAACCAAACACTCCATCAATGGGAGCGATAATATCTCAAATGAAACATTTCTTGGGACTAGAACTGATAGAAGTGGAAAGGGGCAAAGAAAAATCAGCAGGGAAAGTTTCTCCAATGTGGAAAAAGTTCATTGGGTTTCATTACAGCCTTCAGAAAATCCTGAAAATAGTTAGGCCTTCTCACCATATGGAATGGTATTGTCTGGAAGACCTGGGAGGGACATTGGGGGTCTTCGGACCGTCATTAGACACTTAATGTGTATGGCCTAAAACACACTTCCGCAAAAAAAACGTACGTGTCTTACGGTCCGTTTTTCGGGTCCGTGTTCTGTTTTTTAGGGGCATTTCTCCGGTACGTATGGCATCCGTGTTATGGCGTATGCGAGCCGTGTGTGCATGTGGAATGTCCGTATTGACATTAAATACGTACGTGTGCAGTCCGTGTGCCGTCCGTTTTTCAAGATCCATATTTTCACACAAATAACCTTGTTAGCCCATCATATGTGCTCCTGGTGTGTTTAATTGGTCAATTAACTACCCAATTTGGTTAGTTTGCTTAAAAAACCTTTAAAAACATGGCTTCTGAGCTCATTCTCACATTATACACACTCCAAAATGTCTCTCTCCAATGAAGCAACCATGTATTTGCTCTGGTTGATATCTAGGAGATTTGGGGTTAGGCAACATATGATTGAAGAAGAGCCACCACTGGAGAGAAGGATGTGGATTCACCCCCTTGTGAAGCTCAGGAAAACATATGGGCATTTTAATATTCTCTATGGTGAAATGCGGAAATTTCCACCAAAATTCCAAGCCTACTGCCATCTCACCATTAATTAATTTGACAACATCCTTGGCCTTGTGTACCATCGTTTGAAGCATCAGGACACCTGTATGCGCCTCAGCATCTCCCCTGAGGAACGACTGTTGGTGACTTTACGGTAGGTGTTGTCATGTATACTCATGCTTTATCTGTTTTTTTGAAATACATGTAAAATCTCAAAGGCATCATTTTGTAGAAATTATGTAATTTTAAATTTAGGTATTTGTTGAAAACTTATATAGATCAAATAACCTCATTGTAATCTTAAAATATGATGTGAGAGCTCACATCTACCATTCTAACTCTACCAAAATTAAAGAAACAAGAGGCATAAATCAAACAATCTTGTTTATTAAACAGAAAAGTAATTATTTTTCCAATATGGAAAGTAAATATCAACACATATGTATTTCCAACAAAAGCAATAAAATAATAGTCATACACAGTATCTCGCCAGTCATTGGATGACACAAATATTTGTTTTGAAAAACAACTTTCATGAATAGTCAAAGTAATGTGATGTTTTTTTTCTATTTCAGTTACCTTGCAACTGGGCAATCCATCAGCAGTCTACATTTCGAATTCTTATTGGGAAGATCTACAATTGGCAAGATTATCCTGCATACCTGCACTGTGCTATGGGAGACCCTTAGGCATCATGTCATGCAGCTGACTTCAACACAGGAATGGATGCACATTTCACAAGAGTTTTTGGAGAAAACAGCTTTCCCTAATTGTATTGGCACCATTGACGGAAAGCACATTAGAGTGAAGAAACCACCTAACTCTGCATCAAGATATTTTAATTATCATAAGTTTTTTTCTGTAGTTATTTTGGCCATGGTAGATACAAACTACTGCTTTTTATTTGCTGATATTGGGGCCTATGGCAGTGCCTCAGATGCACGCATTTTCAGAAGCTCACGTTTAGCAAGACGATTAATGTCTGATAGTTTAAGTTTGCCTGCACCAAGACCATTGCCTGGTAATAATGGCCCTATTGTTCCTTTTGTCATGGTTGCAGATCAGGGGTTTGCATTGTCTAGGCATTTGATGCGTCCATATCCCAGAAGGGGGCTGGACAGATCAAAAGCACTATTTAATAGCAAATTGGCCAGAGCACGTTGCTATGTTGAACGTGCCTTCGGCATTTTGGCCTCAAGATGGCGCATTTATCAAACCACCATCCAACTCCAACCAACCACCGTCAAGGCTGTCATTAAAGCTACAGTAGTGTTACATAATTACTGTAGATTACATGAAAGCAATGACGAAGACATTGAGGAGTTGCCAGCTTTAAATGCACCATTTGTAGAGAATGGTAGTGTTAGAACCAATGTGTCCACTTCTGGTCTACAAGTGAGGAATCAGTTTAAAGATTATTTTAGTTTAAATCGCCATAGTCATGTATAAATTTGACATTGTTATAGTTTTTTATCACTTGGTTACATAAGCATAAACACATGTAATACAAAAGAGAAAATGACCATACATAGGTTTAATTTGTGTTATTTTTGTTGGTTGGTTGCATTTGTGGTCCCCATAAGCTATTGTGATTTCACTTTATTGCTATAAAATCAGGAATTTTTGTTTTGCAAGTAACAGTACTACTGAATGTACATGACTAATAAAAATATGGCAAATTGGATTTGAAAAAATTAGTCCAGATTTTTTATTGAACCTATGTATGTATGTTATCTTTTGCAAAACACCCTGTATTCTATTATTTTTTTTTTAAAGAATTTTGTCAGGGACATTAGCCCATACAAAACACCATACTTTATTATGCAATAATGTCACGCAAACATAATTTGTTTGACACTATTGGAATACAAGTATGGGACCAGACCATATGCAGATACTGCATAGTGGCTGGATTTTTAATAATAAAGGTGTCTGAATGTTAGTGTAGTAGTTTATGTGCGTGCATTTTTTCCCTAAACCCAGTTTATTATAATGGATGGTCCAAACAACATGTCCAGAGCAAGGCAACATTCTAACAGGCAGGTAATGTTTTTGAAGTGATAGAGTAATTGCTATTGAATTTTTTGAAAAGAAAACACAAATATGACCCCATGCATATAGAGCAAGTAATATGTTACATTTTGAAATGTTTTCCGACCAGCAATACCCTAGAATACATACCAAAATGTAAAATAATACATACAATATCACATTATGATTCAATTAAATCCTCTAGGCTAGTGATGCTTTCCTGCGTAGTCTCCATTGCACTGACACCTACAGAATATGTTTGCTGCACAACACTAGATGTTGTAGTGAGTGACTGATCAGTGTTTCCACTAGTAACAGTTGTTGTACTTCGAACAAATAATGATGCAGTTGTTTGAGCAGATGGAAGACCAAGTGTAGGTGGTACATATTGATGTGTTGGAAGAGGCTGAGTATGTGTGTATGTGAAGTTAGTTGGGTAAGTCTGATGTTGAAAGTACTGTTGTTGTGGATTATTAGGAACATGGTAGGATGTTGTTTGTTGAAACATTTGAGGTAGTCTATGAACATTACTAACAATACTATGATAGTTAACAGAGGTTTGCATTGGTGTCTGTTGGGGTACTTGTGGGACAAATGATGGCTGTTGAGATGGCCTTTGTGTCATCAATGTACCTGTTTGGTGTGGGACAATTGTTGGCCTAATTTGTACATCACTTCCCATAGAGGAAGATGGACACTGTATATGGTTTTTTTGCACTACAGGATTTAGTTGAAAATTAGAGTAATGTTCATCAGTTTGGGATTCCACAGTTTGTTAGGTTGTGTTTGTGTGTGGACCACGTGGATTAGCTCTCCATTGCTCTATCACTTCAAAACAATATATGGGTTCTGGCTCACGTTGGGTAGCAGATATTAGTGTTATTAAGCCCTCAATCTGTCCTGCCTATCAGGTGCAACCAATGCAAGAGAGGGAGAAAGGGAGCGGCAAAATCTCTCTCCATCACTCTCTGGTATCAGTGAATTCATCATGTGTATTATTCTGGTATCAATGATATCTGGCAGGGAACGTAAATCTTCATAACGCCTATATCTGCGACCACGGATAGATTGTGCTATTGTGCGCATGGTATTAGTTGATATTCTTGGCTGTGTGCCTGCATGTTGCTGTGGACTACTCTCTGCAAGAACTGGTGAAGGGCCACTTTGTTGCCCTGTAGACTGGCCTGGAATTACATTAGTGGATTGACTTGTTCCCAAACCCAAATCAGAGGACATTTCTTCTGCGTCTGGCTGGCTGGTGTTGGGGATTGTTGGTGGTTGATATGAGGTAGGCTCCATCTCAGAAGCAGAGGTCGCTGTTAATACTGCTGACTGGGCTTCCTCACTATCTTCCAGATTATCCTCTGTACTTTGAAGAAAGAAAAAAAAAAAAATAAATAAATAAATGTGTGCATTTCTAAAAAAACCCGCCATGTGATGTAATGGTTTAAACTTACTTTGGTACTTCCAGAATGGGCATGAGGAAGGTGAGTCTTTCATAATGGACATATCTTTTCTATTTGGCTGCGGCAGCTGTGGTTGCCACTGGGTTATATTCTCTTCTGAACTGGTCACGTGCTGAGCGCCATCGACGTTTAACAAAATCCACTGTTTAAAAACAAAAAATTGTATAATAAGGTCACAAATTATAACAATTGAACAATAAAAATAAAATAAACCATTATTCTTGTATAGCAGCAATTGAAATAAATTGGAAGACAACAACCCATGACACTCATATAGTGACATAATAACACAATAAGCATGACAAAGTAAACAAGATCTCCAGTAGAAAGATTAAACCACTGTATAATCATTTATCTCCTTTTTTACTTACAAAAATAAAAAAAAATAAACTTCAGTAAGCCATCAGAAACAAAATGTCTATAAACCCATGAAGTGCCATATGTTCCTCAAAGATTTTACATTATACACTACACATTACTGTTACCATTCCAGACATGGTGACACCAAGGGACATGCATAATAAACCAAACATGAAAATACAACTCAAAATGTATAGACATTTCACAGCACATTTACAATAGAAGTAGCAAAAAATTGAACACAAAAATATAAATCAAACATGTTTAATTGTTGCTTGACCACCCTGACATGCCTTTTGTACATGCATAAAATGCTTTGCAGGCCACATATACACATGCTGACATTACTAGAAAACTGCAATGAATAGTTCAAAAGGCCAAAAAACTACACTATCCGGTTTGTGAGTCTCCAGTGTAGCTCAAAATGACTCAGGCCCATTAATACATGCCAAACAAACTATACAAATATAGATATAATCTGCCTACAGAATGAGCACATGTAGGTAAAGACAGAAGCAATGCAAATATGTGTACTCACCATATCTATTTTTCTTGCCAGGGGTACATTCAGACCATCCATTCCTAGGGTAGACTATCTCTGCCACAGCCATCCATGCTCGTTCCACCATTAACCTGTCATGGTAGCCATCATCACGTGTGTCCCACAGCTCTGGATGCCTCTCTACTTCTCCAATCAGCCTCTCTGTATCGATTCTGGGCGCCATGCTCAGTACCTGTGGTGTTCTCTGTGCTCAAAGTTCTCCTGCAGTGAGAGGACAGGTGCCCAGCTGCTGTCTGGCGTGCAAATGAGACAGGAAATGTATGTTTGGCGCCAGAATTAATGGCCTACAATTGACCTAATAGATTGGTAACAAGTGTTTCAGATGTTATGATGAAAAACGGACACGGACGATACGTGCTGAACACGGACATACTCCGTGTGCGGTCCGTGCAGGCACGGACCCATAGACTAAAGCGGGTCCATGCCTGCGTGCTGCCAGCCAAAAACGGACATGTCATCCGGGTAGAAAAGCGCACACACGTACTTACCACACGGACACACGTTCCGTGTGATTTTACGTGTGTGCCATCTACCATTGAATAACATGGGTCTCCATGTGTACGTGTCTCCGGTATGTGCAAATACGTACCGCACACGTACAAATTTAACGGATGTGTGTTGCGGGTCTATCATGTAGAGTCAGTAGCCGATACCATAGCAGGAACATAATAGTGGAAGCGTTCACATTCACATTTTCATTCTTTGTTTTTTATATTCTCTTTTCTGCAAAGTTTACAGTTGCAATGATGAACAAATCAATCTCATGTATGCTGTTTTTTATTTTTTGACCATGCCATTGCTGTCTAAAAATTTTAATAAAAAAGATGGTTTTTTTTTTTAAAAAAAATTGTCTCAGTCATGAAGGCAAAAACTTTGCTTTGGCACAAAAGGGTTAAAAAGCGTAAGGGTTAAAAGGGTTAAAAGAGAGTGACCACCTCTTTGACGGTGGTCGGTCTTGGCCAGTTCTTGATGGCAGTAATCTTTTCTGGATCTGGCGCCACTCCTTCTGGGTTTCAACAGGTGGTACTTTGATGGTTTCAACTTCATTCCATACTTGGACAATGCCTCAAATACCTCGGCTAGATGTTCCTCGTAGGTTTTCAAGTGTACGATCACATCATCCAGGTAACGCAGTACTGTCTCAAAGTTGCGGTGTCCTAGACAACATTCCATCAATCTTTGAAACGTTCCAGGAGCGTTATAGCATCCAAATGGCATTGGGATGGCAAATGCAGTTTTCTCTCTATCCTCTTCTGTGACGGAGACCTGCCAATAGCCACTGGTGAGATCTAGGGTAGAAAAGTAGTTAGCAACCTCAATGCAGCCAGGGATTCTTCTATACAGGGTAATGGATAGGCATCTTTGTGTGTTATCTGGTTGATCTGCCTATAGTCCACGCACATCCTCATGGTGCCATCCTTCTTCTTGACTAGAACCAATGGAGCTTCCCAGGATCTACAACTGTCTCTGATAACCCCAGCCTCCTTCATGTTCCTCAATATCTCCTTGTCACACTGGTAATGTTTAGGTGGTATAGGTCTGTATCTTTCTTTAATGTGATGGTGCTTCCCTGTGGGTATGTGATGGTGCACCCCTTTTATCCTCCCAAGTCTAGTGGGTGTTTACTGAAGACTTGCTCGTATACCTGTACTACCCTGTGAGCCCCGTGTTTCTGTTACGTCACCGCCGGAGTCTTCTCCAGCGACTTCTGCTCCGATCGCCAGGCGACGCCGTGTTCCTGCCGTGGATGGTGCTGGTGATGGGAGAGAAGTCGATGCCAGCGGCACCAGTGGGCACAGGCTCCGATCATCCACTGGGCTGGGTTAGCTTGGGATCTGCAGTACCGCTGGCTGACTGTGGGTGGCATGTGTCTTCCAGCTGAAGTTGCCAGCGTTCAGCTACAGCCAATGGGAAGACACCACACCCTTCTTATTTCCCCTCCTGTCACATGATTACTGCCAGATATAGTTCTGATTTTCCTGGCTCCTGTTACGTCCTATTCTGTTGGTGATGCCTGTGTTGACTTCTGCGTGTTTTGACTACCCTTCTGCCTACTGTTTTTGTACCTTGCTGCCCGACCCGGATCTGACCTCTGCTACGTTTGCTGACTACGTCACTGCCTGCCAATTCTGTCCCTGTTCTGCAATTCCTGGTTTGACCCTGCCTGACTACTATTCTCATCGGACTGCAGCCTTCCACAGGTAGTGATCTCCAGTTCCCTGTGTAATTCCAAATCCCTGTATAGGGGTTAAAGGGTTTCAGAGTTCTGGGGGTCCTACTTGGTGAGTGGCTTCCCTCTAGCCTCCCCTTTACAGCCCATCTGAGTCTGTGGATCCAGGCAGGCGTTACAGTTTCTGGTGTGTAGGGGTGGAATTAGTACCTACATGCAGTTCTTGGCACCAATTCTTTAACTGGTTTTGGGGGTTGTCAACCTCTGCTTTTTCTGATGGGGTCAGGTATTTCACTGTCTGGATGGAGTCATCTGTTACAGTGAAAAGTTTGGCAATGGTGGCGTGCCTGGACAATTTGTTTTCCCCCTCCCCACAATTCAACACTCGCACGGGTACTCTCCCCCTAAGAACATCAACCACTCCCCTGGCTTTCAGGATTGTGGACCAATTTTCTGAATAGATGGGCTCCACCACTGCCTGTTAGTCCTGCCCCTTAAGGCCTATTGCCGCCTGACACCATATAATCATTTCACTTCTGGGAGGTATCACAATTGGACCGGAGTCTATTACCCGTACATTACCAATTTCTCCACCAGACAGGTTTACCTGTTGCTTCTGCAGGAAGGCTCAGATTTCTCTTTGTAGGACCCGTTGCTGCCCAGCACCCGCAGTTTCAGCAATCTGTTGTAGTAAAAACAACACTTCCCCCAAACAATTTTCAATCACATTGGTACCCAAAATCATCTGTGGATTCCTGTCATTTGCATCAGTTTCGACTACAATTAAGATTTGCCCTTTTAACTCTACCCTCCCCACTTTTATGGTTACTTCTTTAACCCTAAAACGCCCCTGGACTATCAGGTCGTCACAGGGTACTGCACAGGCTGCTCTTCCGTACAGTATTCCGCCTCCCTCTTGATTCTGCGTCCTTACCTACACTGTGTGCAGAATTATTAGGCAAATGAGTATTGTGATCACATGATACTTTTTATACATGTTGTCCTACTCCAAGCTGTATAGGCTTGAGAGCCAACTACCAACTAAGCAAATCAGGTGATGTACATCTCTGTAATGAGGAGACATGTGTTGTAATGACATCAACACCCTATATAAGGTGTGCCTAATTATTAGACAACTTCCTTTCCTTTGGCAAAATGGGTCAGAAGAGAGATTTTATGGGCTCTGAAAAGTCCAAAAATTGTGAGATGTATTGCAGAGGGATGCAGCAGTTTTGAAATTGCCAAACTTTTGAAGCAAGATCACCGAACAATCAAGCGTTTCATGGCAAATAGCTAACAGGGTCACAAGAAATGTGTTGGGCAAAAAAGATGCAAAATAACTCCCCATGAAGTGGGGAAAATCAAGCGTAAAGCTGCCAAGATGCCATTTGCCACCAGTTTGGCCATATTTCAGAGCTGCAACGTTACTGGAGTATCAAAAAGCATAAGGTGTGCCATAGTAAGAGACATGGCCAAGGTAAGGAAGGCTGAAAAAACACCACCTTTGAACAAGAAACATAAGATAAAACATCAAGACCGGGCCAGGAAATATCTTAAGACTGATTTTTCAAAGGTTTTATGGACTGATGAAATGAGAGTGACTCTTGATGGGCCAGATGGATGGGCCAGAGGCTGGATCAGTAAAGGGCAGAGAGCTCCACTCCGACTCAGGCGTCAGCAAAGTGGAGGTGGGGTACTGGTATGGGCTGGTATCAGATGAACTTGTGGGCCTTTTCAGGTTGAGGATGGAGTGAAGCTCAACTCCCAGACCTACTGCCAGTTTCTGGAAGACAACTTCTTCAAGCAGTGGTACAGGAAGAAGTCGGTATCATTCCAGAAAAACATGATTTTCGTGAAGGACAATGCTCCATCACATGCATCCAACTACTCCACAGCGTGGCTGGCCAGTAAAGGTCTAAAAGATCAAAAAATAATGACATGGCCCCTTTGTTCACCTGATCTGAACCCCATAGAGAACCTGTGGTCCCTCATAAAATGTGGGATCTACAGGGAGGGGAAACAATACACCTCTCAGACCAGTGTCTAGGAGGCTGTGGTGGCTTCTGCACGCAATGTTGATAGTAAACAGATCAAGCAACTGACAGAATCTATGGATGGTAGGCTGTTGAGTGTCATCATAAAGAAAGGTGGCTATATTGGTCACTAATTTTTGGGGGTTTTGTTTATTGCATGTCAGAAATGTTTATTTCTAAATTTTGTGCAGTTATACTGGTTTACCTGGTGAAAATAAACAAGTGAGATGGGAATATATTTCTTTTTTATTAAGTTTCCTAATAATTCTGCACAGTAATAGTTACCTGCACAAACAGATATCCTCCTAAGATAGCCAAATGTAAAAAAAACCCACTCCAACTTCCATTTGGGTTGATTGAGAACATAGTTGTTGATCAATAATAAAAAAAATCCTCTAAAACACAACTTGCCTAATAATTCTGCACACGGTGTATATGGTGTTGCCTCCAACAGCAAATCAAATTCTAGATATACCTTGCACTACACCCACCAGACACACCAGTGGACGGCTTGAGTGGAATAGAAACGCCCACCTGAGGGGTCGGGAAGGGGACGTGAGGAGTGTAGAGAGTCAGTCGGTGTGTGTAGAGGAGAGAGGTTGGGAAGTAGCCCTCGAGCTGTGAGGAGCTCAGAGGAAGTCGGGAGAGGTAACTCCTGAAGGAACTGTCTAGGTTGCAGATGGTGGTCTGGGCCTAGAGGAGTCGGACCCCCAGTCGCAGGGGATTGTGGTGAGGTGCTCGGACCTGTTGAAGAGGACGGCCGACAGCCTAGCACTATCAATGGTCGGGGGAAGAAGGCACGACGGGGTACACGGACCCTAGGTCGGGGAGCAGTTTCAGGCAACCCGACAATTCACCTGAGGAGAACGGAACCTTTAAGATCTGTTACCACCGCTTCAAAATCAGGGCATTAGCGCAACGAGGGGGATAGGACTTTCCAATCCAAAACGGTCAGTCAAAACCCAAACCGCGAGTCAAGAGTCCCGTTTCCCGCCATTTCCGTTATCTTCCACCATCTTTTGGCACCAAAACGCCGTCTTCTCAACCAAAAGGGTGCAAAGCCGAAGCCCTGCCCTTCATCCTTAGAGTCAGCCCGGAACCAGAAGTTCCCAGAGGGCCACAGCACAGAAGTGAGTGGTGGGCGAAAACCGAGGGGGTGTGACGGCATGTAGCAGCGGAAGAGAAGCAGGGACACCAGGACTCTGCCATAACGTTCCTGGACCCCGCAGAGGAAAGATGGCGACTGCACGAGACTGGTCACCGAAGCGTGCTGCTCCCGGGACCGCGACCTGGATCGAACAAGAAACGGAGCAGCTCTGCAGGAGGATGTGGACGCAATTCCTCTTCATACTAGACCACTGGAGGGAAGAGATGAGGAGCCTGGCAGTGGCGGTGCGAGCCCGTGAGATTGTAATCCCACGAGAGGAGCGGGTAAGCGGATACCCAGTCCCAGTTGATTCCACTAATCTGGCCAATGCGGCTGTGGGATCCGGTTCGCCCCCGCATACGGCAACCACATTACCACCACCACCCCCATCCTCGGCGGACGCAGAGCTGCCCATTCCAACCCCGGCAGCGGAACCTTTAGCCCCAGTCTATGACAAACCAGCTGCGGAGCTCCCGGCCCCTTCACCTGATCAGGTCACGACAGCGGTCACCCAGACACCGGCCCGACCAGGCCCGTCCGCATCACCGGGTCCGTACATAGAGATGGAGCACCAGGACTTTGCACCCCCGGCTGCGGAGCAGTCGGTTCTTCTCCGTGAAGTGGCAAAGGTGGAACCTGGAGAGCTACCGGTTCCGCCACTGCGCGGGACCCAGCGGCTGTTGGGGCCGCAGAAGTACAGCTAAAACCCATGCCAGCAAAAGAGGCGAGGCCGGACACTGATGCCCCCTACTGGGAACGACACCAGTAAAAGATTTACCAAGAGATGGCAGCACGAGATCGGCGACGACGAGAGATTGCCACCCGTACTCACCGAGAAGGACCAGTTGAGAAATGCCACCTCCTGTGTCTGAGGGCCATGGTGCCGTGACCTCATAGATCGTTTTGACCCCGACCAGGGATGGGGGTTCATCCGGGAAGCGGACTTCACAGCTGGGGTGTTTGTGTCCCGGCGGGATGTGGCACAGCACCTCCCCAGGGAACATCCTGGGTGGAATCTGGAGCTGGAGGATATGGTCACGTATACCCGGCATTGTGGAGAGCAGGGCTGGTACACCCTGGATGTAATCAAACAAGTCATGATGGAGGAAGAGTTTGTGCTGGCGTCCGTGGTGCGTAGCCGCAAGGAAGCATTGCTACGGAACACGGCCATTTAAAGTTAGAATTAAGATCTGTGATTTCCTTTTCCATACTTTGTTATTTTTTTTGTATCATAGTGAATAGTAATGTTTATAAAAGAAAAGAATGCTGAGTAATCATACTGGGTTTAAATCAACAGAGAATTTTACCAGATTGAGAAAAAGTTGACATAATGTTTGCACAAGGTGCATGGACTTCGGTTATCTATATATATTTTAGTAGTAAATATGGACCATGGCCACGGGACTGGTTGTGGCCAACACAGACTTGTGTTATTGTACATAGTTGCACCTCCTGTGCCTACCAGAGTCGTCTTGTCAACACTCGGGACCTTAACCTGGTCACAGACCCACGGATAGGAATGCAGCGGGTCAGGTTGCTTGGGTGGCGGGTTGATGGGATTCGGGACGTTGGGACTGGACTGTCACAGGAAAAGGTTGCCACAGAGTAGGTTGAGCCTCTGCTACTAATATAACCGGTAGCGTTCCATAGTTGAAATGATGAACTCTATCTTGGTGCCCCATATGCGTTATTTTTGTGACTCACGTGGAGCATTGGGTTGCTATGAGATGCTTATATGCGTCTCTATCTTGGCGACGCACGTGCGATATATTTGCGTGACTCATGTGGAACAGTGGTTCTTAACTGGGATGCTTACGTGCGTTACTATGTATGTCATTTTGGTGACTCACGTGGGACATCAGTCTGTTTTGCCCATTTTCCTGCCCACTTCCAAAATGGCTTTGGCTATGTCCTGGGCGCGCATGCGCGGCGGCACCCCGTCGTCAGCATTCTCGTCTGACGGCTTCCAGAACGGAGTGGGGCGAGTTCAGTGTGACAACACTGTGTACCCGCGTCACTTCCGGGAATTGCCTGAGGACGTTGATGGCTGTATAAGGACACATGGTGATTATGTATCACCACTATAAAATGACCCCCCTATCCAGACACCATGCAACGGCCCCTCGAGGAAGGTTATGAAACGCGTTGGGGCGCGTCTGTCCATCTGTCAGTGTCTCAAAGATATGGGTAAGCTGAGTTAACCCTTTAATATGCAGACTGTGTAATATCACTTAATGGGTTTATGGCACTCTGATTCTATATGGCTTTGTCACTAGGCTGGTTATATGCTGTACCCCTCTAAACTTTGGGAGTGATTAAAACTTTACACAACGGCTCTATCGTTCAATATTTGGGAACAATTTGATTGATTGCATTACCCATTTCCTGACTCTCTGACTTATGGTGCTCCCTGGAGCTCTCACTTTGCACCTGTCTGTTATCTTGTTATTTTACTGTTATTTATATTCCCTCTTATAAATATCTATGTGATAAATTCTTAATAAAGATTTTGTACTTTTTTCACTAAGAGGATGTCTCTGGACTTTTTTACCTATATTACTTGGGTTGTTAATCTCCTTTTTTCTCCTATTCTCACAAAGTCCAAATCTAGATGTTCCAGGGCCCACAGGTGCAGCTGCTTAAAGTCCTCCACAGATTATACACCTGCAGGAACTGTTCAACCAGCATTTTGTTTCCATCTAGATCACTGATGGAGTCTACATGTTTCAAGGTCCGTAGCGCTGATTGTAATCGCAAGGTATGGTCTCTGATGCTATCTTGTGGTCTCTGCCTGCAGTTGTAAAATCCCATTCTCAGCTCTGCCTCCGTACAGGTCTCAAAAGCAATCTTCAACTTTTCAAAGATGGTAGTCACTGATTCCCGATCTACATCTGACCAGGTCTCTACTTCCATCTCTGCTGCACCCGTTAACTGTCCCAGCACAACAGACGCTCGTTGCTTGCCAGTCATTGCATACATGTGCAACACGATGCATATTTTCTTTTTGAACCCAGGTAAGGCATCCGGTTTCTCATCATACTAGGGCAACCACGGCACTCCAGGGACAAACGGCAGGGTGATCGGCATGATCGTTGTCACTGCTCCGGCTTCGGGCGCTGCCGCTTGCACTACCGGCGCAGGCCCCGCTGCATTCCGGTTATCAGGCGCCTGCATCTTTCCGTCCCCCTTGGTGTTTCTCACCACTCTCTAGCGGGACTGGAGCACTTCGGCAACTTCCGGGTCAGATTACTGCCCCCTTCCGCCCACGCTTACAGGAGTTGTGGTCGGGATACCCTTTCGCGCCTTTTTCACTGCTGTGGCGCAGTCACATTTTACACCAAAATGGCGGCATTTTTTCAAGCAGTAAAACACAGTCCATAAAACACAGTCTATAAGGCACACGTCACCTGAGGTAACCGGGTCCAGTTCAATCCTGTTCACAGAGTTATGGGGTACTCGGTCTCGGGCGGTGTATAACTGGGGAATGTCACTTTGGTGGCCGTTCGCCGGTTCTGTGCCCTGGGTGCTTTTTTAAAAGGGGAATATTTACAGGGGATAATAAAAGAAAGTTTATCACGTTATGCCAGTTGCGGTTTGCGGCTATGTGGATGGAGCCGCAGTTGCAAGGTTCTCACTACCAGGGATGTTAGTGGCAGCCTGGATGTTAGGCCCTCCGCAAGCAGGGCTGGGCCCCAGAGGATAGGTGATGTAGATGGGTGTTGAAAGAAGGTAAGCCACACAAGGGGTTGCAGTGTAACTGGTTCCTTTACTCACAGTAAGCTGGAAACTGGTCACCCGAGGCCGGCTTGTCTCAACCGCAGGTCCCCTTAGTCCCAGTGCCGGTTTAGTGACCTGGTGGCTTCATTCCCATGCACCTGTCTTTGGTTGGTGGGTCCCTGTGGCTTGGAGCCGCTGGGGGTCCCCTCCTGGTAGACTCTTAACGGTAGTCCATATGACAGTAGTGTGAACCCTGTGGGGTCGGAATTTCTGGTCCTGGTCCCTGGTTCTCCCATTGCTACAGTGTCTCGAACTTTAAGGTCAGTGAGGTCCTTGATGGTCCCCTCACTGTGCAGATTTTATCAGGTCTGCCTGGAGCATCTGCCTGACCTAGGATTCTGTACCACATTGATGCGTTGCTCCGGGAGTACTCCACCGTACTCCACTGGCAACCAACCGCCTGGGTCTTCAGGTCACTGTTACACTCTTGACAGTCCTTCCTCTCTCTCTGTCGCCGACTTACTGACTGTCTGTCCACTGTCTGCCCTTCCCACCTGGTCATCTAGTGGATTGGCTCCACCTCTAGGTGGCCATCCATTGGTCCAACCCTAGCCTGGTACCAGTCTATGGGGAATTTGGGGAAAAGAGGGATTATCTGGAATGTTTGTTTGTTACCGACAGTGGTCTTCTGGGTTCCTGGGGGGTAGCCCCTGCATCCTGGTGGGGATGCAGTACCTTGTAGCTCCCTGATGGTCAGGGGAGCTACACACACATTCAGTAAAAGGTAAAACACAAAAAAAAAGTTGTATGCTCACTGTGTTACTGCCGTAATGGAACATCCAGGGTGGTTAACGAAAACTGGATAACTATCCTGCACCGCTGTCCTGTGGTAATCAACGTAAGGAAAAATTAGAATTCCCGATGAATAAAATTCTTCAAGTTCTATTAGTGAAAAATATTTTAAAATTCATAGGTGGCAGATCACATCGTATATTCAGATGCGTTCCAGGCATTAAGCCCTTAAATCACTGAATGGAGCAAGGGTGCAAGGGTTTAACGCCTGAAACACGTTTGAACATAAGACGTAATCTACCACCTATGGATTTTAAAATATTTTTCACTAATAAAACTTGAAGAATTTTATTCATCTCGAATTCTCCTTTTTCCTTCCATTGCACACATTCAGTAAAATACTGGAATGTTGTAAAAAAAATGCTGTCTAAAATACATCCATTTTTGCGTTTTTATGCATATCTAATTTTTTATTCCCATTAATTTGAAAGAATTGACATGCAGCAGATTTGAAAATGAAAATCTGCAAGGCAAAAATAAATAGAATTTGCACAAGATTTTTCTCATTCACTTTGATGTTTTGACAAACGCTACATTTTACAGCAACAAAAACAGGTGAAAAAACTGTGTGATCAAGCCCTAAATCCGTTCTCACATACCCAAATGTCCTTTATATACTATTTATCTTTCCTTACATTTGTTTATCTTTCCATACGTATGTTTGCCAATGCCCCACCTTATTATCACAATAATCATGTCATGTGAAACTTAGCAAATACTGTACTTGTATTACTTATAAGTATTCTAACACATCTTTTTTTGGAACATGCCATTAAGATGATACTGAAATTGTCTCCATTTAAATGACCAATTGGACATGTCCCTATACCATCTCCACAATGTAGGACACACTTTTTTGACAAAAAAAGAGTAATATCCAGTCGTAATTTTTCTCATATATTCTCAGTAACTTCCCCATACCTAGCGTGACAAGGGGTAAGCCAGTCACATTCGCCCCCTCCTATATATGCCTGCTGGACACTTCCTTTAATGGCAGCTATAGCTTTTCTATACTGGTCTGGTGATGGGATCCATCCTGAATTTCTCAAAAACTGTGGACCTTATGCGAAAAAATGGATGGCAAAGTTCTTCTCAGATATTATGGAGAATGCTCAAGTCCCTAGTAAATTAAAACATGCCAAAATAATTGCATTGTTAAAACCTGGGAAGCCTGAAGATAATCCATCAAGCTATAGACCCATTGCCTTGTTGAGTTGCTTATATAGGCTCTTAGAACGCTTACTATATAACAAGATAAGTCTAAAGATTTACGACTCAATACCTATAGAGCAAGCCGGCTTCAGACCTGCTCGAAACTGTAGTGACCAAGTCTTAGCTTTGACAACTCTCATTGAAGCTGAATTCCAGAAGAACAAGAAAGTTTCAGTGGCGTTTATCGATCTCTCTGCTGCATATGATACTGTGTGGAGGGAAGGGCTTTTTTTATAAATTTCTGAAGGTGATTCCATGTAAGAAAATGATGTACCTCTTGAACAATATGATTGCAAATCGAACTTTTCATCTTATTATGGGCGATTCAACCAGTTGTAAGAAATCTTTAAACAACGAACTGGCCCAGGGATCAGTGCTGGCACCTCTCCTGTTTGCCCTTTACCTAGCTGATATTCCTAAAACAGTGTCACGGAAATTTGGATATGCCGATGACTGGGCACTTGCTATGGTAAGCAAAACAATGGAGGAAGCAGAGGATGTTCTTACAAAAGATCTTAGTGTAATGGGAAAGTACTTCCGACAATGGAGATTAAAACCTAACCCATCAAAAACGGAAGTTTGTTGCTTTCATTTACACAATGCAAGTGCCAAGACTGAACTTAAAGTACAATTTGAAGGCCAATCTGTTAAACACAATTTCAATCCTAAGTACTTAGGTGTAACCCTTGTTAGAAGTCTAACTTTTAAATCCCATCTGGATAAATTGGCACAGAAACTGAAAGCATGTAATAATATTATTCAGAAACTTTGTGGATCCTCATGGGGCTCAGCAACATCTGTTTTGAGAACATCTACTCTTGCCCTGGTGTACTCTGCTGCAGAATACTGTGCTCCAGCATGGTTAAATAGCTGTCATGTAAACTTAATTGACACTCAGCTGAACAACTCTTTGCGTATAATATCTGGTGCTATTAGACCTACACCTGTTCACTGGTTACCTGTGCTGGGTCATATCGCACCCGCAAATCTAAGAAGACAAAAGCTCCTACTTAAAGAGTACACTAAAGTAGTGAATAATGAAAAACTTCCAATACACCAAAATATCGGAGATGTTACAATACAACGATTAAAATCAAGACATCCACCCATCCGAACTGCAATCACCTTGCATGAACAAAACTTAAATTTAGAGGAGAAATGGCGAGAACTTTGGGTCAATGTAGTAGAAGGTGATCCCCAAATGTTCCCTAATTTACAAAACCCTCCACCAGGCTTCAATCTACCAAGGAAAACATGGGTTACTCTAAATCGTATCAGAAGAAACTTTGGCGTCTGTGCAGATTTTATGTATAAGTGGGGAAAATATGACTCTCCGACCTGTGACTGTGGAGCAGATTGTCAAACTATCCAGCACATTGTTGAGGAGTGTCCCCTGAGATCCTACCATGGTGACAAGAAGGATTTCTATATTGTAAATGATAACGCTATTGCATATATAGAAAATCTTGATATTCAAATTTGATTTTTATCCTTTTGATATTTTTCAATCACTGTCTATTGTCTGGTGTTTATTTTTATATGATGGTAAGATATACGTTCATACGATTAAATTAAACTGGTCTGGTGAGGTGTTGTGATCCAGACTTACTTGTGGTTGTAGCACTTTGTTACATATAGTTACATAGTTACATAGTTACTTAGGTTGAAAAAAGACCTAGGTCCATCTAGTTCAACCTTCCTCCACCAGTTCTACATTTAGTCACTAAGTCATTTATAACCAACAATGTTTTGTGTACTGAGGAAATCATCCAGCCCTTTTTTAAAAGCTGTTATAGTATCTGCCATTACAACCTCTTGTGGTAGTGTATTCCACAGTCTGACCACTCTAACTGTAAAGAACCCTTTCCTATTTAGGTGTCGGAATCACTTTTCTTCCACTCGCAGTGAGTGCCCCCTGGTCCTTAGTATTGTTTTTGGAAGAAATAAGTCATGTGCCAGTCCTTTATATTGACCACACATGTATTTATACATATAAATGAGATCTCCTCTGAGACGTCTTTTTTCTAAGCTAAACATATCTAACTTTTTCAACCTGTCATCATATGGGAGGCCTTCTATTCCTTGTAATAGTCTAGTTGCCCGCCTTTGAACTGACTCTAACTTCTGAATGTCCTTTTTAAAATGTGGAGCCCAAAACTGGATCCCGTATTCCAGATGTGGCCTTACAAGTGATTTATAGAGGGGTAACAATACGTTGGGATTACGGGATCTAATCTCTCTTTTTATACACCCTAAAATCTTGTTTGCTTTAGCAGCTGCTGCTTGACATTGAGTGCTGCTGCTCAGCTTATTTGTAATGAGAATACCCAAGTCCTTCTCCTGTTCTGTAGTCCCGAGTTTACTTCCATTTAATGTATACGCAGCTATAGGATTACTCCGTCCTAGGTGCATTACTTTACATTTATCAACATTAAATCTCATTTGCCAAGTATCTGCCCATTCTGACATCTTATCCAGATCTTTTTGTAATATTGTACTATCCAGGTCAGTTTTTAATATCCTCATGTTGCTATGAGCGGCTGTGGTGTTAACTCTTGTTGTCCTTTTGTTGCTGTCTTATTTCTCTTGCTTTTCTCCTTAGTCTCTTACTGTTTGTTCCCGTTAGTTTGCAGTGTGTCTGAGTTTTGATTTTGCAAAGTCTGTCTTTATCTGTGTTGCCATCACACTCCTTCCCCTTCCTTCCCTGTGGGGGGACAATTTATTTCTGGTCAGGAAAATAGTAAGGCATCTCCACCATCAGAGGTAATCCGGAAGTCAGAGATAACCTAGGGTCCCCTAGCATGAGAGACAGTATAGGAGCACCCTGTCCCTCGTTATCCTACAGTCACATCATGACACTGCCCTAGCAGTCTGCAGCATACAAGACGTTAGTGTCCCAGCATGGCACTCAAGAGGCATTATTACAGGAGAGGGGGCTTAGGGGGCATTATTACTGAATGGAGAATTCAAGGAACATTATTACTGGATGGAATACTCAGGGGGTAACATTATTGATGTTGCATTATTACTTGAGCCACAGAATTGCGGGTAGCAGTAAGATGGGGAGTTTGTATAGCTTGGGAATAGGTATAGAGTTTGCTGAAAATGTGAGAAGTTAACCCGTGATGAGCAAACCCATGGATATTTGGGTTCGCTGAACCAGCATGGACTAAAAAACAAATACGTTTGTCAGCCAAACTTGACCCCGGACAATGAACCGCATACGAGTCAATGGGAACAAAAAATGTTGGGCTGTAAAATGGCCGTAATAAGCTGTATGGGGTTAATAATAGACGTTAAATGGTAGCAAGAGCAAGATAGTTATACATACCGTGTTTCCTGGAGGATCACACTTCAGTCAGATTATTTTCCAGGCCCGCTTATTAAGGTTCATCAACATTCACTGCCTCCCCTGCCCACTCTTTGTGCCAGTGTCTGTGTTTGGTTGCAGACTGCTATATATGCCACCCCACCCTGTGTCCACATTTGTGATTTGTTGCAGTTAGTTTGTTTTATGGTAGTATAAAAATAAATAAATCAATAATTTTAAAAAATGACGTGGGCTTCCGCCATATTTTTTGGCTGCAGCCCCCATCTATGAGCTTCCCCATAGCTGGACATCAAAATAAAGGGAATCATACGACATTTAAAAAAAAAAAAATTTAAATAAATAATTTTAGAAAAGGCGTAGGGTGCCCCCATATTTTTGCTAATCAGCCATGGTAAAGCAGACAGGTGGGGGCTGGTATTATCAGGATGGGAGGAGCCATGGATATTTCCCCCCAACCTAAAAATACCAGTCCACAGCTGCCCAGAATTGGCACATCACATTAGATGTGCCCAACCTGGTACTTTACCCTGCTCATTCCTAATTGTCTTGGTGTGGTGGCAATAGGGGTAATATAAGGGGTAAATGACAGCTGTGATTTGTCAAAAAATGACAGCTGCCATCAAGCCCTGGATTAGTAATGGAAGGTTTCTATAAGACACCCCCATTACTAATCCTGTAAGTGAAAAGAAAAAAAAATACAAATACAGGAAAATCATTTATTTGAAATAAAATACACACTCTTTCACCCCTTTATTAACCCCCAAAACACCCTTGCAGATCCGACATAATTCAAAAGAAGACTCCAAATGATCTTCAGTTCTGCTACATCCAGAGGTTGCAGAGAAGGAAACCATATCCACTCCCTGCAAGCTCTGAGAATCACTTACAACCGAAAGGCACCCGGCTGTGAGCAGGTGACGTCACTCAGTTCACTGGAGGTCACACCTGGGTTCCCATGGTGTGACTTCAGGTGACCTGACTGTCGGACTGCAGGACACGGGTGTGACAGATTCTCTGGTAACTGATTATTCAGCTACAAACAGACAGCACACCATAAAGGCCAGTACAAAACTAGTAACAAATTTTTAATGAAATCCATTTACAAAAATAATTTGAGTTAAAATTATAACGCACATACTTGTGACCCTGTGCTGTCCTGCCCCTCCCCTGGCAGGGACATCAGTTCTCTTACCTGCCCAGCCATCCTGCGACGGCTGTCTCATCCTTGGTATATGCTGCTGTATGCCATGGCCTGCACACACCACAGAGGCCTCTTGGTAATGCCCCTTTACTTAAGGGCCAGTGCGCACAGACCCGGAAGTGACTCTCAGGTCAGCTGAGAGGTTTCAGGTATTTAAGGTACCTTCTTCTTAAGGGAGATGCCTGGGCAACAATTTCCTAATGTTGCCCATTCTCAGGTCCCATTGTGCTGCTGTTGTCTTTGTGCTGTGTTCTGCTGCTGATTCATCTCTGTTTTTCGGCAGCCAGTCCTGTTCGCTCCTCCAGGCAAGTGACATTCGGTCCAGTGGACCTACTAATACCGTGCTCACCCGACGAACATAACAAAAAATACATGCATTTAAGTAAAAAAAAATGTGTTTGAAGATGGACAACTCCTCAATGAGGGTAATTAATTTCTTCTATAGTTTTGAAATGTGCATTTTCAAGACAAACAGAAAACTAATTTTAGGGAAAAGCAAGAAATACATAAATTTGCCTTTATGTATCACCAAGTCACCTGATATGTTCTAAGGATCCATTGGGAGGGTTTGTACCTTGTTTGTATGTTAATTTTTAGCGCCTCTGAGCTGATTTATGACCACAGACTACATTAAAGATAAATGTGCTGGGAAACAAAGACCCTGTAAAAGTCCAACGAACCAACATGTTTAATTAATCCAAATTGCTAAAATCATACTGTATTTAACCCCAATTCATACATTTAGGGAAAAAAGTGTCTCCAGACGTGGCCAACCTCTGATGCACAGCTTTTCATCATGAAATCCACAGGGATATTTTCCAAAGTGTGAGAGGGGAACATAGAAAGCCCGATTCACATACACAGCCAGTGGAATGTCTGTACTTTGGCGCAGAATTCAGTTTTAACTCCATTAGTGATTTTAGACCTCCTGTAAGACATCTTGAATAAAATATTAATATAACATAATACATTTTTTGAGTGACTAGAAAGTTGCATTCGTAGGCGTTATGTCCACTTGCTGCACATGTCATTATTTATTTACTCTCTATTTCCATAGTTTTAACATTGTTGAACTCAGGGTGCGACAGCTTTAAACTTGCTCTCAAACTGGAATTTCTTGATATTTTCACTTCTGTTTTAACAGTTGAATGGTAAAAACATATATGTTGTACATGGGGTGTATTCATGCAAACAATCATAAACTGATCTGATTTATAACAATGTAACCTAGCATGTCCTTGTATCTGGCAGGAACCTTTTGGCTCATCCCTATTAAAGATTATGCATTTAACTGTCATCACTTTTTATACATTATGGACACGTGCATGGTTAATTTATGAAGACTTACCACTTTGCTCTAATAATACGTCAACATTTATTCTTCCCCAACATTTTATATGTTTTGTGTATTTATTTTTGAAGATCAAAGACTGGCCACAAAAATTAGAGGTTGTCGCATATTAGAAAATACTGGTATCTGTCGTACTCCAGTCTCTGTCATGAACTTTTCCACATTTTTTCATGTTACACCCACAAATGTATTTTATTGGAAGTTTATATGATCTACCAACACTAAGTAGAAGGTATTTGTGAAGTGTAAAGGGTGCTTTACACACTGCGACATCGCTAACGATATATCGTCCGGGTCACGTCGTTAGTGACGCAAATCCGGCGTCGTTAGCGACATCGCAGCATGTGACACCTAGGAGCGACGATCAGCGATCGCAAAAATGGCAAAAATCGTTGATCGTTGACACGTCGCTCCTTTTCATAATATCGTTGGTGTTGCATGCCGCTGGTTGTTCGTTGTTCCTTCAGCATCACACATTGCTACGTGTGACACCGCAGGAACGACGAACATCTCCTTACCTGCGTCCACTGGCAATGAGGAAGGAAGGAGGTGGGCAGGATATTCCGCCTCCTCATCTCCGCCCCTCCGCTTCTATTGGACGGCTGCCAATAGAAAAGAGGCGGTTCGCCGGCCATAGGGACATCGCAAGGAAGGTAAGTCCGTGTGACGGGTGTATGCGATGTTGTGCGCCACGGGCAGTGATTTGCCCGTGACACACAACCGACGGGGGCGGGTACGCTCGCTAGCAATAGCGATACCGACATCGCATCGTGTAAAGTGCCCTTAAAGGAAAAGATTCATGGTTTTCTAAATATTTTAAAAATACAAGTCTGAAAATTGTAATTTCCATTTGTATCCAGCTCCCCCCTGAGTCAATACTTTGTAGGACCATCATTTACTATAATTATTGCTGCAAGTCTTTTGAGACTGACATTTTTGCCCACTCCTTTTCTAGCTCAGTGAGATTGGATGGAGAGCAGAGATGGGCAAACCCATAGATGTTTGGCAGGTCCAGCCGGACTTTAAAAAAAAAAAAGTCTGGTTCCGAACCGGACTTGGCCCAAACATGACTCCAGATGCCAAACCCTACATAAGTCTGAGGACCCGAACTTAAGTGTTATAAAAGGGAGTTTGTAATGGCTAGGGGGCTGCAAAAGGAAGGAAAATGGGACTAAAGCAGGACAATTATACTTACTGAGTTTCTGCACAGCTGTCACACTGCTTCCACATCTGCTCATTAATGCCTATGAATATTCATTGGTTCCCCTGCCCAGTCTCAGTGACAGCAAGTGTGATTAGTTGCAATCAAGTTGCCGAAGTGCTAGCTCCTGTAATTAGTTGCCCTCACACTAGCTGTTTGGGTCCCACAGTGAAGTGTAAAATAAATACTAATTGGAAAAGATGGTGTAGGGTTCCCCGTATTTTGATACCCAGCACAGATAAAGCAGATAGCTAGAGGCTGCAACCCTCCGGCTGTGTGCATTATCTTGCATGTGTATCAAAACAGGAGGGACCCTGTGCGGCATTTTTATAATTATTTCAATAAATAATTTAAAAAAAACGGTATATGGTCCCCCCCAATTATGATACCCTATAGTGCCTTTCATATGGCACTAAAGGGTGATCTCAAACCTTCCATAACAGTAGAAAACCCCAGAAACTGACCCCACTTTGCTGATTAATCTCAGGAAATGAATCTATGGGTGTAGCAGTAACGCTATTTTACATAAATTAGAGCACAGTGGAGAAAATTGGAAATATGACATTTTATTGTCCTATACATAGTGCCCTGTTTGTGCTTCAGGACTAGAGTTGAGCGCGGTTCGAAGTTCGAGGTTCTCCAGTTCTAGGCTCGAGTGATTTTGGGGGCTGTTCGAGATCGAACTAGAACTCGAGCTTTTTGCAAAAGCTCGATAGTTCTAGATATGTTCGAGAACGGTTCTAGCAGCAAAAAGCAGGGCTTTTTACAGCTACAGTGTGCAGGAGCCATCGCTGGCAGCTTGCCACAAGCTGGTAACCAAGATAAACATCGGGTATCCAACCAAAGCGCTTTGGTTAGTAACCCGATGTTTATCCTAGTTACGTGCAGGAAGCCCACACTTCCCCGCTCAGCTCACTCCGCCCCCTCCTGCCCGCGGCATGTACACACACACACACACACACACACACTCACACACACACACACATGGTCCCGCTCGGCTTACCTGCGGTGATGAAGTCCCACCATCCCGACCTCAGCGCTGTCACTGTCCTCCATGGCCGCCGCTTGTCACATCACCTTCTCTCGCTTCCGACCCGAGACTGACTAGCGGTGACGTCACGGGCCTCTCGCAATACTTGGTGTGAAGGCGCCGGTCATTGAACTCAGTGACAGGTGCTGTCGGCAGTGCTGGAGATCAGCGCAGGTAATGTACCTCGCTGACAGTAGCACTTGTCATGCCCTGCAGTGACCTGGGCTGACCCATTGATGTTAGCTCAGGTCACTGCACTGCTCTTCCAGCCAATGGGGAACATCCTGCTCTTCATTGACTGGGACAGTGTGGATCGTCATGGCAACCCCTTGGATTACAGCAGACCTGGATTTGTTTTTCATTCTAATAAATTGGTTAAAGAGGGAATGTTTTGGGGAGTGTTTTTTCAAATAAAAATGTGTTTGTCGTCTTTTTTTTTTTATTACTGACTGGGTTGGTGATGTCGGGTATCTGATAGACGCCTGACCTCACCAACCCCAGGGCTTGATGCCAGGTGACATTACACATCTGGTATTAACCCCATATATTACCCCGTTTGCCACCGCACCAGGGTGCGGGATGAGCTGGGGCGAAGCAAGAGGATTGACGCATCTAATGGATGCGCCACTTCTGGGGCGGCTGCGGCCTGCTATTTTTAGGCTGGGGAGAGTCCAATAACCATGGACCTCCCTAGTCTGAGAATATCAGGCCCCAGCTGTCTGCTTTACCTTGGCTGGTGATCCAATTTTGGGGGACCCCTACGTGTTTTTTTTTTTAAATTATTTATTTAATTTAAAATAACAGCGTGGGGTGCCCTCAGTTTTGGATTACCAGCCAAGGTGAGGTTGCCAGCTGTGGTCTGCAGGCTGCAGCCGTCTGCTTTACCCTAGCTGGCTACAAAACTAGGGGGAACCCTACGTCATTTTTTTTTTCATTTTTTTGGCTAAATACAAAGCTAAGCACTCCTTAGTGCCACATGAAAGGCACCAAAGGGTGCTCCACTTTTTCTCCACTTTTTCTCCATTTTTTCTCCACTTTTTCTCCACTTTTTCTCCATTTTTTTCTCCACTTTTTCTCCACTTTTTCTCCACTTTTTCTTCATTTTTTCCTCCACTTTTTCTCCACTTTTCCTCCATTTTTTTCTCCACTTTTTCTCCACTTTTTCTACATTTTTTCTCCACTTTTTCTACATTTTTTTCTACATTTTTTCTCCACTCTTTCTCCACTTTTTCTCCACTTTTTCTCCACTTTTTCTCCATTTTTTCTCCACTTTTTCTCCACTTTTTCTCCACTTTTTCTCCATTTTTTCTCCACTTTTTCTCCACTTTTTCTCCACTTTTTCTCTATTCTTTTTCTCCACTTTTTCTCCACTTTTTCTCCACTTTTTCTCCATTTTTTCTCCATTTTTTTCTCCACTTTTTCTCCGCTTTTTCTCCATTTTTTTCTCCACTTTTTCTCCACTTTTTCTCCACTTTTTCTCCATTTTTTCTCCACTTTTTCTCCATTCTTTTTCTCCACTTTTTCTCCACTTTTTCTCCACTTTTTCTCCATTTTTTCTCCATTTTTTTCTCCACTTTTTCTCCGCTTTTTCTCCATTTTTTTCTCCACTTTTTCTCCACTTTTTCTCCACTTTTTCTCAACTTATTCTCCACTTATTCTCCACTTATTCTCCACTTTTTCTCCACTTTTTCTCCACTTTTTCTCCATTTTTTTCTCCATTTTTTCTACACTTTTTCTCCACTTTTTCTCCACTTTTTCTCCACTTTTTCTCCATTTTTCTCCACTTTTTCTCCACTTTTTCTCCATTTTTTTCTCCATTTTTTCTCCACTTTTTCTCCACTTTTTCTCCGTTCTTTTTCTATGGTCGGTCTACCCATTAGCTCTGCCATGCATACTGTAGCTCTACACCTACTGCACATGTTACTTTATGATTGACATCTCTTTCGTACCAGAGCTGTCTAAGCCTACTCTGACCCCATATTTGTCATTACTATATTGTCGTCCTTGTACTGTATTATGACATTTGTATCATGTGTTTCATTTCTTGCTGTGTTGCAATTTTTTTGCTGCATCCCAATTGTACCTCTACATTGTTCGAGTTTATGTTATTGTTCTATCACTCTTATGTGATACTGATTATTGTCATTTTTCATGATTACATGCAGATAAGTCCAATCTGACGAAGGCTCAGGCCGAAACGTCATTTGTAACTTGTTTTGGACAAAAACATATATGCTTATGAAAATTTTTTTTTTCTTAATACGGACCAATAAAGAGTGATTTTGCATTACTATCCGTTGTGACTTACTGACTTAGTCTGGGAGATTTAGAGTGCCGAGGTTACTCACTAATTTTATCTATTATTACCTCTGAGCACCTATCTACCAGTGAGCAGAGCTTCCTCTACAGTAGTTCTCCTGATTAGGTATGCCCTTACCTCATGAGCAGGGCATTGCAGCTTTGGTAGCAACCATTACGACATGGACTCTGCTTCTGTGGACCCGAGAAGAGTGAGTGCAGATTCATTGCACCCACACTCCTCACATGAAGGGTCCGCACTCCTAGAAAATGGGGGATACGTTCCCTGAGTGTCTTCCCCCCATATTCTAGACGGTCCAGAGTCGTCGTGGGACCCCTTTATTTTTTTTCTTACAATAAATTGGTGAAAGAGGAAATGTTTTGGGGACTGTTTTTTCAAATAAATTTCTTTTGTCGATTTTTTTTTTTGTTAGTACTGACAGTTTATGATGTTGGGTATCTAATAGACGCCATGACATCACAAACTGCTGGGCTTGATCTCAGGTTACTTTACAGCTAGTATCAACCCGATTTATTACCCCGTTTGCCACTGCACCAGGGCACGGGATGAGCTGGGGTGAAGCGCCAGGATTGGCGCATCTAGTGGATGCGCCACGTCTGGGGTGCCTGCGGCCTGCTATTTTTAGGCTGTGAAGGCCCAATAACTATGGACCTTCCCACCCTGAGAATACCAGACCACAGCTGTCCGCTTTACCTTGGCTGGTGATCCAATTTGGGGGGGACCCTACTTTTATTGTGTAATTATTAATATTTATAAAATAATTATAAAAAAGAGCCTGAGGGGACCTCCACATTGGATCCCCAACCACGGTAAAGCTGCCAGCTGTGGTTTTCAGGCTACAGCTGTCTGCTTTACCCTAGCTGGCTATCAAAAATGGGGGGACCCAACGTCATTTTTTTTTTTAACTATTTTTTAAATAGAAAAAATTAATGGGCTTCCCTGTATTTTGATTGCCAACCAAGGTAATGGCAGGCAGATGGGGGTGGCAACCCATAGCTGTCTGCTTTATCTGCGCTGAGAATCAAAAATACCGCGGAGCGCTACGTCATTTTTTTAAAGATTTATTTTTACAGCACTGTGATGTCCAGCAATCAAAATACAGGGAAGCCCATTTTATTTTTAGTTATTTAAATAAATAATTAAAAAAAATATATATGGGCTCCCGCTGCATTTTTTGTATTGCTAGCTAAGGGTAATCCAAGCAGCTACTGGCTGCTAACCCCCACTGCTTCGTGTTACCTTCACTGGCAATGGAAAATCCAGGGAAGCATTTTTTATTTTTTTTGCCAAAAAAACTACAAAAAAAGGACGTGAGCTTCGCCATATTTTTGTATGCTAGCCAGGTATAGCAGGCAGGTGCTGGAAGAGTTGGATACAGCGCCAGAAGATGGCGCTTCTATGAAAATGCCATTTTCTGAGGCGGCTGCAGACTGCAATTTGCAGCAGTGGGGCCCAGAAAGCTCAGGCCAACCTGTGCTGCGGATTCCAATCCCCAGCTGCCTAGTTGTACCTGGCTGGACACAAAAATGGGGCGAAGCCTACGTCATTTGTTTTCTAATTATTTCATGAAATTCATGAAATAATAAAAAAAGGGCTTCCCTTTATTTTTGGTTCCCAGCCGGGTACAAATAGGCAACTGGGGGTTGGGGGCAGCCATACCTGCCTGCTGTACCTGGCTAGCATACAAAAATATGGCGAAGCCCACATAATTTTTTCAGGGGGCAAAAAACTTCTGCATACAGTCCTGGATGGAGTATGCTGAGCCTTGTAGTTCTGCAGCTGCTGTCTGTCTGTATGGTGAAGAGCAGACAGCAGCTGCAGAACTACAAGGCTCAGCATACTCCATCCAGGACTGTATGCAGAATTTTTTTGCCCACCAAAAAATGACGTGGGCTTCGCCATATTTTTGTATGCTAGCCAGGTACAGCAGGCAGCCACGGGCTGCCTACAACCCCCAGTTGCCTATTTGTACCCGGCTGGGAACCAAAAATATAGGGAAGCCCGTTTTTTTTTAATTATTTCACTTATTTCATGAAATAATTAAAAAACAAATGACGTGGGCTTCGCCCCATTTTTGTGTCCAGCCGGGTACAACTAGGCAGCTGGGGATTGGAATTCGCAGCACAGGTTAGCCCGAGGTTTCTGGGCGCCTCTGCTGCGGATTTCAGTCCGCAGCCGTCCCAGAAAATGGCGCTCTCATAGAAGCGCCATCATCTGGCGCTGTATCCAACTCTTCCAACAGCCCTGGAGCCGGGTGGCTTGTTGGGTAATCATGAGTTAATACTGGCTTTGTTTTACTAGCCAGTATTAAGCCAGAGATTCTTAATGTCAGGCACGTTTGACCCGGCCATTAAGAATCTCCAATAAAGGGTTAAAAAAAAACACCACACAGAGAAAAAATACTTTAATAGAAATAAATACACAGACACATTAGAGACTCCATCTTTATTACCCCCTGTCAGCCCTCCACGATCCTGCTCTTCTGTCTTCTTTCTTTCTAGTGTAGTAGTAGTGACGATTATAGTGAGGATGAGGTTCCCCAGCTCATCACTTGGGGCTGGGGAACCTCATCCTCACTACAATCCTCACTACAATCGGGAAGCAGCGTGCAGCCTTCACTCCGTGAGTGATCAGTGCTGGCTGTCAGCGGTAACGCTGACAGACGCGTTACCATAGTAACGGTGCTCTCGGAGCCGCAGTTAGCGGTGACGTCACCGCTAACTGCGTTGCTATGGCAACGGTGATCTCCGTTAATGACCGGCTGTGTCAGCCGGTCCCTAACGGAACGGGGAGTCGACCGTGTGCTAGAGCATGTCGCCGGTACACGGCGATACACATATGTGCACCGTGTACCGGAGAGATGCACTCGCAGGTCCTACATGTCGCATCATAGTCATGTGACCAGTCTGTAGCCAATGAGATAATAGCCACGTGACTGGTCACATGGCTACTTTGACGTCATGATAGGTCCTGCATCTCTGCTGGCAGTGCCGTCACCGGGAGGATTCAGCGATCATCGGATGGAATAGCGGCAGGAGACAGAGTGCAGAAGGGATCGCGAGGACCGGTAAGTGTTATGGCAATGTTTATTAACTGTTTGTGTACATTTATAATGCATTTTTATGTGTTTGTGATTGCCTCCCATTATAGCCTATTGGTTCGAGTTCGGTTCGTCGAACGTTCGACGAACCGAACTCGAACGGGACCCCCGTTCGGCGAACCGTCCTCGAGCCGAACCGCGACCGGTTCGCTCATCTCTATTCAGGACATGATTGTTAAATGGGATGTCCAAGACTAAAAAGAGTGGTCCAGTATCTAAAATACCCTTTCTAAGTATCTATCTTTACACGCTAACCATTTTTGTAATTAGCTTTATTATAAAATGCCTTACACTTCCCCCTACCTGGCTAATCCTTAAAGGGAATCTGTCAGCAGGTCTTTGCTATGTAATCTGATGACACCATGCTGTAATGGTGAACTGAAACATGTCAGTGATGTGTCTCTTATCAACTGTGTGCTGATTATTACCTGCTATTAGTGGCGTACCGTCAATAGAGGCAGGCTACGCCACTGCTATGGGGCCTGTGAGCTGGAGGGGCCCGGGAGCAGCTGCCCGCGGTGTCAGTGCAGCACTGGGCCCCCCGCCCAGGATCGCACTTTCAAATTGAAACATTTGAAAGTAATGATGAGACGAGTGCAGTGCTCCCTTCTCATTATTGTCCCGCTGTCTGTTCTCTGACATCTCAGCACAGTGGTGACGTCACTACTTCGCAACAGTCGCCGCCATGTTGAGTTATGCAGAGAACAGATAGCGGGCGAACAAGGAGCAGCGGTAAGGAGAGGTGAGTATGCAGTGCTGGCTGCTATCTGTGGGCTGGGATAGTGCAGGGGGCCCCAGTCTGGGCTAGGGCAGAGGACCCCAGGCGGCTCCACCAGCAACTGTGTCGGGTCCGTCTGTGTCGGCTGGGACTGCACTGCACCAGCAATCGTTCGTGTACTGCCCCGGCCGTGTCACAGTTAACAGACGCCGTGTCTGCTAACTGTGACGTCACGCAGTGCACCCTGCACTGTAGCTTCCTGCCGGAGAGGATCTTCAATGGAGCCTGCAGGCCGGACCGGAGACCAGCAGGCGAAGGTAAGAACTCCCCTAATATGTGTGTATGTGTGTATATTTATGTCTGTTTATATTAATGAGTATATATCTGTGTGTATATGTATATGCCTGTGTGTCTATGTATTTGTGTCTGTATTTGCGTTCTGTGTGCATGTACCTCAAGACCTCCCCCAAAAATAAGCCCTAGCAGGGATTTTCAGCATTTTCGGAGCAAGGCTTAAATATAAGCCCTCCCACGAAAATAAGCCCTAGTTGCGGATCAATAATAAAGTGTCCGTGTAGCTAAAAAAGTTATAGAATGCTGCAGGACACTTCCTTATATACAGCGGGCACCCTGTAATCACACTCTCCCGACGCTGAACAGAGCACCTGCAGTGATTGCACACCCGCACACATCAGATCTCCCACACACACAAAATCAGATCTCACACACACAATCAGATCTCACACACACACACACCAGATCTCACACACAAACATCCGATTTCACACACAAACATCTGATCTCACACACAATCAGATCACACACATAATCAGATCGCACACACAAACATTGGATCACACACAAACATCAAATCACACAAACAAACATCGGACCGCACACACATCGGATCGCATACATAACTCACCACATCCAGCAACACCGATCTCTTCTTGTCAGCAGAATCTGAGAGGCAGTGCAGTGGAGCGCAAGGACCTGCAGAACAGGACCTGTGGCCGGACACGTGACTTCCTCCCATCATTCCCTGCGGCCGCTTACGCTGGATGTTATGTCATGTGTGCGCGTGTGTGTGTGTGTGTGTGTGTGCGTGTGCGTGCACGTGTGATTGGCTGTGTGTGTACGATTGGCTGTGTGTGTTATCTGCTGTGTGTGTCTGCGATCTGCTGTGTGTGCAATCTGATGTGTGTGTGTGTGTTTGTGTGCGATCGGCTGTGTGTGTGTGATCTGCTGTGTGTGTGTGTGTGTCAGTGTGTCAGCCAGCAGCAGGAGAGGACGGCGTGCAGCACCCACCGGGGATCACAGGAAGACCTGGGAGCCACGCAGACATCTGGGTCTGGTGAGTATGAGTCTCCTGGGAAGTGGAGGGTCTGCTTTTTTACCTAAGTTACCCCCAACCGTGTTTCTCCAAGAATAAGACCGCCTCCAAAAATAAGCCCTAGTGCATTTTTGGGAGGCAAAAAAAATAAAAGATAGTGTCTTATTTTTGGAAAAACACAGTATGTGCCTATGTGTGTGTCCACGTACACACACACACCACATACAGTGTGTGCAGGCTTTTGCCTGTGTGTCTATGTATGTGTGCGTGTCTGTGCATGGTTTTGCCTATATGCATGTCTACATATGAGAATGTGTGTGTGTGTCTACATATGTGTGCATGTGTTTGCCTGTCTGCATGTCTACATATGGTGTCTGTGTGGGCCTGTGTCTACATATGTGTGTACATGTGTTTGCCTATCTGCATGTCTACATATGAGTGTGTGTGTGTGTGCCTGTGTCTACATGTGTGTGAGTGTCTGTGCATGTGTTTGCCTGTCTGCATGTCTACATATGAGTGTGTGTTTATGTGCCTGTGTCTACATATGTGTGCATGTATGTGCATGTGTTTGCCTGTCTGCATACATGTGAGTGTGTGCCTGTGTCTACATATGTGTGCATGTATGTGCATGTGTTTGCCTGTCTGCATACATGTGAGTGTGTGCCTGTGTCTACATATGTGTGCGTGTCTATGCATGTGTTTGCCTGCCTAGATGTCTACATATGTGTGTGTGTTTGTATGCATGTCTATCTGTGCATGCAACTGTCTGCGTGGTTATATATGTGTGTGTGTCTGTGTGAATATGTGCAGATGTCTGTCTACGTGCACCTGTCTTCATGTGTGTACATTTTTCTGCATGTGTGCATGTCTATGTGTCTGCCTATGCGTATGTGTGCTTGTCTGTGTGTGTCTCAGCATGTCTGTACATTTGTCTGTGTCTACATAAGTAAGTGTACATGCGTGTATGTGCACTTCTTTGTCTACATGTGTGCCTGTCCTCATGTCTGTGTACATATCTTCTTGTGTGTTCATGCCTGTGTGTTTACGTATGTGTGAGTGTGTGCTTGCCTGCATGAGTGTTTATGTCTGTGTGCATTTGTATGCATGTGTCTGTGTGCCTGTCTGCGTGTGTCTGTATGCATGTGTCTGTCTGCATGCATTTGTCTGACTGTCTTCGTATATCTGTGTGTCTACGTATGTGTGTGTTTATGTATGTGTGTCTACATACTGTGAGGTAGCGTCGTCGGCTGCGCTGCAGAAGACACGGGATCCAGGCACCAAGGTTCACAGCACACGGTTTATTCTAAAGAAAAAGTCCACAATAGTACATATGTGCCTTTCCGGCAGAGAACTCAGGGAGATGTGATCACTCCCTCACCCCCGGCACACCTGCCCTTGTTCCTGAATCTATTTAACCCTCCCTTCAGCCTGTAGGGAAACAGCATTAACCCTATAGTGGATTATCATGGAGTGAGCACAACCGGGGCGAGACATACCGGCCGTCATAGATAACCCCGGTCACAGTCTCACATACCCCCCCCCTCAGTTCAAGCGTGCGGGGTTGAACTCCTGCCATCAAACACGGGCCGTGGGACAAGGTATCGGCGTTGCCCTGCAACCTACCGGCCCGGTGTTCAACCGTAAACCGGAAGTTCTGCAGAGAAAGAAACCACCGGGTAACCCGGGCATTCCGTTCCTTGGCGGACCTCATCCAGACCAGTGGAGAGTGATCCGTCACCAAGCGAAACTGACGTCCCGGCAGGTAATAGCGTAGGGACTCCAAGGCCCACTTGATCGCCAGGCACTCCTTCTCCACTACGCTATAATTCCGCTCGGGAGGGGTGAGCTTCCTACTTAAGAAGGTGACGGGGTGTTCCACCCCCTGAACCACCTGAGACAGCACTGCCCCCAGGCAGACCTCCGAAGCGTCAGTCTGTACTATGAACTCTTTCCGGAAATCAGGGTTTACAAGAACGGGCTGTCCGCACAGGACCCCCTTCAGGGCCCGGAAGGAGTCCTCGGCCTGCGGAGTCCAGCGCACCATGACGGACTTCTTGCCTTTGAGAAGGTCCGTCAAGGGGGCTGATAGTCCCGCAAAATCTTTTACAAACCTCCTGTAGTACCCCACGATACCCAGGAAGGCCCTAACCTGCTTCGTGGTCAGGGGTCTAGGCCACTTCTGGATCGCCTCAACTTTGTTAATTTGGGGCTTAATCACTCCTTGGCCTATTACGTAGCCCAAGTAGCGGGCTTCCGTGAGTCCCAACGCACATTTCTTGGGATTGGCTGTCAATCCGGCTGTTCGAAGCGCGTCCACCACCGCTTGTACCTGTTCCAAGTGGGTCTGCCAATCGGAGCTGTAAATAATGATGTCATCAAGGTACGCTGATGCATACGCCTGGTGGGGTTCCAGCACTAAGTCCATCAACCTCTGGAACGTGGCCGGAGCGCCATGTAACCCAAAAGGCAAGACAACATAGTGGAAGAGACCCTCCGGCGTAACAAAAGCGGTTTTCTCCTTGGCGGACTCCGTTAGTGGCACCTGCCAGTACCCCTTGGTCAGGTCGAGCGTGGTAAAATATCGCGCCTGTCCCAGCCTATCAATCAGCTCATCCACCCGGGGCATGGGGTAGAGATCAAACTTGGATATTTCGTTCAATCTCCTAAAGTCATTGCAGAACCTTAAGGAGCCATCGGGTTTTGGTATTAGGACAATCGGACTAGCCCATTCACTCCGGGATTTTTCGATGACCCCCAGGCGTAACATTGTCTTTACTTCCTCCGATATGGCTTGTCGTCGAGCCTCCGGTACTCGGTATGACTTCAGGCGTACCTTCAGGTGGGGCTCGGTGACAATATCATGTCGTATCAGACTGGTCCTACCGGGCAGCTCGGAGAAGACATCGGGGTTCTGCTGAACCAACCGTCTGGCCTCTCGCCTCTGTGTCTTGGTGAGGGCTTCTCCAATCCTTACTTCCGGTTCGTCCTCTCCGGAGGTCGCTGGAGCCGGATGTGAACGACCCGAAGAGGAGGGAGGTGGGGAAAAAACAGCCATCAGGCTTTCCCGTTCCTGCCAAGGTTTTAATAGGTTGACATGGTATATTTGTTCAGGTTTCCGCCTACCGGGCTGCAATACTTTATAGTTAACCACCCCGACTCTTTCCTTTATCTCGTAGGGGCCTTGCCACTGAGCCAGGAATTTACTCTCCGCCGTGGGGATTAATACCAACACCCGATCCCCGGGTTTAAAGGTCCGCACGGTGGCTTGTCTATTGTAGCGGCCGCTTTGCGCGGCCTGAGCCTCCTGTAAATGCTCCTTCACAATTGGCATGACCGCGCTTATGCGGTTCTGCATACCCAAAATGTGTTCAATCACACTTTTATGGGGGGTGGGCTCCTGCTCCCAGGTTTCTTTTGCCAGGTCCAACAATCCCCGGGGATGTCGCCCGTATAACAATTCAGAAGGCGAAAACCCCGTGGATGCCTGTGGCACCTCTCGTATGGCAAACATCAAATAGGGAAGCATCATATCCCAGTCTTTCCCGTCTTTGGAAATCACCCTTTTGAGCATGGTTTTCAGGGTTTTATTGAATCGTTCCACTAAACCATCCGTCTGAGGATGATACACAGACGTACGCAACTGCTTGATCTGGAGTAGCCGGCATAGCTCTTTGGTCACTTTAGACATGAATGGGGTCCCCTGATCCGTAAGGATCTCCTTGGGCAACCCCACCCGGCAGAACACAGCAAACAACTCCCGAGCTATAAGCTTGGCTGCAGTATGTCTGAGAGGTATCGCCTCTGGATACCGGGTGGCATAGTCAACGATCACTAGGATATGCTGGTGCCCTCGAGCAGACTTTACGAGGGGCCCCACCAGATCCATCCCTATCCGTTCAAAAGGGACTTCTATAATGGGTAACGGTACCAACGGACTGCGAAAGTGGGTCAGGGGTGCGGTAAGCTGACACTCCGGGCAGGTTTCGCAGAACCGTTTTACCTCCCCAAAGACCCCGGGCCAATAGAACCTTTGCAATATTCGCTCCTGCGTTTTCTTGACCCCTAGGTGACCACTCATCAGGTGTTTATGAGCCAAGTCGAGGACCCGCCGGCGATACGGCTGGGGCACCACCAACTGCTCTACCCCTACGCCCCGTATTTCATCTACCCGGTAGAGTAAATCCTGCTTAAGAGCGAAATGGGGGTATCTTACCTGGGCACCAGGCAGCTGTGCCACCCCGTCAACTACTGTCACCCGACTCCGGGCATGTATTAATGTAGGGTCCTGGAGTTGGGCTGTCCCAAACGTATCCGGGGACGCCTCCAACTCCGGGATGGGCTCGACCGTCTCAGCCTCTCCTGCCAGTACCTCTAGGGGCGACCTATCAGGTTCATATCCTGTCCCTATCATGGGGACCCCTACGGCAGGCGTCCCGGATTCAGGATTGTAGGGCTCAGGTCCCGGACTGACCAATATCTGAGGGGACTTAGGAGGTCCCTTCCATAAAGTCCAAAAATAGGGCAGATCCCTTCCTAGGATCACATCATAGGGAAGAGTATTAATAAGTCCCACCTCATGTTGCACCTGACCGCAAGGTGCTGTGATGGTGACTATCCCCGTGGGATAGTCTCGGCGGTCCCCATGTATGCAAACCACCCCCACGGTACGTCCTGTGGCCTTTACTTTAGCCCTTAGGGTTGATCGCACAAGGGTCACTAAGCTTCCGGAATCCAACAAGCCTGTAACCGGACATCCATTCACCTGAATTTGGCACAAGTGGGGCTCAGTCTCTGGGTAGACCAGGTCAGCGGTACACACCACCTGAGCATACATTGAACCCCGCCGGGTAACCCCACAATCCATGGGCTCCGTGGTGAGTGGACACTGGGCTTCCATATGTCCCACCCGCTGGCACCGCCAACATCTAATAGGGAAGGACACCCCCTTGACGAGTTGTCGTTTAGGGTACATAGTTTTCCGGACCTCAGGGACGGAGGGTGCGGCTTCAGACGGGACGGTAGCGGACTCCCGCACCGGTGTCAGCGGTGGGTCCTTGGCCCTAGGCTTGGAGGGGCCGGACCGACGGGCGGTACGCAAAGTCTCAGTGTCCCGTATCAAGTCCTGCGTAGCCACATGCCGCTCTACCAGGGACACTAATTGGTCCAGGGTACTCGGGTCACCCTGTCCGACCCACCGTTGAACGGTGACGGGTAAAGTGCGCACAAAACGATCCACTACTACCCTTTCCACCATTTGCGCCGGGCTCAGAGTGTCAGGCTGCAACCACTTTTTTACAAGATGTAACAAGTCATAGGCCTGGGAGCGTACGGGTTTGGCTTCCTCAAAGAACCACTGATTTACCCGCTGAGCCCGTACATAGGTATTCACCCCCAACCGAGCCAGTATTTCAGCTTTCAGGGTCACATAGTCAATGGCGTCCTCGGTACAGAGGTCCAGGTATGCTTTTTGGGGTTCCCCAGTCAGATAGGGTGACAATACCTCAGCCCACTGCGGGGTCGGCAGCTTTTCCCGCTCGGCCACCCGTTCAAACACCGCCAGGAACGCTTCCACATCATCACCCGGGGTCATCTTTTGCAACGCTTGTCTCACCGCTTTCCGGACGCTGCTGTCGTCACCCGGTCCCGGGGTTGTTGCTGCCGGTCCGGCACGGATCGACTTGGCCAGGAGAACCATCTGTTCTTGGTGCCTTTTTTCCTGCAATTGCAAGGCTTGCTGCTGACGTGCATTGGCCTGATCCATCTGTTCTTGGAATTTTTTTTCCTGCACTTGCAAGGATTGGAGCAGGTGTGCATTGGTCTGTTGCTGCTGCGCATTAGCCTGTTGCTGCTGTGCATTAGCCTGTTGCTGCTGTGCATTAGCCTGAGCCAAATGCTTTATTATGTCCTCCATGGCGTCACCGGGTTTGGGCTGTAGTATAGCCGCTCGAATCCAGGACATGCGCAGCTGGGTCACCAGGGATGGATGCTACACCTCACCGGCTGTCATGCACGCCGATTCTCCACCATATGTGAGGTAGCGTCGTCGGCTGCGCTGCAGAAGACTCGGGATCCAGGCACCAAGGTTCACAGCACACGGTTTATTCCAAAGAAAAAGTCCACAATAGTACATATGTGCCTTTCCGGCAGAGAACTCAGGGAGATGTGATCACTCCCTCACCCCCGGCACACCTGCCCTTGTTCCTGAATCTATTTAACCCTCCCTTCAGCCTGTAGGGAAACAGCATTAACCCTATAGTGGATTATCATGGAGTGAGCACAACCGGGGCGAGACATACCGGCCGTCATAGATAACCCCGGTCACAGTCTCACAATACGTTTCAATGTCAGTGCAACTGCGTATGTGTGTGTGCTCGTCTGCGTGCATGTGTCAGTGTGTGCCTGTCTGCATGTGTATGCATGTATATGGGCCCACATCACATCTTTTAACATCACTGCTATGCGCCGCGCTCTGATGTCATCACGTAGCCTCGGATGGGTGGGGTGGCCAATTGACCGCACCGGATATGAAGCCGCAAGAGGACACCAGGGGAGCGTAGGGAGGTGAGAAGAATCTTTTTGTTCCTCCCCTCTGTGAATGGACAGAGTAGTAGGTATAGGAGCCCAGGATTGAGCAGTTTAGGGGCCTGGGATGGAGGAACATAGGGGCCCAGTATGGGGCAGTTTAGGGGCCTGGGATGGAGGAACATAGGGGCCCAGTGTGGAGCAGTTTAAAGGCCTTGGATGGAGGAATATAGTGGCCTAGGATGGGAGACATTTTAAAATAAAGGGGGCTAGAATGGGAGATATTATTAAATACAGGGGCCAAACTGTGAAGATGTAATTTACCCTCTCACTGTATATGCTGTACAGATTCCTATTTCAAGCTGGGTTCATTGTCTTATTTGAACTACTTCTGTGTACATTTCTATTGTTGTAGGTAATCACCCCCCTAAAATGCAAGGTTATATCCTCTTGAGGCACTTCCATCCCTGGGAGTAGGGGGAGGTGGGCCTAGAGTCCAACTAGTGTAAACTCTGCTTACCTGGGAGATTCAGGCAGAGTGAGCTGAAACTTGAAGGGAGCAGGAGCTCCAGCCTGTGTGGCTGTGGACACGGACGGAGCTAGGCCTGTGTGGCGGCCCGTGGGATTGTGTGGAACTCTTTGGACTACTGTAAGGACGATTGCTTTGTAATCCGGTCCGAGGATTGTCGGGAAGGGCCCCCGAATCTGTTTTACGTGGACTTATCGTGTGCTGTTCTTGCATTCCTGTTAATAAACCTGTTGGATCGTCCCTCGGCCTCGTCCATCCTTTGCTCTGTTGTACACCCCCGTCACAAACTGGTTGGCAGCGGCGGGATCAGAGCAGAAGAAATGGAGGACAACAGCCAATCGACGTCTGAAACCAGAACCTCAGGATACAGGAACTGGACTGTGGCGAGTCTACAAACAAAGGCCCGTGAATTAGGTGTCGGCTACAAAGGACTCTCTAAGGAGCAACTAATTGAGGCATTGGAACACGCTTGCCTGCAAGATGGCACCGAGGAACAATTTCCACAGCAAGGGGAGCAAAGACGGGAGCCGGAGGTGAATACCCAAAAAAGTCAATGGGTTGTGTGGTACAAGGAAAAGATGGCACTGCTTGGAGATGAGGCCACCATAGAAGATAAGAGGGAGGCCATGCGTGGAGCTGAAGAGAAGGAGCGCAGGATGGAGGAGATGGCATTGCTGGATAAGCAGCTCGCTGTGGAAGCCGCGAGAGGTTCCAGACAGACTGTAACCCCAGCACCCATCATGAGGGAACTTCCCAGAGTGTCCCGCAAAGACTTCAAGCAGTTTAATGAGGCTGCTGGTGACATTGAGGGCTTCTTCCAGGACTTTGAGCATCAGTGTCGATTAATGGAAGTCCCAGAAAGGGAGCGCGTCCGGCATCTGGTTGGGCTCTTAGAGGGTGGAGCTGCTGCAGCCTATAGAGCTATGGACCATCGGTGGAACTGTGAGTATGCGTATATTAAACAGACTATTCTAGAACATTATGCTGTAACGCCAGACACTTACAGGACTCAGTTCCGTACTCTAGCATGTGATGAGGAAGTGTCCTTCAAGATGTATGCCCACAAACTCAAACATCTGTGGCATCGTTGGTTGGAGGCAGAGGAGGCCTTAACCTTGGAGACCGTCCTCCAGGTCCTCCTAAAAGAGCAGTTTTACTTCAAGTGCCCCGCTGAGATCCGGGAATGGGTGCGTGAGAGAAAACCAGCGACAGTGGAGGAAGCTGCTGCTCTAGCTGATGAGGTGCTCACCATCAAGCCTCAGTGGAGGGTTCTGTTGGAGGATGGAGAGACGCCTAACAGCTCCACAACACCGGATGCCCCCAGTTATTCTGTCCCCATTGTTCCCCGTTCCTCTAAGCCACCACATGTTGATACCCGTGTTAATGTGCCTCCAGTTGCTTCTACTGCACTTTCTGGAATACGCCGGGGAGAGGAAGTAACAGAGCGCAGGTGTTATGTTTGTAGGCATCCCGGGCATTTGCAGGCCTCATGCCCAGCCAGGCCATGGAGGAATCCTCCTCAAACCCCTACAGCACCTTCAGGTGGGAGCCGGCCTCCAAGTTCCCCTACCCCTTACCCAAGAGGACGCCTTGGATGGAGGGAGACCCAGCTCAGATGCTATCAATGTGGACAGCCAGGGCATCGGCAAGTCTCCTGCCCAGCTGTTCAAATGAGGACTGATCCTGCGCCCAATCGGATTGTTAATTATTTACGGCCCAGCGCCATGGAGGAAGATGTGGCACCGCTATGTGAGGACTGGCCTAGTGACTCAGCCCATGTTGCACCACCAGGAGTTTACGGGGTGCGACCTGCAGTTATGACGACTTCTGCTCATCGAGGTAAGCACTTGCAGGAGGTTGTGCTGGATGGACAGAGACTTGTTGGATTTTGTGACTCGGGTGCTTTCCTCACACTGGCTGATCCCCGAGTGGTTCGGCCTGAGGCAATCCATAGAGGACCTGGGATTGTCATTGAACTGGCTGGTGGACAATGGAGGACTATTCCCACAGCCACTGTGGATCTGAGCTTTGGTTTTGGGGTCAGGCGATGTGTGGTTGGGGTGATGGGTGGTCTGCCTGCAGCTGTTCTCCTGGGCAATGATGTGGGAGAGCTACGATGCCAATTCGTGGCTGCATGAAGCCACATGTAAGTAACGCTCTGCCTGTGTGTACTTAACCAGTGACCTGTAGAGGTCCCTAGTACGTACACAAGTTGGGAGGGGGAGGGATTGTGAAGATGTAATTTACCCTCTCACTGTATATGCTGTACAGATTCCTATTTCAAGCTGGGTTCATTGTCTTATTTGAACTACTTCTGTGTACATTTCTATTGTTGTAGGTAATCACCCCCCTAAAATGCAAGGTTATATCCTCTTGAGGCACTTCCATCCCTGGGAGTAGGGGGAGGTGGGCCTAGAGTCCAACTAGTGTAAACTCTGCTTACCTGGGAGATTCAGGCAGAGTGAGCTGAAACTTGAAGGGAGCAGGAGCTCCAGCCTGTGTGGCTGTGGACACGGACGGAGCTAGGCCTGTGTGGCGGCCCGTGGGATTGTGTGGAACTCTTTGGACTACTGTAAGGACGATTGCTTTGTAATCCGGTCCGAGGATTGTCGGGAAGGGCCCCCGAATCTGTTTTACGTGGACTTATCGTGTGCTGTTCTTGCATTCCTGTTAATAAACCTGTTGGATCGTCCCTCGGCCTCGTCCATCCTTTGCTCTGTTGTACACCCCCGTCACACAAACATTATTGGTTTATGGTGGCAAATAGTGGAGATAACTACTGTAGGGGCAAATTAGGTGAAATTATTACTGCCATAATATAATTTAATTTTGAGGATACTGTTTCCCATGGGGAAAGAAAAGTCTGACGTAGTGTAGAAATTGGTGAAAACTTGGGGAATGTTCTCTGAGAGTGATCGGTTATAGGTGACTGTGTGTTATTTTCTGCAGAGTCGAGTTATGGCAGGAAGAAATAAAAGTGGTCAATGCCGGATAAAGAGGAAAAGTGCAGTTGAATAACCTCAGCTAGATACGTCACTGGTAAGTCAGTGTATTACATGTACACACACACACACACACACACACACACTATACACTATATACAGAGTTCCTGTGTATAATGTCAATGCTGATCACTGTATTACCTGTACACTATATACAGAATTCCTGTCTATAATGTTACCGGTGAATACTGTATTACTAGTACACTGACACTATATACAGAGCACTTGTGTATAATGTCACTGGTGACCACTGTATTACCTGTACACTATACAAATACACTACATACAGAGCTCCTGTGTATGTCGTCACTGGTAAGTCAGTGTATTACATGTACACACACACACTATTCTTTATATGCAGAGCTCCTGTGTATTATGTCAATGGTGATCACTGTATTACCTGTACACTATATACAGAATTTCTGTGTATAATGTCACCGTTGATCACTTTATTACTGGTACACTGACCCTATATACAGAGCTCCTGTGTATAATGGCACTGATGGTAATATTAGTGTTATTAGTATTGTGGTTTTTATTTATGATCATTATTGTAGTATTATTCAGGCACTATGTGGTCTGGTCATGGGGTTTTGGTATTTAACCCTTGTACTGTATGTGGTTGTATTCGGTCACTATGTCGTCTGGTCATAGTTTGGTGGTATTTCTCTCTTGTATGTGGTATTATTTGGTAACCATGTGGTCTGATCACAGTGTTGCAGTATTTCTCACTTGTTTGTGGTATTATTCGGACTGGTCATGGAGTTACGAAATTTCTCCCTTCTGTGTGGTAATATGTTTTCTGGTCAGGGTGTGGCAGTTTTTCCTCTTTTGTATATGGTATTATTTGGTCATTATGTGGTCTGGTCATAGTGTTGCTGTATTTTTCCCTTGTATGTGGTTGTATTTGGTCACTATGTGGTGGTAATATGTTTGGTCACAGTGTGGTAGTATTTCTCCCTTGTATGTGGTTGTATTTGGTCACTGTATGGTGGTAATATGTTATCTGGTCACAGTGTGGCACTATTTCTCCCTGGTATGTGGTTGTATTCGATCACTGTGTGGTGGTAATATGTGGTCTGGTCTAGTATTATTGGTCTTGTTATAGTGGATTGTCTTGTGTATGGAGGTCACTTTCTCTCTGATATCAATATGGGGAAGATTATTTATTTCCAATAGAGATTAAATACTTGAAAGCTTAACCCCTCCCTGGCCTATGATTATTGCACTGTAGCAAATATGCACTTACAGAGGTTCTCTGCTGAAAACAAATGGGGGTGCATTACGCTATGTGGAAGACTATGTGAGGCCCATTATACTATATGGAGGACTATGTGAGACCCATTATACTATATCGAGGACTATGTGAGGCCCATTATACTATATGGAGGACTATGTGAGGCCCATTATACTTTCTGGAGGACTATGTGAGACCCATTATACTATATGGAGGACTATGTGAGGCCCATTATACTATATAGAAGGCTTTGTGGGGGTCAATTATAATATTTGGACAGCTATGAGGGAGCCTTTATACTTTATCTAGAGTTATATGAGGGCCATTATACTGTGAGAAAGCAATTATACAGTATGAAGGTTTGTGTGGGGTCCGTGATACTGTGTGAAGGGCTGTGTGGAAGCCATTATACTATTTGGAGGATAGTAAGGGCCATTATACTGCATGGAGGGCTGAGTGGGGTCACAGTTGGGGATCTCACTGTGTTGGGGTCACCATTCATTCCCAGGGTAGTTGAAGGGGGATACAGTAGGGTCATCATACTGTGAATGTGAAGGATACTGTGGAAGAATTTACTGTGGGGGAATCATGCAGTGTCTGTGGGGCACTTTTGTTGCCATCATATTTTATGGCTGCAATGAAAGTGGAATCTAGGGGCTTCAATAAGAGGAAAATTATTTCTATGCACGCCCCGCCTGCTATGTTTGTTTTAGCTTCAGGAGATTATCATTGCCAGACTAGATCAGCTAGAAGTCAGCTAGTCTGACAAAACCACTACTGTGAATAGCAGCGCCTTGTCTATAGACATTGTTTACAGAAAGCCAGGTGTGGGTGGGGGCAGCTTTCTGAGTTCTGCTACTGTACATGCTAAATCTAAAAATTCTGATTGTGTCAGAACAGCTGCACCATGTAAACTAAATGATACATTGTTGGATTCAGGTTCTCTTTACCTGCATTATGCTGTTCTCAGATGAGGTAGCAAAAACCTGCTGACAGATTTCTTTTAAATGTGTTTTATTTTAATTAATTTCCTTAGTTTAAAATTTTGTTTGAGAGGAGTCTTCCAAGGATTGCCACAGGAGGATGGTTCTGCACTAATTTCTCTGCAGTGTCTATTATGCCTCGTGTAATAAGACATCATCAGGGTGTAGCACTGCAGCTATTTACTACAGTTCTTGTATTGCTGCCCTCTGAAGAAGTCCATGATCCATGGTGATAAAAGCTATGGAGCACAGTACCGGCACGTTGGTTCTAGCTCAATGCCGCAGCTTCTAGTTGTCAAAGAAGATGTTGTCATGGGGTAAAGATAGAAGCAATGAGTGACACCAGCATTGCCCCACAAGTTCTATAACCGCCCTCAAATGAATCGTAATCAGGGAGCAGTGCTGGAGTCACTCACTCAACTTCTATCACCGCCCACTGATGAAAATTCATTTGAGGGTGGTGCTAAAAAGTATGGGGCGGTGCTGGTGTCACTCACTATGAGTAAAGGTCTCTATGACCTGAAACGCGTAAGGCTATTCTGATTTTAAACATATATGTTTTTAACATGCTTTGTGAATAAAAGATTTTTATATTTTAATTTTCACTGAAGACTGGACTACGGGTGCTGGATTACCACTTACTCTTATTTAGATCCATTATTATGATCATTCATATAGTGACAGTTAGTTACTAGCGGTCATAATCATGCATACCTAAGCTTTATGTGCAATGCCCTGCACATGAAGTAAGCAAGATAGCTGATCAGGAGAACTATACTGCATTTCTAATTGAAGGTATTTGCTAATATTATTATTAGTACACCTACTACATATTGAGATAAGATCTTGAAGATGGGAAAAACCCTTTAAATAGCAAAAGAGTAGTTACCAAGCCAGGTCAGATATCAGGATATTAAATAAGATAAGTTACGCTAGGATAAGTACATAACACAATGCAAGACTGCTACTACAGTAGGAGCACTAATAAGGTACGTTGCGTCATCAAGCCTGTGCTGTAGTAATTCGTTTTCTGATCAGTCCCAACCATTGTCCGGTCAGCAAGCCCTAAAGGTGGCTTTACACGCTACGACATCGCTAAAGCGATCTCGTTAGGGTCACGGAATTTGTGACGCACATCCGGCCACGTTAGCGATCTCGTCGCGTGTGACACCTATGAGCGATTTGAATTGTCGCAAAAACGTTCAAAATCGCTCATCGGTGACCCCCCCCTCATCCCAATTATCATTGCTGCTGCTTGGACGATGTAGTTCGTCGTTCCTGCGGCAGCACACATCGCTATGTGTTACACTGCAGGAATGAGGAACCTCACCTTACCTGCGGCCGCTGCCAATGAGGAAGGAAGGAGGTGGGCGGGATGTTACGTCCCGCTCATCTCTGCCCCTCCACTTTTATTGGGCGACCGCTTAGTGACATCGCTGTGACGCCGAATGAACCGCCCCCTTAGAAAGGAGTATCTGTGTCACTCAAGCGATGGGGGCGGGTACGCACGCTAGCAATCTCGCTAGTGAGATCGCAGTGTGTAAAGCCACCCTAATTTACAAGCTTTCAGGCTTTGATGGAAACAAGCTCAGCCCTGCTTGGACTTATCACCTTTGGTGACCACAACTTGCACCAGACTTCAATCCACCATTGGTCACAAAGCCTGACATGACAATGAGGGATACATTTGGGATTTCTGTTGTGCACGTCCTTCTTTAATATACTCCATTGGTCAGAATACTAAAAGTTACTGATATCTAGGAATGAGAGATTTGCCAACAGCTGCTGATTGGTGGTTGGCATTGTTTTCATTCTACATTACACACATGGAAAAAGACGAAGGTTAAGATATTCTAAAATGCTAGATGTTCCTATGTTAATGTTATACACAATCTGTATATTCACTTTAAACATTCTGGCTAAAATTTTAATACTATATTTACATGCATATATAAGTAACTGCCCAATCAAGTGCATGTTACAAAGAATAATGGCATTTAACATCGCCTATAATATTCAACATGGAGAACTGTTACATAACAATTAGAATTATGACATAGAAAAACTTGCCAAAGAAACACAATAAAACAGACAGATTTAGCATCACATAAAGAACCCTGTTATTAAATACTGTAAAGTTGGTAGATGCCAAATATAGTATGCCTCTATACTGGAAAGGAACACAATGAAACTATGGAGAGATTAAGAGCATAAGTGTGTGCCATATAAAAAGCTAAGCAATGATTAACAATTCTAAGAGTCACATTTTCAACGTAAGAACAATGAAATAATACTGCAGTGGTTCTTACAGGGTCACGTACACCCAAGGCTGGAGAGTGACAGCATCTGGTGTGGTCAACTCAACACAAGAGAGCTACTGTGGGACAAATGGCAAAGAAAGATAATACGATTATAAAAGTTGCCAGACCACAGGACATCACCTGGGGCAGAGAAACATCTTCCTAAAAGTACCAACTATAGCAGTGATGGCTAACCTTTTGAGCTTGGTGTGTCAAAATTAGTAAAAATTAAATAAATAAATAAATAAATAAATAAATAAAACAACGAGCATAACTCGGGTGGTGTGTCACTTCTCAAAAAAATCCATAATTTTATAATTATAATGTTATAATTTTATATTTGTAGCTCTATTAACAAAAAGCTTATCTGATAATAACTGCTGTAGGGGAGGGGGAAAGGAGAAAATCATTATCTCCTTTCTCCCTTCCCCAGCAGTCATTACCTCGTCTCCTCCATCTCCCAGCAGTCATTGCCTGGGGAGAGGAGGAGAAAAGATAATGACTGCTGGGAGGGAGAGGATATAATCATAATTTCCTCACCCCACCAGCAGTCATTATCTCCTCTCCCCCTCGCCCCAGCAGTCATGATAATGTGCCCATCCTTGTCCCCTGTAGTAATGTGCTCATCAATGTTCCCTGTAGTAACATGCCCATCTTGTCCCCTTTAGTAATATGTCTATCCATGTCCCCTGTAGTAATGTGCCCATCCTCGTCCTCTTTAGTAATGTACCCATCTTGTCCCCATCCTGTAGTAATGTGCCCTTCCATGTCCCCTGTAGTAATTTGCCCATCTTGTCCCCTGTAGTAAAAGGTCCATCCATGTCCCCTGTAATAATGTACCCATCTTGTCTCCTGTAGTAATGTCCCCATTTTGTCCTCTGCAGCAACGTGCTCATCCTTGTCCTCATTCTGTATTAATGTGCCCATCCTTGTCCTCTGTAATAATGTGCCCATCTTCTCCTCATCCTGTAGTAATGTGCCCATCCTTGTCTCCATCCTGTAGTAATGTGCCTATGCTTGTCCCCTTCTTGTAGTAATGTGCCCAGCCATGTCCTCTATAGTACTGTGCCCATCCTTGTCCTCTGTAGTAATGTGCCCATTCTTGTCCCCATCCTGTAGTAATGTTCCCATCCTTGTCCTCTTCTTGTAGTAATGTGCCCATCTTGTCCTCATCCTGTAGTAATGTCCCATCCTTGTCCCCATCCTGTAGTAATGTGCCCATCCTTGTCCCCTTCTTGTAATAATGTGCCCATCCATGTTCTCTATAGCAATGTGCCCATCCTTGTCCTCTATAGTAATGTGCCCATCCTTATCCCTATCCTGTAGTAATGTGTCTATCCTTGTCCCCATTCCGTAGCATTGTACCCATCCTTGCCCCATCCTTTAGTAATGTGACCATCCTTGTCCTCTTCTAGTAATGTGCCCATTCATGTGCCCAGTAGTAATGTGCCCCATACTTGTCACCCTTGTAGTATTGTATCCATTCTTGTGCCCATCCTTGTCCCCTTTTTTCAGCAATGTCCCATCCTGTAGTAATATACCTTATTTATGCTACATTATGCTGTTTTCACATACACAAATAAAAAAAAATTCTTCTCATCTGTTCTCCGTTCACTTGGTGTCCTCTTTCCTGCTTCTTGCGGCCCGCAGGTCCCCTGATGATGGCGGCACTATACCGGGGGCTGCAGACATTTGTGCTTTAATTCAGATGATTTCCACTGATGATTACCAATGGCAGCCGTCACTCAATCTGAGGCCAGCAGGTGACGCCAAACAATGACATCACCTGATGTCCTCAGATTGACTGGCGGCTGCCTTTGAAAAGCTCTGAAGAGGGTTCCTATGAAGTAAAGCGCAAATGACTGCGGCCCCTAACATAGGTCCACCATCGTCAGGGGGCCTGTGGGCCACAAGAAGGTGTCTCAGGGGCCAGAGGTCTGCGTGTTTGAGAACCCTGGGTTAGAGAGAGGTATGTAACGTACTGCATGGTACGTAAGCATGCGTCACTCAGGACCCTGATTAAAGGTACAGAACACAAAGCACCAGTGGCTGAATCCCGATCTATAAGACAAGCTGCGCGGCCACCAGTGATTTAACTAGAGCTGCATGTGCACCCCCCCATGGGTCGGTCATTTCAGAACAGTTTAGCTGCACATGCAGCTCTAGTTAAATCACCGGCGGCCACGGCTTGTTTTATAGATTGGGGTGCGGCTGCCTACCCCAGCCATGTGTGTCAGCTAAAATGGCCCAGCATGTCACCTCTGACACTCGTATTATAGGTTATTCAAAGCAAGAAGGCCTGCGGAGACACCATCACATGTTTCTCAACGCCGGCAGGAAACTAGCCAGGTCTTTCACCGGGAAGGAACAACCACGGGAAGGGCAGTCTCCAGTCAAGGAGACCACCTATGCCAAACATGGTATCCATCCACAGACAGCCGTTTCGGGGTATTTGCCCCTCATCAGTGTGGAGTAGGAATCTGGCTAGTGGGAGCATTGCCTAGGCCACGGCTTGTTTTATAGATTGGGGTGCGGCTGCCTACCCCAGCCATGTGTGTCAGCTAAAATGGCCCAGCATGTCACCTCTGACACTCGTATTATAGGTTAGCCATCACTGGACTCGAGGCACATACACATCAGAATGGGACCATAAAGTAACAGAAGAAGTTAGACTAGTCTGGCTCAAGATTCTAGTACATACACTGGAGATCAAAATTAGAGAACACACAATTTCCTAAATGTTAATGTCAATGTATAGTCCTATGTGATTATATCCTAACATAAGTAAGGCTAGTTTCACACTTGCATTGGACGGGATCCGTAGCATTGCGTTGTGTGACGCATGCAGCGGATGCATTGCATATAGTGGCACAACGGATGCTACGGATCGTACAAAATAACGCAATCCGCTATAGGGTTTTTTTCCTTTACTTTACACATCTGAGCATGCGCAGTTGTGTAAAGACGGATGCATTAACGGAATCTGTCAAAATGACGGATTCTAACGGAATCCGCCACCAAAGGCGTCCATTATAAAAACAACGGACGCCGACGGAATCCTGCAGGTTGCGTTTTTTTGACACTCCGCCAAGTGCAGAAAAACGCTACATGCAGCGTTCCATCCACCCGACGGTCACTGACGGTCAGCATCAAAACAACTGATGCGCCGCGGGGCGGATGCAATGCAAGACCATCCATTGCTATCCGTAGCTAATAGAAGTCTATGAGGAATATAACGGTTTCTTGCAACGGTTACTGTAATTCCTCAAGGCTGCGGATAGCAACGGAAGCCGTCCAACGCAAGTGTGAAAGTACCCTAAACTAGCAGTATTTTAAACTTACTTCATAAATTGAATTTTTTCAAAAATACATACCATACTTAAAATGTAAATAAGATAAATGATAAAGAACACTGATCAAAATTAGAGAACACTTTCAGATTCCTGCAATTTATTGGTATTAATCAAGCACCTAGTGCTAATTTACTTAATTATGTGACAAAACCAATGTAACTGGCAGTCTAATTTTAAAATTTGCACTAACTTTGTGCCATTTCAAAGTGACTGAAACCCTCCGGCAGCAGTTTGTTCAGATGAAGGCCAAAGCGGTGACCCTATCAGCCACAGCAAGAGAAATTGGTCATTCCAAGTCTGTGCTTTTGAGCATATTGCATCCTTGCAACATCACAAAGTCTTTCAGGTCCCCCAAGAAGGCTGGTGGCCCTCGCAAGAGAAAACAGAATAATGTGGGGAATCTCCATAGGTAATCATTTCAACACTGCAGCTGGAATTGTTCAGCAGTTCAGCACTGACCAGGTTAAGGGTTTGTCTCATTATAAAGTGACACGACGTTTAAGAGCATTTGGACTAAAAGCCCACTCTGCAGTGACCAAACCTCTCATTAGCAGAAAGAATCAAAAGGCTAGACTCACCTTTGGTGAGGAGCATGTTGTGTGAACAGAGGAGAAGTGGTCCACAGTTCATTTTAGTGATAAAAGCAAGTTTAATTTATTTGGGTCTGTTGGCAAACATTATGTTTGTCGATAAACTGGGGAAGTACTGAACCCAAAGTGTGTTAAGAAGTCAGTGAATGGTGGTGGAGAAAGTGTCATGGTTTGGGAAATGTTTTCTGTAGCAGGAGCTAGACGTCTCACACAGCTACATGGCGCAGTGAATGCAATGTGTATCAGAACCTTCTGCAACAACACTTGGTTCCTTACTTGCTTCCATCACTCAATCAGCCAGCAATTTTCATGCAGGACAATGCCCCTTGTGACACAGCAAAATGGGTAAAGCAGTTCCTTGAAACAGAAAACTTTGAAATAATGAAATGGCCAGCCCAGAGACCTGATCTAAACCCAGTAGAAAACCTGTAGAAAATCCTTGATGACAAAGTTATGGCTAAGAAACCTACAACAGTCAAAGAACTTTGGAAGAGACTGGAAGAAGAATTGACCAAAATCACACCAGAGCAGTGTGAGAGACTAGTGATGTCCTGTGGCCGCAGATGTGCTGAAGTAATTCAAAGCAAAGGCCTGTACACTTCCTAATGATTGGTGACTGTTGTTACCTTCAGAAAATTTAGTTAAAATCTTTCTCTGTGCTACAGAAATTGTTGCTCTTTAATTATGATCATCACATTTTGGATAAAATAAAAGTATTATGTTGATAAACTTTGGATCTTTTGTAAAACACTGTTGTAGTGCCTTGGATACCCCTTACAAAAAAACCTTCAAATGTTGATCAATGTAGATTACTTTATTTCTTAAAGAAAACAAGTAATCATACAGTGTTCTCTAATTTTGATCTCCAGTGTAATGTGGATTGTTGCTTGCGAATGAAATACTTACCTTGCAAGAGTTCACATCAGGATGTACTATGGAAAAAAATAGGTTGGTGGAGGCAGTGTTCTACTGGGAATGCTCAAGTCCTTTAATTTATGTTAAAGACCAACTACACCTCTTTATGGTAACAGTATTGTCTAATAATGGTGATCTCTTTCATTGTGTCACACTGTGAAAATTGGAGTGGTTTGAGGAGCTTGACAAGGAGTTTAAGGTGTTGACTTGGTGGAATTGGCCTCCAAATTCCTAGATTTCAATTTAAAGGAGTATCTATCAGATGTGCTGCAAAATCAATACCAATCTAAGGATAGCACCTTATGGCCCCCATATATATTAGACTAACATCAGTCCAACCAGTGGCGTAACTAGAGTTTGATGGGCCCTAGTGCAAAATTTGGAATGGGGCCCTCCTCCACGTACACCGACACTTAGGGTACGGGATAATGACACTGACACTTGGGGTACGGGATAAAGATGCTGACACTTGGCTCTTACCCACAGCACCCAGGTTTCCCATGATCTAAAATCCCTCTACCAGAACACAGCTTTCCCATGTTCTGATATCTATCTTGTCTTCAGCACCCAGATTTCCCATGCTCTGCTATACATCATTCCCTCAGCACCCAGTTTCCCATATCAGAGCATGGGAAAACTGGGTGCTGAGAGATGTACAGCAGAGCATCGGAAAGCTGGGTGCTGAGGGAAAAAGCCTTTTTCATTCAGCACAAAACATTCCCATCCCATCCTTGTATCTTTGTCCCCCCTTGTATATAGATCTCCAAATACTATAATGGCCCCCACATAGCCTTCCATATAGTATAAAGGGTCCCACATAACTCTTCATATATTAGAATGTACCTCCATAGTCCTCCATGTATTATAATTAATTTCCCATAGTCCTCCATATATTAGAATTCACCCTATAGTTCTCCATATATTATACTGCACCACAGTCCTCCATGTTTTATAACGCAGCCCCATAGTCCTCCATGTAAAAAGTAGCCTCCATAGTCCTCCATATATTATAATGTAGCCCCCATAGTCCTATATGTATTACAATGCAACCCCATAAACCTTCATATTGTATTATGCAGCCCCATACTCCTCCATGTATAATGCACCCATATAGTCCATGTATAAGGTGTCCTTCATGTTTATTATGCAGCCCCATAGACCTCCATGTATAATGCAGCTCCATAGACTTCCATATATCATGCAGCCCCATAGACCTCCAGGTCTCCATGTGTCATGCAGCCAGCCCCCCCCAGTGCCTCCATGTGTCATGCAGCCAGCCCCCCCAGGGCCTCCATGTGTCATGCAGACCCCCCAGGGCCTCCATGTGTCATGCAGCCAGCCCCCCAGGGCCTCCATGTGTCATGCAGCAAACCCCTCAGGGTCTGCATGTGTCATGCAGCCAGCCCCTTCCCAGACCTCCATGAGTCATGCACCCAGCCTCCCCCCACCAAGGCCTCCATGTGTCATGCAGCCAGCCCCCCCAAGGCCTCCATGTGTCATGCAGCCAGCCCCCCCCCAAGGCCTCCATGTGTCATACAGCCAGCTCCCCAGGGCCTCCATGTGTCATGCAGCCAGCCCCACCCAGGGACTCCATGTGTCATCCAGCTCTCCCAGGGCCTCCATGTGTCCTCCATGTGTCATGCAGCCAGCCCCCCCGGGGCCTCCATGTATCATGCAACCAGCCCCCCCAGGGCCTCCATGTGTCATGCAGTCAGCCCCCCAGGGCCTCCATGTGTCATGCAGCCAGGCCCCCCCAAGGACTCCATGTGTCCTGCAGCCAGGCCCCCCAAGGACTCCATGTGTCCTGCAGCCAGGCCCCCCCAAGGACTCCATGTGTCCTGCAGCCAGGCCCCCCAAGGACTCCATGTGTCCTGCAGCCAGGCCCCCCCAAGGACTCCATGTGTCCTGCAACCAGTCTCCCCATGTACTCACTGATTTATAAAAATAAATGAATAAAAAAACAAGTACTCACCTCTCTTCTCCTTCCACCACAGCTCTGTCCTCACCTCTACTTGTTTCACCGCTGCTCGGCCTCACTTCTGTCCTTGCTCCCCCGTGGCTCCGGTCGGCGTCCTCCTGCGCTCTGTGCTCTCACCACACACAGCAGTCGCACAGGAGTGACGTCACTGCGCAGGCATGTGGGAAGAATGATGATGCATAGCGGCCCGAATGATGATGCGGCCGGGATGAATGATGATGCATAGCGGCGCCGGCCGCTCTATGCAATATCAAAGCAGTGTGCGGTGACAGGAGCCCGGTGCCACCACCACTGACACCAGGCAGGGGGGCCCGGTGTCAGTGGCGGCGACCAGGTCATATAGCGGTGGCCGCGCTGTGTGGTCTGCGGCAGAAAAGCGCAGCTCCTCTCTCACAGAAAGGAGCTGGCTGCTGATCTGCCGGACAGCCTTGGGCCCCTAACCTCCTGGGCCCGGTCGCAATGACGACCGCTGCGACCGCGGTAGTTACGTCCCTGAGTCCAACCTTTCAATATCACTGAATTTGGCCTACAGTTAGTGGGAGATAAGGATTCGGCATATGTGATCTCATACTGATGATTTTCTTCTTCTTTAAAGCCCGCCATACACATGGTATGCCTGTCAGCTGAACAATGCTTCAGCCAGTCATTCAGCTGACAGCCAGTGCTCTCACACACAGGAGCGTTCATTCAGCTGAGCCCTGCTGTGTTCTCTATAAGAGAGCCGACACCAAACCTATAACCGGTAGAATAAAAACTTGGGCAATCTGAAATCAGACATCAATGGTGTCCCCAAAAATAAATTGTCAGGAGATCTCATACACCTTAATTGGGATGTCAATTACTAGGACAACCCTTTCTAATTACACTTGTTTCCCCAGTTAAAATAAAAGACCCTGTACTCACCTCCCGTTCTGGTGTTGTTCCAGCACTGTCAGTAATCGCAGTTTGAGCCTCAAATGACATTGTGACATCATGTGAGCCCCACGTCCAGTTACCGTCAACTTCTCTCACCACGCCTTTGGACCAAATGAGCAATCAACCGGAAGCAAATGGCAGCCGCAGCATCACTTCCTCTTGATTAACTAATTTCAACCGAAGGCGGGGAGAGAGAAGCCAGTAGTGATTGTACTCGGGGCTCACGTGATGTCACAATGTCACATGAGCCCTGAACCGCTGAACCGCGATTACCGACAGCGCTGGAATAGCACCAGAATGAGAGGTGAGCACAGGGTTTTTTATTTTAACTGGGGGAATCCGCCTCCTTTCTAAGGGGGCAGTTCGTGCGGCGTCACAGTGACGTCACACGGCAGGCGTCCAATAGAACCAGAGAGGCGGAGATGAGCAGGACGTAACATCCCGCCCACCTCCTTCCTTCGGCATAGCCGGTGGAGGCAGGTAAGGAGATGTTCCTCACTCCTGCCGTGTCACACACAGCGACGTGTGGTGCGCAGGAACGAGGAACAACATCGCTAATGAGAGGTAAACGATTTTTTGTTTTACGATGACCTCTCCGCGGCAAACGATTTTGGCCGCTTTTGCGATCATTTTAGATCGCACATAAGTGTCACACACTGCGATATCGTTAATGACGCCGGATGTGCGTCACTAACGACGTGACCCCGATGATAAAACATTAACGATATCGTAGCATGTAAAGCCCCCTTTAGCCGAACCTGTCAATATCAGCGGATTTCTAATGTTCTGGGGGCCGTTAGATATATGCCAAAGTCAGAGATATCTAGCAGCCGCTCTCTCATTGAGAACAAAGGAGTGTTTGGTAGGGTTAGCGCTTTTGTCTATGGAAGAGTCAGGTGACATAGCTACCCTCTGAAAGACTGTCCAAGCCATTGTTTGTTGGATGACTATCAAAAGTGCATGTGGGCTTTCAAAGTTGTTAGGATATGCTGCTAAAGTATTGTTGCTAAATTCTAAAGGACGTCTCCAGAGGTCTTGAGCAATTGAGAAAAGTCAGAGCTATTTTGGCAGCACGAGAACGACCTACCCAATATTAGGCAGGTGGATTTCATATTAAATATCAATATGCATTGCATCTGCATTATGAAATGCCAAAACAGCACCTGGAACCCTAAGTGATGAAAAAAGCCGTCATACGATCACAAATTACAATGTTGCAATAGTTCTCTGCTCCCAGAATAGCATACATTTTTAGAACAGAAAGTTACAAATTTCACAATAACAAAAACAGGCTTTGAAATGTGAATGATACGGTTAACCACGAAGCCTACATTCTTAGGTTCCATAATATAGTTTGTCATCTCTTTTAATCAAGTTTACAAACTCACAGATAAAGGGGCAAACAGGAGCCAACCACAAACAGCAAACAATAGGCCAAACAAGGCAAGGAGCGTGTAAATATAAATCACAGCCAAAAGGAAACCTTCAAACAGACTTAACAAAGGCTAAGCGATAAGTACGGTAATTGTCAACTTGAGGAGTGGATATAGTATACACTGTTATGGCCCTTTCCAGGGATTATCGCAATGTTTCTTGCAATCAAACAATCACCAATAAAAATAGTCCTGGTCATATCATGACCATAAATAATAAATCCAATACCACTTCCTTACAAAAAATATAGAATATTTATTAGAAAATATTAAAGCAAGGGGTAAAATACAACATCAGCATATTACAATCAAAATTAGCAGGTTTTTATAAAAAGACCCTGAAGATAATTCACATAGGGCCAGCAAAACCACACATGGCATAATGTTCTTTTTAGAATGTTATACAAACACCTAAATAGGGGTCTATGTTAAATATAAGATAATAGACTAGCACATATATGAGGTATGATAGTAAAAAACCACATAAATTCTATATACAGTACAGACCAAAAGTTTGGACACACCTTCTCATTCTATGAGTTTTCTTTATTTTCATGACTGAAAATTGTAGATTCACATTGAAGGCATCAAAACTATGAATTAAAACTTGTGGAATGAAATACTTAAACAAGTGTGAAGCAACTGAAAATATGTCTTATATTCTAGGTTCTTCAAAGTAGCCACCTTTTGCATTCATTATTACTTTGCACACTCTTGAGGTAGTCACCGGAAATGGTCTTCCAACAGTCTTGATGGAGTTCCCAGAGATGCTTAGCACTTGTTGGCCCTTTTGCCTTCACTCTGCAGTCCAGCTCACCACAAACCATCTCGATTGGGTTCAGGTCTGGTGACTGTGGAGACCAGGTCATCTGGCGTAGCACCCCATCACTCTCCTTCTTAGTCAAATAGCCCTTACACAGCCTGGAGGTGTGTTTGGGGTCATTGTCCTGTTGAAAAATAAATGATGGTCCAACTAAACGCAAACTGGATGGAGTAGCACGCCGCTGCAAGATGCTGTGGTAGGCATGCTGGTTCTGTATGTCTTCAATTTTGAATAAATCCCCAACAGTGTCACCAGCAAAGCACCTCCACACATCACACCTCCTCCTCCATGCTTCACGGTGGGAACCAGGCATGTAGAGTCCATCCGTTCACCTTTTCTACAAAGACACGGTGGTTGGATCCAAAAATCTCAAATTTGGACTTATCAGACCAAAGCACAGATTTCCACTGGTCTAATGTCCATTCCTTGTGTTCTTTAGCCAAAACAAGTCTCTTCTGCTTGTTGTCTGTCCTTAGCAGTGGTTTCCCAGCAGTTATTTTACCATGAAGGCCTGCTGCACAAAGTCTTCTCTTAACAGTTGTTCTAGAGATGAGAAGGTGTGTACAAACTTTTGGTCTGTACTGTATAAATCATGGATTTAAGCCAATATATTAGATAGTCTTCTTTTTTAGAATACTCTTTTGTTGAAATACAGCCATCAGCTGGAGCAGGGTTTCAAATGAAAAATGCCCATATTAATTTAATGCTCCAGATATTCAAAAAGCCATGATTCAATATAACACACAGTGATCACTTACCCATGGTGGTTTGGTATGCCTAAGAAAAACGTGCCCCGACGCGCACGTTTTGATATCTTCCTCGGGGGTCCGTGGCGTGTCAACATTTTTCTTAGGCATACCAAACCATGGGTAAGTGATCACTGTGTGTTATACTGAATCATGGCTTTTTGAATACAGTATCTGGAGCATTATATTAATATGGGCATTTTTCATTTGAAACTCTGCTACAGCTGATGGCTGTATTTCAACGAAAGGGTATGCTAAAAAAGAAGACTATCAAATATATTGGCTTAAATCCAAGATTTATATATAGAATTGATGTGTTTTTTTACTATCATACCTCATATATGTGCTAGTCCATTGTCTTATATTTATCATAGACCACTATTTAGGTGTTTGTATAACATTTTAAAAAGAACATAACCAGGACTATGTTTCCCCTGTTGGTTCTCTTGTTGTAAATGTATTGTTTAAGGTTGTAGTCCACCTATATATGGATTTGATATGGTTCCACATTCTGTTCCTATTTGCACAATAAAAATATAAGCGGGAAACAAAAAAAGACAGGGGAAAATAATCAGACGGGATGAGACATTTGAGAGAAAAGAAAAGAAAATTAGAGGGAAAAAAATATGGGAGCATATAGTCCCAGATATATCAGAAAACTGTAACTGTTTATACAGTCAAGAATTTAATTAATTATTAAGTTACACAATTTATATATTTATTATATTAGCATATATTATTAGTTATGAGCTCTTGGGCTTCAAAGGGCCCATATTTTGTTCTTGCACAGGGGCTCTTTTCTGTCTGTGTCCGCTAGTGTGACAGATGGATCAGGAGTAAGTGCCAAGTCTGCCCCACAGTATCCGGTATAAACTGTAACCAACAGCAGACATTCGGCTGCAATGGACAAGATGAGAGCTTACTCCGATTCTCGCTGTTTTACCTCTTGGTTTCTGTGATCAATTGTGACTGCAGAATCTTAGTGGTTAAAGAAATGAGTTGCAATTTTTATTTTTGTATTAATAATTAGTGATTATATAATCAATTCTTTTTAATACAAAATGTTAGGTCATGATTTAACAGTTTTTCATTCATTTTTTTATGCAGATGATGGGGGCTGCTGTATTTATTTGCTGGCATATTATTGTCTGAGAACGACACACACAACGACACGCTGAAAATGTAGCAGCCCCTGGACAGAGGAGACTGTGCTCAGTGTCCGATCGCATCTCCTACACTGTGTCTGCCTCGATCTGTGAACTGGGCACAGCCCCCCCAACTGTCTAGTTCAGCTTTGGGGAGAACTAGGTGCCATTTTGGTGCTCTGAGCTAAAATTTCCCCCTGTGACCGCTCACAGTTCTTAGTGCTAGTGGTGACAGAGGATGTGGGTATGTGGTGACGGGTTATAGCCGGCATGTACAGGATAGGCTGTGGTAATGTCAGGAGCTCTGGGAACATAGCGGTGAGCACAGGTAGCACAGCCTTGTATGATACTATTAATACCCCCAGAAGAAGGCTCATTGCCGAAACATCCGTTGTGGCTGGCGCCATTCCTACAGGAGAGGACTCTTTCCTATGGGTTTGTGATTGTAATAATTGCCTTGTATGTATGCACTTTTATGTACATCTTCATTTGTTCTTCATTTATTTATGTAATACATCTTTACTACCTTACCCTTATACCTATGTATACGAGGGGCTGCTGATAAGTCTTTCGCTTTGTGATTTTTTTTTGTCTCTATGGTAACGAATGTTACATCACATGAAAGCCTTATGTGTCGAATATATGTTTTCAAAATGTTGTGTTTGTTGCTCATGGCAACAGTCTTCTACACATGCGGGAAAACAAAATGGCAGAGTCTAATGCGATATTCACAGTAACTGAGAGTGATAACATTTTTGTTTCTGGAAGGAAAGTCCTCGAAGGATATTCATGGTGATATGTCGCAGACATTGGGGGATCAACGCCCTTCATATTCCACAGTTAAGAACTGGGTTGCCAAATGTAACACGGGCCACTTCAGCCCCAATGATGAGGAACGTTCTGGACGACCAAGTGGTTATTGTTCCGGAGATTGTCAATGCTGTGCACAACCTCATACTGGAGAATCAATGAATTTCAGCAAAAGCAGACATCATGGGGATTTGTTAGTATTTCCAGACTGATAAGAACTTCCTGGATCGACTGGTCACTATGGATGAGACCTGGATTTATTTGTATGACCCTGAAAACAAGAAGCAGTAAAAAGAGTGGAGGTACAGTGGTTCTCCTCGTCCAAAGAAGTTCAGGGTGGAAAAATCAGCCACTTAAGTGATGGTGTCTGTGGTCTGGGATAAGGAGGGCGTGTTGCTAGTGGACTACTTTCAAAAGGGTTCCACCATCAATGTAAGGTATTAAATTGAACTTTTGGACCAATTGAAGGCAGCTCTGAAGGCCAAAAGATGCGGCAAGCTGTCCAAAGGAATCTTGTTCCTGCAAGACAACGCCTCTGCTCACACTGCACAACCGAGCACGGCAAAACTGTCAGAGCTGGGCTTCCAACTGATTGACCACCCACCTTAGGCTGCTTTCACACATCCGGCTTGAGCTCTGCGGCTCAATCCGGCTGTGCAAGCTATGCAACGGATGCGGTGAACACACCGCATCCTTTGCATGAGTTTTTCCTTTGCGGCCAGTCCGGTTTTTGCCGCTTGCGGCATGCTACTGAGCATGCGCAGTGGCAAAAACCGCATGCGGCTGCCGGATGCGGTTATTGCCGCATCGCGCTGCATCCGGCCGCCATAGGCATGCATTGAAAAATGCGCCGCATTGGCCGAATGCGGCGCGATGCGGGTTTTTTTGCCGCACGAAAAAACGTGCCAGGCAACGTTCCATCCGGCCACCGCATTGGCTAAATCTGCCGCATGTGGCAAAAACCAGATGGAACGCATGGCCTTGTAGCACAATGCGGCACTAATTAAAGTCTATGCAGAAAAAACGCAACCGGCAGCAAAAAAAAACGATTGCGATTTTCCTGCAAAGTGCCGGATTGTGCCGCATTGCAGAAACCGGAGGTGTGAAAGCAGCCTTATTCACCAGATCTAGCTCCCTCTGACTATCATCTGTTTACAAACCTGAAGAAACGCCTGAAGGGTACCAAATTTCACACCATTTCTCATGCCATGGCTGCTACGGATGCCTGGTTTGAGGCACAACTGAAATCCTTCTTTTTGCTAGGCTTACAGAACTTGGAATACCGGTGTAAGCAGTGTGTTAACATCAGTAGGGAGTATGTAGAATAAATGTAAAGTTTCATCATCCTATCTCTTTTCTTTCTGGGTAAAGCCAAAGACTTATCAGCAGCCCCTCATATGTATAGTATATGTCCTTTCCTCCTAGTCAGGTTGCCATTTTTTACTGCATCATCTATCTCAGACTGTTTGGACTTTTAATCAATAAAGTTTTGCTATACATAACTGTAAATTTTTGGGGGCCTATTCCTGCCCGTTTCTGCTATTAATACCAGTCTATCGAGTTGCTCTCACCGCTGAAAGAAGCTACCGCTGCCGGGATGCTCTGAATAATGAAAGCTGTGCTGCAGCAGTAATGTCTTCCAGCGGTGATAACAGCTCAGTAACCTCGCTGGGATTAGTAGTACAATGTCAGGCTGCCGATCTGCACTCGCTGCCGCTATCAACGCAGTGTTCAGAGCACATCAGTATAATCATCACGCTGCTGTGCTCTGAACACTGACTCAGCTCTGGTCAATCAGTGTAATGCCTCATTCAGACAGCTATGAGTGCAGGGACATCTAAAAAAAAATACTGTTGTGTCTGCAAAGTACATCAGAAGTCATCAGTAAAGCCTCATTCAGACGCCCCTGCATTACAGACATCTGAGTGAGGCATTACACTGAACAAGCAAAGCCGTGCATTTCATTCCATCATATGTGACAGGGTCCGCTGGTCTATTAATCCAGTACCATCATGTGTGACACGGTCACCTGGACCATGCATCCAGTCCTATTATGTGTGACACAGTCCGCTGGACCATGCATCCAGTCCTATTATGTGTGACACAGTCCGCTGGACCATGCATCCAGTCCTATTATTTGTGACACAGTCCGCTGGACCATGCATCCAGTCCTATTATGTGTGACACAGTCGGCTGGACCGTGAATCCAGTCTCATGCGTGACAGTCCCCTTGACCATGTATCTAATCCTATAATGTGTGACCGTTTGCTGGGCTGTATATCCAGTTCCAGCATGTGTGACACACTATGCTGAGTCCCAATCCCATCCTATGTAATAAACTATTCTGTGCCCTATATCTAGGCACCACATTTTTGTATCTAATCCCATCCTGTGTGATAGACTCCGTGCATATAATCCCAGCACGTGATGTAGTCTGTGTACCTAATCTCATCCTGTGTGATACACTCTATATATCTAATCCCATTCTATTTGATACATGCTTCTAAACCCCCTACCTAATCCCATCATGTGATAAAGTCCACATATCTATTCCCAGCATGTGATAAAGTCCGCGTACCTAATCAGGGCATGGGATACAGGCTGCTTATTTAGTGCCAGCATGGGATACATGCCGCATATCTAATCATAGCACTGGTGACAGTCCATCTATCTAATCAGAGCGCAAGATACAGACAAATTGCATTAGCTGTTCCTCCTAGTGTTCAAAAGTGGAAAATAACAAACCTTTTCAACATGACTTTTTAGATATTATACCATTAAAAAAAAAGTTGTTTTTTTAATTAAAACATTACATTTTTTCAATTGTTGGAAAAAAAATTAAATTTGATGGCACATTCCTTTAAACAGATGAAGGTGGCTCCATTTGTCATTATATCTATGTCCCTGCTTTTTATCCTGGCTAGGAATTGTTCAGAATGTTCATAGAAAAGTTTCAGCAAACTGTCCCAAAATAACAGATATGGTAGTGAGTCATGTGTTGTATCTGGTTACTGTAAGGGTAAGTTCACACAGTGCGTTTTTCGCGGCGTTTTTGCGCGTGCGTTTTTGCTCAGAAAATGCTGTGACATTGCTTCCCCAGCAAAGTCTATGAGTTTTCATTTTTGCTGTCCGCACACAGCGTTTTTTTTAGCTGCGTTTTTGTGTTGCACACAAAAAGGCAGCATGTCAATTATTTTTGCGTTTTTCACTGCGTTTTCCACCCATTGAGTTCAATGAGATGTTCAAAAATGCAATGAAAAACGCAAATTGCAAATATAGCTGCATTTTAGTGCGTTTCTATGACTAAAAACGCAGCTATAAACGCAGGAGGTGGGTAGTAAAGTGACATGCACAGGAAGAGGATTCCTTCTGTCAGTAAACACAGAAGCGTGAATCCTCCCGGTACCGTCATCGCTGCGTCCACCTCCAGTCCTGTGCATGTCTGCTCCCGTGCGGCGCCATGTATGGGCAGGAGATGGAGGCAGCTGTGAAATCAAAAGTGAACAGCAGGAAAAAAAATGTCATACTCACCTGTCTGCAAACGCCCGGTGTCATGTCCGCTCCCAGCTCCTCTCCCGGTACTGCCGCTCCGGCAGTGTGCAGTCTCCCTGGGCACGTCCGATGGCTGCAGGACCTGGCGATGGATCACCTGATGCGGTCACCTGACGCGTTAGCTGATCGTAAGTCTCGCGGTGATGCCGGCACCTAGCCGGCTTCACCTATCAGCTTATGCCGTTAGATGACTTCATCACTGATTACCGGCAGCTCCTGCAGCGATCGGACGGGATCAGACTCTGCTCCAGGAGCTGCCGGTAATCAGCACATAAGTGAGTATTTGGGATTTTTTTGCACTGATGCATCATCTGATTGTATAAACGGCTTTTATATAATCAGCTGCTGTGTCATGTGATTGACATCCTTGAACCTGACACATCATCTGATCGCTTTGCCTTCCAGCAAACCGATCAGATGATATTGGATCCGGATTAGACGCCGGGGGACCCTTGACCCAGGATTACTGCGGAGGGGGGTTCTTTATTTCAATAAAGATGGAGTCACTAATTGTGTTGTGTTTAATTTCTAATAAAAATATTTTTCTGTGTGTTGTGTTTTTTTTATCTTTACTAGAAATTCATGGTGGCCATGTCTAATATTGGCGTGACACCATGAATTTCGGGCTTATGGCTAGCTGATAATATACAGCTAGCCCTAACCCCATTATTACCCAGCAAGCCACCCATCATTAGGGCAGCTGGAAGAGTTGGATACAGCGCCAGAAGATGGCACTTCTATGAAAGCGCCATTTTCTGGGGTGGCTGCGGACTGCAATTCGCAGCGGGGGTGCCCAGAAAGCATGGGCACCCTGTACTGCGGATTCCAATCCACAGCTGCCTAGTTGTACCTGGCTGGACTCAAAAATTGGGCGAAGCCCACGTCATTTTTTTTTAAATTATTTCATGAAATTCATGAAATATTTTAAAAAAAAAGGGCTTCCCTATATTTTTGGTTCCCAGCCGGGTACAAATAGGCAGCTGGGGGTTGGGGGCAGCCCGTACCTGCCTGCTGTACCTGGCTAACATACAAAAATATGGTGAAGCCCATGTCATTTTTTGGGGGGGCAAAACACTCCTGCATACAGTCCTGGATGGAGGATGCTGAGCCTTGTAGTTCTGCAGCTGCTGTCTGCTCTCCTGCATACACTACTGGATGGAGTATGCTGAGCCTTGTAGTTCTGCTCGCCCTGCCTCTCCCTCCAGCATACAGTCCTGGATGGAGCATGCTGAGCCTTGTAGTTCTGCAGCTGTCTGCTCTCCTGCATACACTAGTGGAGAATGAAGAACATATTGAAGAAGGAAATTACATCAGAGTTTTTTTTTTTCGTTTTTTTCTTCAACAATCTTTAATGGCATTGTTCACTGATAATAAACGCATAAAACTGCAGTGAGCAAAAACGCAGCAAAACGCAGCAAAAACCGCACCACATCGCGGTAAAACGCACCCGCGGTTTTTTGCCGCGGGTGCGTTTTTGTGCGTTTTTTCCGCAAAAACGCATTGTGTGAACCTAGCCTAAATACGTTCTGTAGTAGTAGTGACAAGGTGGTTGTGTGGAGCCTCAAGTGACCTAATCATCTGCAGACTTTCTCTACAGGTTAACAGTGCATATTGTCTTGGATATTTAACTAGACATCTTAAGGTCTCCCTGTGCATTAGAAAGGGCTGAGCTCTTGTGATGGTAAACACCTTAAATTGCCCTTTCCATACCAGGATAGGGACAAATATACCGGGATCGGGGTATTTTGGGGATATATACCAGGACATAGCCATGATGAGGTCATAAACTAGGATGGGACCATGAAAGGGGCATATACAAGGATGTGGCCATATACCAGGAGTTGGACATGTTTACTAAGAAGTGGCCCAGGATGGGAGACATTAGTACAGGTGGACGTCATTATTACACAATGAAGGGGTGGGGTAACTCATATGTTTCTATAGGATTTAAAATGCTACAATGGTTCATACATCTGACCAACATGTGGTAGGGGGTCCAGGCTCAAACTTTGCACAGGGGCCCATCAGACTCTAGTTACGCCACTGCCTATCCTCATCATTAAAGGCTCTAGTGAAGACGGGGTAACTTAATTACACCCCTCCAGGTTGACTCGGTGCCTACGAGCGTAACATCTTGAGCTTTGTTGAAAACTCTACCTGAAAAAAACAGGAAGTAGGAGCCTAAAAAAAACTAGTGCCCAATATGAAAATTGTAATAGTACTATTTTTTTTTTTTTATTACTACAGGTATAAATATTTTTTTCTTTAAAAATAAATGTAACACAAATCTTAATCTAAACAATAGGTAATTTTTTTGATGACAGCTTTTTTCATAGATAATGGTAAAAATCCACAGGGACCAACCTGCGGAAAATCCGTGGCAAATCTGCGGCAAACTGCGGTAAAATCGCATGCGGATTTTGGTCCGCTTTTTTACCGCGGGTGCGGGATTCTTTAAGAGGGTCTGGATTTTCCTTAAGAAAAAGGCACTTTCTAGTGCACACATAGCCTAAAGGGGGGCTTTACACACAGCGATATCACTAGCGATATTGCTGGTGAAAGCACCCGCCCCCATCGTTTGTGCATCACGGGCAAATCGCTGCCCGTGGCGCACAAAATTGTTCGGAGCCGTCACACGGACTTACCTGCCTAGCGACGTCGCTGTTGGAGGCGAACTGCCTCCTTTCTAAAGGGGCGGTTCGTGCAGCGTCACAGCGGCGTCACTAAGCAGCCGCCCAATAGAAACGGAGGGGCGGAAATGAGCGGCCGTAACATCCCGCCCAGGTAAGCTGTAGTTTGTCATTCCCGAGGTGTCACACATAGCAATGTGTGCTACCTCGGGAACGATGAAGAACCTGCAACCTCAACAATCAACGATTTTTAGAAAATGAACGACGTGTCATCGATCAATGATAAGGTGAGTATTTTTGATCGTTAACGGTCGCTTGTTGGTGTCACATGCAACAATGTCACTAACGATGCCGAATGTGCGTCACGGAATCCGTGACCCCGGCGATATATTGTTAGATATGTCGTTGCGTGTGACGGGGCCTTTAGGGTATGTTCCCATGATCAGTGTTTGAAGAGTTTTAGATGCTGCAGAATTTCTGCACCTTAAGTATACTTGCATTTTTTTCATTACATTTGTGTGTATTTTTGATGTTGCGGTTTTGAAGCTGCATTTTTTGTCTCTGTTTGGTGTATCATGCTTTAAAGGAGTTGTCCACTACTTAGAGAACCCCTTCATATTCCACGTTTCCTCCAGGTAAAATAATAAAGACTTACCTTCTATGCTGGCGCTGTCTGGGATTACGGTGTCAGGGCTCACATGGGGTTGTGACATCATGCGAACCTCACGTCCAATCAGCACTGGCTTCCTTCTCCCCACCTTCGGACCAAATTATTTAATCAACAGGAAGTGAGAGCTGTGGCTGCACTCACTTCCTGTTGATTGCTCAGTTGGTCCAAAGGTGGGGAGAAGGATGCCGGCGTTGATTGGATGTGGGGTTCGCGTGATGTCACAACCCCATGTGAGCCCCGACACCGTAATCCTCAACACTGCTGGAACGGCGCCACTGTGGGAGATGAGAATAGTCTTTATTATTTTACCTGCGGGAAATATGGAATCACAAGGGGCTGTCCTAGCAGTGGGCAACCCCTTTAAATAAAGCTGCTTTATTTTTAAAATTTCTTGGTATTGACATTCTTAGGTGTCGATTAGATGCATTTTGATGTTTTTCCTCTGTATTTTTGATGCAGCAAAACTATGCATCAAAAACGTAAAACTCATTGTGCACACGTAAATTAAGAGTCTTGGGGAGATGACGTCAAAGGAACGCAATGTAAGTGGTCAGCACAATCAGTTCATTTATTGTCCAGTGTTCTCATAATAAAGTACTTTTTTTTAAGACCAGATTAAATATTGTATGTAATGGTGAAATGGACTATCTGGATTCATATTGGAGCTGCTAACTAAACTCAGTCTTGAGTACAGCACCACCTGCTGCCATAAGACAGTAAACACAACTTTCAAATCATACCGTCACTGAGACTGGCTGCAGTGTTTGATATAAACTATAACTATATTACAGCACCAGTTGGCTGGCTCTGACTACATGTGAATCATGGTTACTATCTATGCAGAGGCCATTAAATATTCATCCCAAAAATGATTTCTCCTGAGTCTGATTTCTCACTATGGTCACGTGGTGGCTGTAAAGAGCTCCGTACAATATATTAGGTGTGTGTACCGTCTGAACTGTAAAGATCTGCAGAATACGTGGATACTATATCAAAAGGATTATACAGTGCCTTGAAAGTGTATTTTTACCGAATGAACTTATCCATAATTTATCATGTTACTCACACCTCTATACTTTGCACCCACATTTAAGTTTGTGGGTGCAAAGTAAAAAAAAAATATGGACAAGTTCAGGGGGTATGAATACCTTTTCAGAGAACTGAAAATCCCTAATAGCTCTTCCCTGTATGACTGCATGCAGAGATGATCATCATGACTGAGTAGGACCACCCACTGGACTCATATACATACACCAGGGATGTCAATGAATAAAATTGAGTTTTACTGAATCTTTTCAAACAAACTGATATATTTCATTCTGCTCATCTTCTCCTTAAATATGCCATGCCGTCCAGACATCGGACTCTGACAGGTTCCCCCTTAGAGGGAATCTGTATGCAGATTTTTGCTAGGCTGAAGACAGCATGCTATAGGGGTTAAAATACAAAAAGCACCTATGCCTCTCTTATCATGCGATGTGCTGTTTTTTACTTAAGCTAAAGGCTTTATAACTTGCTGATTATCATTGCTAGGTCTAGCTGGCACACACAGCAGCCCGGCACACCCCTTTCTGTGACTGACAGTTCTGTCAATGTACAATCTCTATTATGAGCCTCATGTGTGCGTAGGACAGCTACTTGGGCTCAGCTACATGGCTAAAGCTAAAAATTCAGATTGTGTCAGAATGGCTGCAGCAATTAAATCTAAGTGATATACTGTTGGATTCAGAATATCCTTGCCTATATCATGCTGCTCTCAGATGAGGAAGCAAAAACCTGCTGACAGATTCCCTTTAAGATGTCTACTTGAAATTATTAAACTATGTTCATATCTACATCTGAGGACAAAGTTTCTGTTCATTCAGTTCTTTTAAGGGAAGTAGACTAAGATAGGAAAATAATTCAACAAGAATCAAGATATGGACTTGTTACTCTTCCTACTAACGTGTCAACTAGCAATTGCTGTGAAGCGTCTAGGTCTCCGCTCAAATGAGTAAGGAAGTGATGTCACTTCCCCTAGTAATTTGTGATGTGCACAGTATGCAACACATTGGGCCATGGTGCAAGGCTTGTATATATTTACTCACTCTGGGATTATTGTATCACGTTTACCTGGCAATAGTTCTTGGTTTCTTCTTGCAGCATATAGATGTCTATGGAATGCTATGGCCCATATTTGTCAATATAATACTGCTACAGAAATGTTTTATTTAAGGGAAACATGATATACTAGGGTATTCATGTAGGGTCATTCACTGCTTGAGCTCGGACACCATATTGTATCTAGCAGGAAAAACAAGGTTTTATCCGGCTCACCTGCTCAGATGGAGACCATCATACTTTGGAACTCGAACTCGAGCTTTTTGCTAAAAGTTCGGCAGCTCGACTTACGTTCGAAAACGGTTCTATCAGGAAAAAGCCTAGCTAATTACTAGCTGGCTTTTCACTGTAATAGTGTGAGTCACTGTGATTCACACTATTATCAAATTTCAGCGTATAGTGTGCGGGGGGGACGGGGTTTAGATCTGTGTGGCTGAGAAAATGCCGATCGCCATCTTCCCTAAGCGCGTGTGTAGTGGGGCAGGCCAGCATGTCAGCCAATCCCAGACACACACACAGGTAAGTGGACTTTTTGCTAGACAAGCAAGGGCATGTGTCATAGGTTGTGAATGTCACATGTCCTTGCATTATAAATACGGCCATTTTCCCTCAGGGCGCCATTATCTGCCTTCTGCGTCTGGGTGACAATCACCGCTCACGCAGCTCCTGTCGCCGGTCCTGCTGTGTACGCTATACACACAGCGCTCTACAGATTAGGGACAGAAGTTTATTTCAGCCCTTTTCAGGGCTCATTTCCTTGGGCTCAGAGCCATAGGTGGCAGTCAGGTCCGTGGAAACGCTGTGTACAGCTTCAGATAACAGCGTCTGTGTACCTAAGCTCAGGGAATTCCTTGCTGCATTTCACCATTAGGAGGGATAGAAAGTGAGGCTTCCTTTCATGTCCACTGACCCACAACCCGGCCACTGTACCCTCCTGCCCATTTTTGCAAAGCTAATATAATAGCAAAGAGTGCAGCCAGTTAGTGCCATCCAAAAAGTGGCTGCTATACTCCATTAGTGTCCTACTGGTGCCAAGCATTTTCCAGCACCTCTGCATTGTACCCTGCTGCCCTTTTTTGCAAAGCTATTTTAATAACAAAGAGTGCTGCCAGTTAGTGCCATCCAAAAAATGGCTGCTGTACTCCATTAGTGTCCCACTGGTGTCAAGCAAGTCCCACCACCTCTGCATTGTACCCTCCTGCCCATTTTTGCAAAGCTATTTTAATAGCAAATAGTGCTACCAGTTAGTGCCATCCAAAAAGTGGCTGCTATACTCCATTAGCGTCCCACTGGTGCCAAGCATTGTCCACCACCTCTGCATTGTACCCGGCTGCCCTTTTTTGCAAAGCTATTTTAATAGCAAAGAGTGCTGCCAGTTAGTGCCATCCAAAAAGTGGCTGCTGTACTCCATTAGTGTCCCACTTGTGCCAAGCAAGTCCCACCACCTCTGCATTGTACCCTGCTGCCCTTTTTTGCAAAGCTATTTTAATAGCAAAGAGTGCTGCCAGTTAGTGCCATCCAAAAAGTGGCTGCTGTACTCCATTCGTGTCCCTCTTGTGCCAAGCAAGTCCCACCACCTCTGCATTGTACCCTGCTGCCCTTTTTTGCAAAGCTATTTTAATAACAAAGAGTGCTGCCAGTTAGTGCCATCCAAAAAGTGGCTGCTGTACTCCATTAGTGTCCCACTTGTGCCAAGCAAGTCCCATCACCTCTGCATTGTACCCTGCTGCCCTTTTTTGCAAAGCTATTTTAATAGCAAAGAGTGCTGCCAGTTGTAGGGCCATAGTTGCATTGTCAGGGATAGTCAGTGTTGGTTCTTCAGCTGTCAATAAAAATAGACCACCTCTGCAATCTACACCACCTCTCAATTTTTGCTATCACATTTTAAGTGGCCAATCTTGTCGCTAACAAAATGAGTGGCAAAATGACAGATGCTGGTGGAAAGGGGAACAGGCGTGTTGTAATCGGAAAACAAGTTTGTGTCCGTGGGGAAGGTGGCAAAGCTACATTAACATTTGCTGAAGATAGGCCATCTTCCAGCAAAAGTAAGATGTCTACTACTTTCCGTGGACAATCCGATGTGCTCCCTTTTTTACTGAACCGAACAACTGTAATAAAGGTAGATGATGCACAAAAAAAGCACATGCTTGAATGGATCTCAAGTGCTCCAACAAGTGGCCTCTCCTCCACTTCAACTTCTAAATCCAAAAAACAACAGTCCTCTGAGTTGTCATCCCAATCCCACTTGCTTTCTTCCAGCTGGTCAAGCCACCATAGTTGTAACTGCGCACAAGGAATCACGCACACCTCATTACTATGCTGGCAGCAGAGCGCAATGGCATCAGGCGGTTTTTAGCTTGAAATGACTTGGAAATAAGTGACACAGCGGCTGAGTTGTGGGCAGCTCCGGAGACCAAGTTTGGTAAATGGTTGTCTCCACTCAACCTGCAGCCAGGTAAGGCCGTGTGCGACAATGCTGCAAACCTGGGTGCGGCCCTTCGCCTGGGCAAGGTGACACACGTACCTTGTATGGCTCACGTGTTGAATCTTGTTGTCCAGCAATTTTTAACACACTATCCCGGCCTAGATGGCCTTCTGCACAGGGCACGAAAACTGTCTGCTCACTTCCACCGTTCAAGCGCCGCAGCTGAGCGACTTGCATTGCTCCAGAAGTGTTTCGGCCTGCCGGTTCATCGCCTGAAATGCGATGTGCCGACACACTGGAATTCGACTCTCCACATGATACAGCGACTGTGGCAGCACCGCCGAGCACTGGTGCAATACATCATGACGTATAGCCTGGGCCAACGAGATGCAGAGGTGGGGCAGATCACCCTGATGGAGTGGTCTCAGATAAATGACCTATGCACCCTTCTGCAAAGTTTCAACATGGCGACGAATATGTTTAGCGCTGACAATGCCATTATCAGCATGACAATTCCAGTCATTTACATGCTGGAGCACACGCTAAACACTATTCAGAGTCAGGGGGTGGGACCACAGGAAGGGGAGGAAATACAGGAGGATTCATATGCGCGAGGGATACCAACATCTACAAGGTCCAGACGTTCATCATCACCAAGACGGCAGGCATGGGATGGTGGGGGAGAGGGATCAACAAGGGCGCATGGTAGCAGGCAAAATGTGGAGGAATGTGCAGGAGAACATGAAGAAATGGAGGACGAACTGTCCATGGACATGGAAGACTCAGCAGATGAGGGAGACCTTGGTCAAATTTCAGTTGAAAGAGGTTGGGGGGAGATGTCAGAGGAAGAAAGCATGGTTAGCACTTCTATGCCACAAACACAGCGCGGACTTGGTCCGCATGGATGCGCAAGACACATGAGCGCCTTCTTGCTGCACTACCTACAACATGACCCTCGAATTGTCAAAATTAGAAGTGATGATGACTACTGGGTTGCCACACTATTAGATCCCCAGGACAAGTCCAAATTTTGTAAAATAATTCCAGCCATAGAAAGGGACGCACGTATGCAGGAGTATCAGCAGAAGCTGTTACTTGATCTTAGCTCGGCTTTTCCACCAAACTCCCATGGTGCACGGAGTGAATCTCCCCGTTATAACTTGACAAACATGTGACGGTCTCATCATCAACAGTCTAACCGTACCAGCAGCACCGTATCTGGTGCTGGTAACAGCAATTTTATTGAATCGTTTCATAATTTTTTTTAGACCATCCTTTGCAAGGCCACAAGAGACAACAAGTCTGACACATAGTCAACGGCTGGAAAAGGATGATACAGGAGTATCTCCAAATGATCATTAATGCTATGACTTTGCAACTGGAGCCTTGCTCATTTTGGGCTTCAAATCTTGAAAAATGGCCTGAGCTCTCCAATTACGCCTTGGAGATCTTGTCGTGTCCAGCTGTCAGCGTTGTCTCTGAACGTGTCTTCAGTGCTGCTGGGTGTGTGCTGACAGATAAGCGCACGCGTCTGTCCAGTGACAATGTGGACAGACTAACGTTCATCAAGATGAACAAGTCATGGATCCGCAAGGACTTTACTACCCCTGTGTCATCCTGTGGAGAGTAAAGGCTTGTGGATTTGGAATGTGCTTGATGCAAATGTACCTGTCAAGTTTACAACTGGAGCACAACTGCTGCCACTGAACAGGTGTTTGTGTGGCCCAATTTTTGGAAAAAACGGAGACTCCGCTTGGAGTAACCCTTGCTTGCAGTGTTTCTAAAAATGATCCAAGATGAACAGATCTGGGATCAGCAAAGACTTTGCTACCTACCCCGGTGCCATCCTGGGGACAGTTAAGAATGGCGTATTTTTGAATGTGCTTGATGCAAATCTACCTGTGAAGTGTACAACTGGGGCACAAGTGCTGCCACTGAAGGAGTGTCTGTGTGGCCCAATTTTTGGAAAAAAGGGAGACTCCGCTTGGAGTCCCCTTGCGGTGTTCTGCATGATTTTAGAAGGGCATGCCATGCCTATATGTGTCTCGATCTCTTTTTTCCTCGTCAAGCTGTTTTGTTTTCACATGAGAATTTGTTCTGGTCACTTTCCCATGTGTTTGTGTTGTGTTGTGAGTTGTTTGTCACCTTTTGGACACCTTTGAGAGTGTTTTCTAGGTGTTTTTATGTGTTTGTGATTGCCTCCCATTGTTTCCTATGGGAGTCGAGTGGTTCGCCGAACCGAACTCGAACACGGTCTCCGTTCGGCGAACCGAACTCGAGCCGAACCGCGACTGGTTCACTCATCTCTACTCATAACGAGCAGTAGGAGACTAGGACGGCCTTGACACGAGTATCAAGGAAGTCGATAGGGAACTCAAACATTTTTACGGAAGATCTTCTGGAAAAATGCTTGACTTCCATTATACTCGGTACAGGATTCAAGCCCTTCGAAATGCCAGTTACGAGTACTGAGCACAGAGCATGGTACTGCTAGCTCATCACTACCCACCACCATACTCATTACATGGTATGATAAACAATGGTTTCTCCAGCAGCCATGTTAGCCAACTCTACCATGCACAGGAGTACATGTTTGGCCCAGTGTTCTCTACGAAAGACTTGACGCCTGACATGCTGATCTCTGGGGGAACAAAAGGATAGGCAGAAATCAAACATGCTGGATTGTTAACTCACCCAACAATTGGCCAAGTAGTCTTTTGTCAGTATCGTCAGGTTTGGCCAAGAATAGTCTGTGTATGGTGGGCTTTACACATGCCATTGTTTTGCTGATATTGGGTTAAACAGAGAGGACACATTGACCATTTTCTTGGAATTTGTGTCTGCTTGCTCTACCTATACACTATACATGCTGCATTAGACGTATATACCGTGACCTAGTATAAATATTTTATTAGCTATTGGATGCCATCTCCTTTTTCAATCTTTAATGCATATCCAATAGAATATGCTTTAGGGTGGATTTTTTGTAGAAGTGATAGGCCTCCTACTACATTCTCTTTTGTAGTATTTCTCACTGTATTCATTAGCCTGATACATCTTTTTTTTATAAATTTAGATTTTTTGCAAGTTCTCATTTTGTGAAAAATATGTTATGGTGAGACATTTCTATTTTTGACTATTCGACACTTCCCATCAACTCCACAGGAAACTGAATTTTCATAACATTTGAATTCTTCATTTCCAGTAATTTACATTATATATGCAGTACAGACAGGGGGGGAATTACCAGTGCAAGATACAGTCTTCTCTCCTGACCCATGTCATTACATGTCTCACTGCTAGCGCCCGCCTTTATTTAAAATGAGCTCGGTAATAATAATCTTTATTTTTATATAGCGCCTACAGCACTTTACATACAGTACAAACCAATAGTTTGGACACACCTTCTCATCTCTAGAACAACTGTGAAGAGGAGACTTTGTGCAGCAGGCTTTCATGGTAAAATAGCTGCTAGGAAACCACTGCTAAGGACTGGCAACAAGCAGAAGAGACTTGTTTGGGCTAAAGAACACAAGGAATGGACATTAGACCAGTGGAAATCTGTGCTTTGGTCTGATGAGTCCAAATTTGAGATCTTTGGATCCAACCACCGTGTCTTTGTAGAAAAGGTGAACGGATGGACTCTACATGGCTGGTTCCCACTGTGAAGCATGGAGGAGGTGGTGTTATGGTGCTTTGCTGGTGACACGGTTGAGGATTTATTCAATATTGAAGGCATACTGAACCAGCATGGCTACCACAGCATCTTGCAGCGGCGTGCTATTCCATCCCGTTTGCGTTTAGTTGGACCATCAGTTATTTTTCAACAGGAAAATGACCCCAAACACACCTCCAGGCTGTGTATGGGCTATTTGACTAAGAAGGAGAGTGATGGGATGCTACGCCAGATGACCTGGCCTCCACAGTCACCAGACCTGAACTCAATCGAGATGGTTTGGGGGTGAGCTGGATCGCAGAGTGAAAGCAAAAGGGCCAACAAGTGCTAAACATCTCTGGGAACTCCTTCAATACTGTTGGAAGACCATTTCCGGTGACTACCTCTTGAAGCTCATCAAGAGAATGCCAAGAGTGTGCAAAGCAGTAATCAAAGCAAAAGGTGGCTACTTTGAGGAACCTAGAATATAAGACATAATTTCGGTTGTTTCACACTTTAAGTATTTCATTCGTGTGTTTAATTCATAGTTTTGATACATTCAATGTGAATCTACAATTTTTAGAGTCATGAAAATAAAGAAAACTCTTTGAATGAGGTGTGTGCAAACTTTGCTCTGTACTGTATATATTATATTTTTCCACACATAAGCATCTTTTAACGAACGCTTTCACAGGACAACCGCTTTCCACAGGATAGGTGACAACTTGTTTGTCAGTGGAGGGTCAGCTTGCTGGGGCCCACGATGATCGGCAGAATAAGAATTGAGCAGTACGAATATGCTCGGCTGCTGCTACATTCATTCATTCTCCATTGGGCTGTCGAGCGCTTGGCTTTTTCTGGCAGCCCCCAAGAGAATGAATGAAATAAGGGTCAACTAGCTGTATCATCTTTGTGTTAGTAATAATGAAATAGTGATGAGAGCACTCCCATGCTTGGGTGTTTTGTGTCACGCTCGGTATGGGTAAGTACCATGCAAACAACAAAAGGGAAGGGAAACCCTGTGTCTAGAGAAGGAGAAGATGGTGACCCCTGACCAAACCTACTTCTGATGCCTGGGATCCCTCATTACCCTAGATAGGTTCCACACCTATGCGCCGAGCCAGATACCTGACCCTAGGTATCCCTAGTGCTAGACCCTAAATAGGGATCGGGTGGGATGAGCTATTAGTCAATCCAACTAAACACTATAGAAGACACTAGGGGGATACACAAGGGGAAAAAATGCATGAACTACTTATCTACAGATGACTCAGGTACAAGTTCAGCAAAGTTTTCAGCAATGATACAACAGAGGAGTCCAAGCCACCTGCTTGTAACCAAGGCTTGACATAACTGAATAATATCACCAGCACCAGTCCAAGGAAGGAAGGGGTATTTAAGAGAATGCTGGTGATCAGCAGCTGGGTGGAAGGCGAGCACCCTGCTGGTTCCAAAAAAAGGGGAGAGATGAATCCAGCAGGAAAACTACCTATACCAATGAATACTGACAGCACAACCAATGGAAAGTCAGGGTGCATTCTGCGCAGCCAAAAGCTGTGACCTTCTATGGCCAGAAACCACATGGCTGTCTGTACCCATGACACTTTGTACTTGTAACAAGCAGTTGATGCTCTGATTGGCTCAACTTGTTTACCGAGTATAATGGAAGTCAATAGGGAACTTGAGCATTTTGCCAGAAGATCTTCCAGAAAAATGTTCGAGTCCCTCATTGACTTCCATTATACTCAGTACATGAGTCGAGCCTGTCCAAGCGTCCGACTGCTGGTTACCAATACAGAGCACCCTAGCATGATACAGCTCGGTTATCACTAGTTAGCAACATATACTTCACAATCTGAGCTTTTGATGCAGATCCCTGGGACACCCACTCGTCAGCAATTTTAGGACTGATTATGTGATTGAGTGAATTGCAGTGGTGATACCACAACTACAGAGCATGTGACCGCTGGAGGAAATCACTGGGCTCTGCAATTTTGTGTCATTTACATCGGCGTGATCACTGAGCAACTTTAGATTTAATAAAGGCCCAGTCACACTAAACAACTTACCAGCGATCCCAACAACGATACAACCTGATAGGGATCGCTGGTAAGTTGCTAGGAGGTCGCTGGTAAAATGTCACACTAAGCGATGCTCCAGCCGGCACTGACAGTGTGAGCGGCGGACGCTGGTAACGAAGGTAAATATCGGGTGACCAAGGGAAGGGCTTCTTGGTTACCCGATGTTTACCGTGCTTACTAGCGTCCGCAGAAGCCGGCTCCTGCTGCCTGCACATTTAGTTGTTGCTCTGTCGCTGTCACACACAGCGATCTGTGCTTCACAGCGGGAGAGCAACAACTAAAAAATGGCCCAGGACATTCAGCGACAACCAACGACCTCACAGCAGGGGCCAGGTTGTTGCTGGATGTCACACGCTAGCAACATCGGTGCTACGTCACAAAAGTTGTTCCTTAGCAGCGATGTTGCTAACGATGTTGCTTCGTGTGACGTGGCCTTTAGTCACCAGGTTTTTGCAATCTTATCTAAGATACTCTAAGAGCAGCATAATGTAGGGGCAAAGAGGGTGGTACCAGCTATGTGTCGATTACTGGTATAATAAAACTACTCTCCTACTGATAAAATAACTGATTTGTTACTAGAGGACTAGTAAACCTGCTGCCATGTAGTCCTCCATATTAATTAGCTCTGTATGACCCTCACCCCCATCACTGATTGCCAGCTTACTGCCTATACACAGTAAGCTGCCAATCAGTAATGTGGGCGGGGTTATACAGAGTTCAGCAGTCAGAGAGCGGGTAGATTGGCTGCAAATAAAACTGCATTTTGTTTTTTGCTTTGACCATTTTGAGTTGGAATAATTAGAGCAAAATGAACAAACAAAAATGATTCAGTAATAGAAAAACACAGTCTTTGGTAGGGTTTCCTTCATAGGAAAGGTAGCATTTTATTAGCATCTGGATAGAAGTTAAACTTTAACACACAACACACATTTGGTTAAATAGTGACTTTATTTATATAAGGGCAAAATCAACAGACAAAGCGAGTCACTGTCTTCTGTACTTATCAAAATGTGTTCAAGGTAGAATTCATTGTCAAGCAGTTATCAGTTAAAGCAGCACCTCAAAAAATCAGCATAGTATTACATACCTGAAATAATGTATATGCCAACTGAAAACGATGGTGCAAGAAAAAAAAACAAACAAAAAAAACACAACAACCCAGAAACAAAATAGCAATGTATATACAATTACTCAACATGTTAAAAAAATAAATAAAAATATATATAAAACTGGTGGAGAATTGATGCATGTAATACAAGATCAGAAAAGTCGTATTGAATGTTTAAGGCTATTCCGGATGGACAGGTTTATAGACGACATTCGCAATACACTAAAGGGATCGTGCACCATCTGAAGGCATACAATACAAGCATTGTTAAAGACGTTAAGCATAGATTCAAGTCGTTTCAATCCAAGAGTACAGTTGATGGATGTCCAGATGTGGAAGAACATAGAAATTAATCTCATTTTCAATACCAATGTAGATTCAGGTTCAGTAAAGCATGGAGATAATTGATGAGGGCGCCCTACTATGCTCTGGTGCTCGAAACGAGGAGGTCGGACACGCTCAACTCGAGGACTGAGTATAATGGAAGTCAATGGGGAACTTGAGAATTTTTCCTGAAGAATTGCCAGAAAAATGCTTGAGTTTCCCATTGACTTCCATTATACTCGGTACTCTAGTTGAGTCTGTACGAGAGTCTGATCTGCTTGTTTCGACTACCAAGCATAGTAGTGCTTGCTCATCACTAATAGAGATGAAATGAGCGCTATGGTGGCACAAAACACATCTATACATCTTCTACACCTGTTTCACTGTGACAACGATGACAGAAAGCTTTTGTAGTCACCTTTTGAATACATGGATTGATGCCATGCCAAGTCATATAATGCAGAAAGCTTTAGTGTTCCCTACAGTTTACCTTCTGAACTAGGGTTCAACACCTATTAAAAAAGTACTCCCCCTTGTAAAATTAAATCACACCTCCCATTCCGTATCTGTTCCAGCATTGTGAGAAAGGGTCTTCAGTGACATTATAACGCCACATGCGCAATGCAGATAGTCCCACGTCTATTGGGCTGCTGCGCTCTCATTATTTCCACTTGTCCAAGAGAAGCGAGAGCCCAGCAGCCCAATAGACGTGGAGTGGCTGCAGGGTTAACGTGGCATTACATTTTAACATGAGCCCTGGCACGGGAGGATTTTTTTTTTTTTTAACAAAAAAAAAAAAAAAAAAAAAGGAAGATATACAGGTAGTAGACAAGGCTTTTAAGAAAAAAAAGCCACCATGATATTTTGAACCCCTAAAGCATTATCCCTATATAAGCAGTCTTAAAATACACTGGATCTTCATTATGTGGACAGAATGATCTGGGAGGTGCGGCGTGCCCAAGTTATAGAGCACTATCCCTAACTGAAGCCAAGACCATTACATCTTATCTTGCTTCACATAGTATGAACTTGCTCGTAAGGATATATCCTGGAGTACGACATTAATGAAACCAGGAGGACATGTTTAGAAATGGGACTGTATAAATCCTCATGGTTTGGGAATAGATGACTTTACCACAAAGTAACACACATATGAGATTTTATACTTTGTATTTCAATGACCAAATGTAAGATCCTAAGCAGCCTATTATTATCAGTTATAATGGCCTGCAAGTTTAGGGTCGAAATCTATGGTAGGTTTAGTGTTGAAGGCTATCAATACTTGTAATCTGAGTGGTGTTGAATGTGTAAAAAGTGTGGAGTAGAAGCAAAGCCCCAACACACAGGATCCACGTGTAGGTGGACTATACTTCTTAGTTTCCAACAGCCATCTACAAATTGTCAAAAGTCAGCTTTTATATGAATTTTCTCCCATTTTGTAAAAAAATAGCAAATATTTCACAGTGAAGTATTGGATGATTGATTACATCCCAGATTTTGGAGAGTACATTCATTTTCAAACACGAGCTCTCATACATTGCAGAAAAATGGTGTAAGACCCATACACAAGCACCAGGGATTGGAAACCAAAGCTCCAAGGAAATCCCAGCAGACGATTTGTCACCGTTAAGTGTTTGGATAAATTTAAGTTACAAACTTATTCAAGTCAATAGGACTTTTAATCCAAGCAGAGCACTCCTAAGTGCAGAATATAAAGGCTTCAGCCGACACATTAAGACGAGATCATGTTTAGCTTTCTTTGCTGTTCTGGCATCACAGGACGTTATTGAAACCACTATTGTTGTCTGGCTTTGATGCTAATGTGTAGGAGAATGGGTTTAATAATGAAGGAAAAAAAAAATAAATCACAGCAACATAATAAACAGAACTGAAGCTACTCAGCCCTATTTCATGGCATCAGTGTTACATACACAATACAGTACATATAAATATAGCTTATAACACTAACACAATCATGGTGGTATACAGGCAGAACAAGCACACAATGTGGACTGGTCTACGATAAAAGCCACAGGCATACTATCATTCCCCCCTTCTACTGCCATTTTATAAAATACTATGGATGACAGCAGGTGGGCAAGAAAGCAGTGTGCGCTGCCGTATGTATTGCCACTTAGACAGTATAGCTTTCCATCAATTGGCAAAGAGATGAGGGTTTATAGCTTATATCTAGACTATGTAACAGGCGGCTGTATAAATTGACAGTAACGGCGTACAAAATAGTAAGCTGCGAGCCTCGGGTGCCTCCAGGCAGCTCGATCTGAAGAATATCTTAGTCATAACCTAAATGTAAGGAGCTGGGTCGATAAGGATTGCATCTCAGAGATACTTGGTGCACAATACAAGGCCTAGCCATCACTCCGGTTATGTTCCATTAAGCAGATTGAGTGAGGATGTCATCGTACATTGCTACAATGATGGCATTCCTTCTCCGAATACAAACTATCATGCACACACGGAAAACACAGACTTCGCAAAGATGGCATATTGTTCTTATAACAGGAAAACATGTAGGTGGCAAGGCCAAGCTCTGAAAAAGGAACTATTCCACAATTGCATGACTGGCGCTATGAAATTGTAATGTTTCTGGGCTTAAGCCTGCTTTACACGTTGCAATTTCACATACGATATCGTATGCGATCGTAACCGCCCCCATCGTATGTGTGGCACGTTCAATTTGTTGAACGTGCAGCACAAACGATTAACCCCCGTCACACGTACTTACCCGTCCATACGACCTCGATGTGGGCGGCGAACGTCCACTTCCTGGAGTGGGAGGGACGTTCGGCGTCAGAGCGGTCACGCGGCAGCCGGCCAATAGACGCGGAGGGGCGGAGCTGAGCGGGACGTAAACATCACGCCCACCTCCTTCCTTCCATATTGTGGGCCGGGAGCCGCAGGTAAGATCTGTTCATCGTTCCCGGGGTGTCACACACTGCAATGTGTGATACCCCGGGTACGATGAACAACCTGACGTGCAATTCTAGAGAAAGGCGCGATGTGTATGCGATGAACGTTTTAACGTTCAATCGCACGTACCTGTCACACACTGCAATGTAACTTACGATGCCGGATGTGCATCACTTACGACGTGACCCCGCCGACACATTGTAAGATACATTGCAGCGTGTAAAGCGGGCTTAAGCCAGCCATACACAGTGGCAGTCACTTTGCCTATCGATCATGGGTTCTCTGTGAGAAACCCACCAACAGACATTGCTGCTGGGCACCTATCGCTCAGAGAACAAAGGAATCAACAGTCTGAATTCAGACGTGCCCAGGTGCCATCTTCCCCACTGATAAGTTGTCCGGGGCCCCCATAGACAGTGTCAGCCAATCCCATCAATATCAGCAGGTGCCGTCCACATTACTCTAATGTTTGAGGACCTTTGTGTTACATTTTGATCACTTTCACACACTGACGTGATTGGTTGGTACTAATGCAGCCAATAGGACAGCTTTTCTTCTATAGAAGGATATACAAGTACTTGATAAACTCTGTATGACAGATTTAGCAAATGCCTATCATGGTGTACAATTCTTCACTGATTCTGGTTATCCTTTATCCCTTCGGGAGGAGCTCATACACGTGGAAGGAGTTTGACTTGATAGATGAGTTTTATAATGATATGTCAAGTTATGCAACGCATGTATCTAATATATTTTGCATTTCATTGTCCCACCATTATTATAACCGGTTCGCTGTCCGTGAATGAAAACACACACCCAGATAGCTGTGGAAGATACTGCCTAGTTGCCAGGACTGAGCTGTAACAGTTTGGTACCAAGACTTATACACTAAAGCGACCTGCAAAGCTCAGGACAGTATTGGGATTTGTGACGCTGATGTATTTAGCGGCAGAGGATGGTCTGGACTATATATAATCAAAGTCTCAGACTGGAGCATTTAAATAGCCACAATCTCATTCACTGTGTGCAAGTAATGACTTTGCAAAGTAATAAAATACAAAACATATTACAACCTTGCACAGCATTACACATAATCCCTGTGGATAAGTTATTGTGGAAAGTAGTCACCTACCATGTGTTTGATGAAGAAATGTATACATACAGTATACATTTTTTTAGGAGTAGGAATAATAGGAGAAAATGGCTAATATATGACTTTGTATGACACTTTTTTTGCAATTTTTCCACACTTGGAATTTTTTTGCTGCTTTCCAGTACACCATATGGTAAAACTTATGGTTTCATTTAAATGTACAACTTGTCCCGCAAAAAACAAGCCCTCATATGGCAAGATTGACGGAAAAATAAAAAAAGTTACGGCTCTCGGAAGAAGGGGAGCAAAAAACAAAAACGCAAAAACGGAAAGTGCCCCGGGGCTGAAGGGGTTAAGGTAAGGGACCATCATTTCTGTCCAGGCCGATTTCATGAGGTTTTTGGTTTTTTTTTTAAATTCTGTGGAAGCAGAAAAGCAGCAATGTCAACTTTCATTTGTTCATTTTCATAGATTTTTAATTTATTACTTTTGTCAGATTCAAGTTTTTTCTGTGACCATTGTGGGTTTTTCTTTCATTAAACAAGGGGTACCAACAATTTTGACCACGTGTGTAGTACTTACTGATTACCATCTTCCCTGGCCTTCCTTGCAGCTTCGGTCCTCTTCTTATTTATGAGTGAACCAGACATCACTTCTACAATTAAGATCTATGCAAAGTAAGGGCTCATGCACATAATCAACTATATCGGACCAGTGCTGTCTGGGGTTTTCACGGTTTCCCATATTATTGTATGAGGCTGTGCACGTCTGATTTTACTCGGATCAAAATTTGCAATGCAAATCTATGGGTCTGTGGAACATATTGGACCATGGTCAGATGACATCCGAGTGCAGTCCGATTTTCACTGACTGACATAATGGAAAAGGTAGAGAAACCTTTTTTTTCTCCACCTCCACTGATCAGAGCCTGATAAGAATAACTGGATCACTTTTCTCTGATGGAGTCGTGTGCACCTACCCTAAAAGTGACTTCTGGGTCACACACAGACAAGCGTGAGCTGGTGAAGTCACGTGAGGGAGAAGGTGACCGAAGCTGAGCTGGAAACCAGGGAAAACATCAATCAATAAGTACCGTATTTTTCAGACTATAAGATGCACCGGACCATAAGACGCACCCTGCTTTTAGAAGAGGAAAATAGGAAAAGAGAAATTTTAAGCAAAAAGTGTGGTCATCACACACTTATGGGTCGACGATCTGTTGCTGACACTGTTATGGGGATAATGTTCCCAAATTCTCTACTAAGGTAACCCATCCTTGTAATGATCTTCCTGCCTTGTATATGATCCCCATCCTTGTATATATGTACCCAATCCTGGTATATATTCCCATCCTGGTCTATACCGCCATCATGGTATATATTCCCATCCTGCTACATAACGCCATCATGGTATATGCCCTTATCCTGCTATATAACCGCATCCATCCTGCTATATACCCCCATCCATCCTGCTATATGGCTGCATCCCGCTATATACCCCCATCCTGCTATATGGCCTGTATCCTGTGGCACACAAAAAAAATAAACGTTTATGCTCACATTTCCTCGCTCCACGCATCGCTCCTCCTCCTGTCAATGCCGGCAGCAGCGCCGCTGGAGTGTGGAGCTCTCACCGTTGTCTGCAGCATCGCCCGTCCTCCTGTCTGCCTGTCAGCTGACTTGTGTGGAGACTAGCGGTGCGCACAGCGATGACATCATTGCTGTGCTCACCGCTTCTACACAGATCAGCTGGCCGGCAGACATGAGGAGATCGCGATACTGCAGAAAACGGTGACGGGTGAGTATACTGATTCACTGCACACTGCGCTAATGATGATGCACGGGGGGCAGTGAATACAGCCACACATGATCACTCCAGGCTGTAGTTGCAAGGGGTGAATCCACGGGCAGGCTGTTTACTATGCGCGCACCCCCCGCCCATCATCCCGCCCACCTGTCAGCGCTGGCTTCAGCGCTGATGGATGATGGGCGGGAGGATGGGGGTGCATATGAAATGAGCTACAGCCTGCTCATGCCGCCGATGACCCGCTCAACTGCAGCACCCTCATTCCCCACAGCCACATTCAGACTATAAGACGCGTCCCCCACTTTCCCCCAACATTTGGGGGGAAATAAGTGCTTGTTATAGTCCAAAAAATATGGTATTTTAGACAGGTTTAGTGAATAAAACATTTTTGGGATTGTTTTTTTTTTTTTTTTTAAGAACATGCATTTCTTCCTATACAAATGTAACACATTCTCACACCATGTACGTCAAACCCCGATAGGCTGCGGTTTACATCACAAACACTGGATAGCCGCACGGACACATGTAGCATAACCAATACTGATAGTAACAGAAATCACTGGAGGTTAAGACTAAGGGACAAGGTAAGGAAGGACACATTTGTAAAGTTAATCTCAGCCATCAGGTAACTTCCTTGGGGTCCCCAATTTCACCAGGTTTAGTCTTATCCATATGGAGGCAACAATAAGTAAGGAGATGCCAGATCTATCCTCTTCAGTGATGCTGCACCTCCTTTCTACATGCTCTATACTTTATAGATTGTCACAGTTTAAGAAAACTAAAAGGGGAACATAATCCCCAGTTTTAGCCAAAATAATAATAATACAAAGTAAAAAAGTTCATTAATTATCAGCACATAATAGCAGAAATATCAGGGAGTCCAGTTCTTCGGCACTTAATTCCAGCAAGTTCTTTGTTATTACGCTTTGCTGAAATGTGGTGATATAAAGGCTCATCTAGTGCAAGTATGAAGTCGGACAGCAGCTGACTGGGCCACGAAAATGCACAAAGTGACATAAAACCAATCTCCAGAATGGATGGGAGCCCAACATGAAGAATGGAAAGAAGGATCCAGTACCTAAACACTTGCATGCAGCCGTGTTATGCCGTGGGCTACTTCAAGATTACACGAAATGCAGTGAAAAGGTGTAATTCAGCGCATCACATAAAGGGTGCTACGGTTATAATAGATTATCATTTATACATGCAACATTCCAAAATAATAAATACGTAACATCTGCTCGGATATTGGCACAGCTAGGTATAAAGCTCAAGGGCTTAGCCATGAAACACTGATCTTGGCCAAGGGTGTTTCTGTCAGTCTGGGGAATGCAATGGGAGGATATGACGCTCGCAACGGCACAATAAGGTAACCTGTGAAGATTGAACAGTTTTACTGCTTTCTGACCCAAGAACACTTTTTTGGGTTCAGATATGAGGTAGCTTCCACCAATTCTACTAATATAAGGGGTGTTGTTACACCTCCCCAAAGTTGGTATGGCCGGTTTCCTTGGCATGATCCCTTGCTGCTGACTGCCCTGTTAATCCCTTTTGGCAAACCATACAGCGCAGGGCAAATTTGTTAACATCTGTAAACTGTCGCTTTTGCCTGGCGTCGTCCGCGAGCTCCAATGCCTGCACCAACGCTTCGTCATCGGATGTAGGAAAAATGGTCATAGGTGGCATGTCAGAATCTGGAAACTGCCGCTGCAAGGGGTCATAGTGAATGCCATCATAAATCAGCAGAACCCGGCGGCTGTAACCAGCGTCTTCTCCAAAGCGGTCAATCCTCACCGTCTGGGTATCCACAACGCAGATCTCACACTGGTAGAATTTGGAAAGTATTGATACTTCTATGGCACCGCCCCAGGTGTCCTCTCTACGGATCCAGGCACAATACTCCTCGTTGCTTTTACCCAGGACGGCTTCGCTATAACTTGTCGGGTCACTGGCCACAATCTCGGCAATTAAGCTGCGCATTTCAGGTGCACACGCCAGGTCATAGACGCCTCCTTCTACCACGTAGTAGACACTGGTGAAAAGGCAGGAATTGTCAGCTGGTACTACCCTCCGGACAATCTGTGGACTTATTAATATGGTTCGATCATTGATACTGTGTATTGAGGCAGGTACAGGCTTACTTTTATCTTCCTCCACAATAAGAGTGTCGCCTAATAAAGAAGACAAAAAGGAAACATTAAATCTAATAGTGATGACAAGAAGGTAAAAAAGGGCATGTTTGCCTCATACTACACATATAGAGAAGATAATGATCTACATCGCCACTTCTAAACTATCTACATGGTTGCTCTCTAAGGCCGGTTTCACACTTCAGTTGTTTTGCCGGAAACGGGATCCGTCAAAAATGCAGTACAGTTCATTTATTTACAGTGGAAGCGCGACACCATGTGGATACATGCGGGTAGTGTATGAAGCACACAATAGCATGGTGTCGCGCTTCCACTGTAAATAAATGAACTGTACTGCATTTGTGACGGATCCCGTTTCCGGCAAAACAACGCAAGTGTGAAACCGGCCTAAGGCCATGTTCACACAGCATTTTCAGGAGTTCAAGAACAAAGTTTTCAAACTCAGTGGTTAGCACTGCAGCCTTGCAGCGCTGGGGTCCTGGGTTCAAATCCCACCAAGGACACCATCTGCAAGGAGTTTGTATGTTCTCCCCGTGCTTGCGTGGGTTTCCTCCGGGTTCTCCGGTTTCCTCCCACACTCCAAAGACATACTGATAGGGACTTTAGATTGTGAGCCCCAATGGGGACAGTGTTGCCAATGTATGTAAAGCGCTGTGGAATTAATAGCGCTATATAAGTGAATAAAATTATTATTATTATTATTATTATTATAAACAACTTCAGAAAACTGATGTTTTGGGGAGGCCGATGTCAGATGCGCATATGAAAGATCGGCCATGATTCAAAGGACAGGATAGTGAACTCTGCAGTCTGCATAAAAATCCTAATATCCTACACGGAGCATGCAAAAAGGGGTAAGTAACCTAGTACTCATATGTACGTACTCCGTACAATGCTCGGGTAACGCTACATGCGCACGCTGCTTCTTTTTCGTGTTCACAAACTGCAGCCAAAACTGCACCTTGTCAGAGAGAGTCTGGAAATGTCACAAAAAATGTAGGTGCTTTTTTTGGTGCGTTTTTGCTGCTTTTGTGGTGCGTTTTTGGCTGCAGTTTTGTCAACAATTGTTTCATGTATTTTTCAGTTCAAACAAGCCCATAAAGCTTGTTGAATTGAAAAAAAAATAATTAGAAATAAATAAATAAATAATTAAAAAAAACTGGCGTGCGGTCCCCCACAATTTTAATGCCAGCCAGATAAAGCCATACGGCTGAAGGCTGGTATTCTCAGGATGGGGAGCTCCACGTTATGGGGAGCCCCCCAGCCTAACAATATCAGCCAGCAGCCGCCCAGAATGGCCGCATCCATTAGATGCGGCTGTTCTGGGACAGTACCCGGCTCTTCCCGATTTGCCCTGGTGCGTTGGCAAATCGGGGTAATAAGGAGTTATTGGCAGCCCATAGCTGCCAATACGTCATAGATTAATCATGTCAGGCGTCTCCCCGAGATTCCTTCCATGATTAATCTGTAAATTACAGTAAATATACACACACACCCGAAAAAATCCTTTATTAGAAATAAAAAACACAAATCAATTCCCTTGTAACCAATTTAATAAGCCCCAAAAAGCCCTCCATGTCCGGCGTAATCCACGGACCTCCAGCGTCGCTTCCAGCTCTGCTGCATGCAGGTGACAGGAGCTGCAGAATACACCGCCGCTCCTGTCACCTCCATGCAGCAACTGAAGACAGCCGCGTGATCAGCTGAGCTGTCACTGAGGTTACCCGCGGCCACCGCTGAATCCAGCGGTGGCCGCGAGTAACCTCAGTGACAGCTCAGCTGATCGCGCTACTGCGTGGAGCTGACAGGAGCGTGGAGGACGGGACTATCAGCGGCGGCGGTGGCAGCGAGAGGGGTCCATCATCTCCCCTGTGCGTGCACGCTGGGGACAGCGGTATGCCGGGGAACACATGGAGGACGGGACTATCAGCGGCAGCAGCGAGAGGGGGACGGACATTGGCAGCTAAAAACATTGATTTTTCCCTCTCGCTGCCGCCGCCGCTGATAGTCCCGTCCTCCACATCATCTCCCCTGTGCGTGCACGCTGGGGATAGCGGAATTTCGGGGAACACGTGGAGGACGGGACTATCAGCGGCGGCGGCAGCGAGAGGGAAAAATCAATGTTTTCAGCTGCCAATGTCCATCCCCCTCTCGCTGCCGCCGCTGATAGTCCTGTCTTCCACGTGTTCCCCGAAATACCACTGTCACCAGCGTGCACGCACAGGGGAGATGATGTGGAGGATGGGACTATCAGCGGCGGCAGCGAGAGGGGGATGGACATTGGCAGCTGAAAACATTGATTTTTCCCTCTCGCTGCTGCCGCCGTCGCTGATAGTCCCGTCCTTCACATCATCTCCCCTGGGGACAGCAGTACTTCGGGGAACACGTGGAGGACGGGACGGGACGGGACCACTTGCCTGTTACCTCACTTCCTGACAAATCACCTGCGTTTTTGGTACCAAAAACGCAGGTAAAAGGCAGGTAAAATGCACCACTTTTGATTAGCATGCATTTTTCCTGCGTTTTTGATGCCCTCATTGATTTCAATGGGTGACAAATGTTGACAAAAACGCAGGAAGAATGAACATGCTGCATTTTTTTTGTCACAAACTTTTGACAAAAAAAACGCTGACAAATAAACTGCAATGTGCGCATGACAAATCTGACTTCTCATAGACTTTGCTGGGAAGTCAGATGTCAAAGTTCTGCTGACAAAACTGCAGCCAAAAAAGCAGCCACAAAGCAGCAAAAAAAGAGAATTTTGTTACTTACCGTAAATTCTTTTTCTTGTAGTTCCGTCATGGGAGACCCAGACCATGGGTGTATAGCTACTGCCTCCGGAGGACACACAAAGTACTACACTCAAAACGTGTAGCTCCTCCCTCCTAGCATATACACCCCCTGGTAGCCAGTCCTAGCCAGTTTAGTGCAAAAGCTGAAGGAGGACATCCACCCACAAGAAGAGACAGAGTAAAACCCGGAAGAACCGGAACCTCTGTCTACAACAACAACAGCCGGTGAAGACACACGGAACAAGAAACCTGCCAACAGGCAATAGGGAGGGTGCTGGGTCTCCCATGACGGAACTACAAGAAAAAGAATTTACGGTAAGTAACAAAATTCTCTTTTTCTTTAACGTTCCTATGGGAGACCCAGACCATGGGACGTTCTAAAGCAGTCCATGGGTGGGAATAAACAGACAACTGAGAAGCAGGCGAAACCTAACTTCACAAATGGGCGACAGACGTCTGAAAGATGCGTCTGCCCAAGCCCGCGTCTGCCAAAGCATGAGCATGCCTTGGGTAGTGCTTCGAAAAAGTATGCAGACTAATCCGAGCTGCAGTCTGACAGACCTACTGAGCCGTAGCCTGGTGCCTGAAAGCCCAAAAGGCACCGACAGGTCTGATCAAGTGTGCCCTGATCCCCGGCGGGGAAGGCACTTGAGTAAACTTGTAGGCATCGGAAATGGCCGACCTAAGCCAACGAACCAGGGTCGGCTTAGATGCCGAGAGACCACTACGCTGACTAGCGGTCAGCACCAGAGAGAGGTGCACCGCCTAATAACGGCGGTGCGAGACACATAGATCCGGAGCGCCCGCACCAGATCCAGGATATGCAACGCTTCCTCAAAGCGATGAACAGGAGCCGGACAAAAGGAAGGCAGGAAAAATTGCCCCGGATAAGGTGGAAGCAGTAACCACCTTAGGGAAAAAGTCCGGAGTCGGACGGAGACCACCTTGTCTTGATGCAAAAGACCAAAAAAGGGGTGACTCCGAAGAGAGTGCAGCCAAAACTCTCTGGCGGGAAATTATGGCCACTAGAAAGACTACTTTCTGTGAAAGATGAAACAAAGAAACCTCCCTAAGAGGCGCAAAGGGGGGTTTCCGGGAACCGTGAGGACCGGATTAAGGTCCCAGGGCTCCATAGGCCGCCGAAAAGGCGGAATTATGTGAGATGCGCCCTTGAAGGAGCGCACCGGAGCCAGCCGGACGATACGCCGCTGGCACACACTGACAGAGCCGAGACCTGTCCCTTAATGAGGGATAGTCCTAGCTGTAGACCGTACTGTGGAAGGGACAGGAGGGTTGGCAAGGCCAAAAGGTCAAAGGACACTTTGGAGCTCGAGTCATAGTGGAGATGACTTCAGGAAGGATACCAGAAGTCGTCAAGATCCAGGACTCAAGAGCTACGCCGTCAATCTGAGAGTCCCGAATTCTGGCGGAAAAAACGGACCTTTTGAGAAAAGGTCTGGACGGTCCGGAAGATGCCATGGCAACCCAACGGACAGAAGGAGCAGGTCAGGGTACCAAGCCTGCCTGGGTCAGTCTGGAGTATGAGAATGACCCGACGGCCCTCTTTACTGATCTTGCGCAGGACTCTGGACAAGAGCTAGAGGGTGAAATACGTAAAAGAGACGAAACTGGGACCAAACATGAACCAGTGCGTCTGCCGCAAAACCTGAGGATCGTGGACCACGGTTGGACAGCTGAAATAGCCTGCCTCGCAGTTTTCACATCTAGGATGTGGGCTGCGGATACGGTGGACTAGGAGTCCCTTGTCCACTGAAGAATGCGTTGAGCCGCCAACATTGCCAGGCGGCTGAGTGTCCCGCCCTGGAAGTTGATGTAGGAAAACGCTGTCACGTTGTCCGACTGGACTCGAATGTGCCTAGCCGCCAACAGATGGTGAAAGGCTTAGAGAGCTAGAAATACAGCTCTGATTTCCAGCACATTGATCCAGAGGGCTGATTCGGACAGAGTCCAAGCGCCCTTCGCTCCACGGTGGAGATATACTGCTCCCAAGGCGGACAGACTAGCATCCTGGTGAGGATCACCTGGGACGGGGCCAGGAAGGAGCGTCCCTGAGACAGAGTGGCCGTAGCCACCACTGAAACGAGCCCCTGGTCAGTGGCGAAGCCACCACCCCGTGGAAGGAGGAAGTTCGCTTGTACAGCGGAAAACATCCAGTCTCAGAGGACGCAGGAGAAACTGGGCAAGGAATCGCTTCCATTGACGCCACCATCTGACCAGCACCTGTACTCGGTGCCTGATGGAACGACGTCGACCGCCAGCGGAGGGACTACTGTTCGACTAAGAGCAGCTTCACAAGTGCCGACAGAGTCTCGAATTGCGTCCCCGGGAACCTCTGGTTCGAAGTCAGAGTGGACTTGGACAGAATGACAAGCCACCCGAATTGGTTAGAGTGGCGAGAGTGAGCGAAGCACTCTGCTAAGAGTCTGCACTGGATAAAGCCCCGACAAGAAGACCGTCCAGGGCAAAAGATCACTGCCAATCCCTAGAGGTGCAGGACCCTAATCACAGCTGCCCCAATGAGAATACTCGAGGGGCCGTGGCTAACCCCAAGGGAAGAGCCACGAATTGGACCACTCTGATTGCAAAACGTAGCCAACGCTGGTGTGAAACTGCGATTGACACCTGCAGATAGGCATCTCTGATGCCGATGGCTGATAGGGAATCTCCTTGGGTTCTTGATTGAACCGGTGAAAAAAAAAACACACGGAACAAGACCGAGACTCCATGTGAAAACGCCACACCTGATCATGCTTGAAAAGCTAAAGATCCAGGTCGGAAGGCACCGCCCTCTTCGGGGACTAGGAATAGATTTAAGCAAAAATCTCAGAACCGTTCCCAGTCGGGAACTGGTACAATTACTCCATTGGCCTGCAAGAAATGCCACGGCCTGTGAGAAGGCGGCGGCCTTGGAGCCGGGGGGAGTTGACAGAAAAAATCTGTTTGGCAGGTGGATAGAATTCCATCCTGTAGCCATGGGAGATATAATCCCGCCCCCACTGAACGGAGACGTGTTAAAACCATACGTCGCCAAGTGGAGAGAGCCTGCCACCGACCAAGGAGGTTGTTGGCGTGGCTAGATAGCTCGGAGGAAGCTGACTCAGTGGCAGCATCTCCTGCGGTCTTCTGAAGACGCAGCTTCGAGCGCCATTTGGGTCTATGAACCTTGGCCGAGCTAGAGGACGAGGCCGAGGGCTTAGAGAACGATCAGATGGAGGAACGGAAACAACCAAAACCTCAACTGATTCCTGCCCTGGACAGGTTCCCTGGTTTAGGTTTGTAGCAAGGAAGAACTCTCCCTGCCAAGAGCTTCCTTAATTTCATCCAGTTGGTTCCGAAGAGACTGGTCCCACAAAAGGGAGCCCAGCAAGGAACTTCTATAGAGGCATCTGCCTTCCATTTCCGAAGCCACAGGAGCCTGCGGATAGCGAGGAAAGTAGCCAAGGCCACCGCCGTGCGGTGTCCAGCATGGCAGACATGGCATAGGATGAAAAGACTGAAGTCTGGAAGTTCAGGCAACCGTTTCGGGCATAGAGGCCCTGTGAGGGAATGCATCTCCTCTAGAGAAGCAGAGAAGGCTACAAAAAAACCGCACTGCTGTAAGGCTGAGGAGAACGAAGCTCCTGCCGCCCCCATACAGATTTGGCCAGAAGGACAACCGGGCGGACCGCAAAACCTTAAGTGAGGAGCCATCAGCCACTGACATAACGGTCCGGGCTGAGCCACCTGAGGTGAATGAGCCCACTTCTTGACCACCATTGGTGGACAGGGAAAAAACAGTCCTCAGAATCACGCTTCATGGGAAGCGACTGTCAGAGCGGACCCTGGACTTAGTCACAGTGGCCTGAAAACTGGAGTGGTTAAGGAACACACATTGTGTTTTCCTAGGCAAGGTAACTCCGGCGGATTGAGGTCCAGTACAAAATTAATGTACCGTGGGATCCTTATAGAGGTGCCGTCAGCCACTGATACAACTATCCGGGCTGAAGTCTAGACACCGGAGGGACCACCCTTGGCGAATGAGCTCACTCCTTGACCACCTCTGATGGGAGGGGGAAACAAGCAGCAGAACCCCGCTTTGGGGTCTGACAGGACAGGCTGTGGGCTTGGACACAGTGGGCTGAAAACTGGAGTGGTTAAGGAACACACTCCTTGTCCTGTTAAAGGTATACTGATGCCTTTCTGCCAGCGGGGAATACTCCCCTGATACAGGCGGATGGAGGTCCAGTACAAGTACAATGGACGCAATCCAATCATTAGCATCTGCGTCACCTACGGACGGATCATTATAAAGAAGCGTCCGAGCCCCTGGTAGAGACATCCTCCTCATCCAGTGAGTCAGCTCGTAATCAGAGCTGCGGGACGGGGAGGACAGGGGACCCTGCGTCTCCCTGTCAGGAGGACGGGGTCTGAGACAGAAGGAGAGTCCTCTGTGAGCTTTGCTGAGCGAGCTGTAGTAGAAAACGCCCTGAGAAGGGGGCTGCATGCTCAGCAGATGCCGGGACAGCCGACCCCTGGAAATAGGATTCCAGCCAAACCAGGGGTCAGCCACCGAAGCCGGAGCAGCTGGAGGGACCACTAATGAGCCTCCAAGCTGAGAGGCCACAGTGGTTATGAGCTCGGTACAGCCGTACGAGACTACCTGCAGTGGATAATAAAAACAGCCTGCAGCCTCGCTCTGTGAGACATGCTGCAGAGGTGGGGGCTCTGTCTAGAATGGCCCCCAGCATATATAAACAGATAAAATAAGCAGCTGCACAAACCGGAGGTTGTGGCTGCCAGATCGTTTAAACAGACATGTCTGTGCCCTCTATCCCTCAGCCCAGGCCCCCACTTGTCACAGTGTGGAATCTCCGTGCCTATGCAGGCACAGAGAACGCTGAGAAAATGGCGACCGCAGCAAGGAGAGGGGGCGGGGCCTACTCTGAGAGCGGCAAATGAGGTTGCCAGGGGAGGGAATCCTTCCTCAGTGAGGAGTGTCCCTTGCCTGTGCTGCGCAGCCGCTGGGCGGAGCCACACTGTCCCTCTGCCTGACTGACATGCAGAGACAGTGGAAACCGAAACTAGGCCTCAGGCGAAGTCGGGGCCTAGAGTAAAACATGCGGCCGGCGTGCAGGCACCATCGGCGCGGTTCTCCAGTGAAAACTGGAGAACCGGCCGGAAACGTTAACACAAAACATAAAACACACTCCCCCAATAAATAAATATAAAGGACCCCTGGAAAGACCACTTTCTGTGGTAATAACGTCTCATATACTTAGCTTGTGAGACGCAGGTTGCCAGGTCCCTGGGGGGGTGATAGCTCCGTCCAGCAGGATCCTGAAAAAGGGCTGCGGATGGAGACCGGTCTCCTGCAAAGCAGTGAGAACCGTGTTGGCTCCCACTTCAAGCCAGAGCCCCAGCATGGGATGGTGAAGGAGCGCGGCATGAGAAGGCTCCAGCCTTGGAAAATCAACCTTAATAGCACCGCCGACACAGTGGGGTGAGAAGGGACATGCCGGGAGTCCAGCTGGACCCGCTTTTCTTCCAAATCTTTGATCCAGAAGGAAAAATCAAAAATCAAAATCAGAGAATGCATGTGTGTGTAACCTCCTGAAACACAAAGCATTGAACTGGCTAGGACTGGCTAGCAGGGGGTGTATATGCTAGGAGGGAGGAGCTACACGTTTTGAGTGTAGTACTTTGTGTGTCCTCCGGAGGCAGTAGCTATACACCCATGGTCTGGATCTCCCATAGGAACGTTAAAGAAAAAGCAGCGTGCGCATGTAGCCTAACACTGCAGAAAAATGCCTAACAAAAAACCCTGCGACTAAGATCTCTAACATGAAATACCAGAGAGAAAATTCCCCCTTTCTGAAGGTACAAACAATTCTAGGAAAAACACAAATACCTTCAGAAATAATATGCTAACGCAAGAATCACAAAGCATACAAAATGTATGAAACAAAACTTATGGATTTATCTTAGTAGAAGGCAGGAGAGCAGAACCACTCTGGCCTAAGGCTATCAGACGACTGGCAACAGCATGAAGTCCAAACACACCTATATCCAGATCAAGCCAGCACTGAAAATCAGCTGTGCAACCCTCCAGTCACAGACCTCAATGCACCAACACCAGCGACCACCGGGGGAGCCCAAGAGCAGAACCCATCCAGACAACATTCACAACACCTGTCAGGTGCAATATCCACCCAGAGCCATGAGTAGTTCTGGGTGCATATTGCTAATCCCTGCCTATCCATCCCTGTATACACTAGCATAGATAAAGAGATCTTTAGAAAAGTATTTCTAAAGATCCCATATGATATGTTAATGAGCGAGGGACTAGTCGCAAGGGTGTTAGTTCCTGCGCTCATTCCGCCCTCTTAGCATGCCAGCATGCCCACAGGGGACAGCTAACATTTTATTCAATGCAGCATCAGCAGCGGTGAGGCGCGTACCTGTGTCCGCTGATCTGAATGCCTGGCACTTCCAGTCATGCACAGTATGAAGCTGGGTGTACGTGTCCCAGCTTCAGAGAGGTCTAGTGTGCATGACCGGAAGTACCGGGACTTCTAATCAGCGGTGACAACGGACACAGGTACACACGTCACCGCTAGTGATGCTGCATTAAGTAGCATATTATCACATTTCTGTGGGTGTGCTGCCATGCTGAGAGGGCGGAATGAGAGCAGGAACTAACACCCTTGCGACTAGTCACTGGCCTCATTAGCATACAATAAAAAATCTTTAGAAATACTTTTCTAAAGATCTCTTTATCTATGCTAGTGTATACAGGGACGGTTAGGCAGGGATTAGCAATATGCACCCAGAACTGCTCGTGGTTCTGCGTGCATTTTGTACCTGACAGGTTCCCTTTAAACCTCAGCATTAGTGCTGAGTGAGCACTACCATGCTCGGGTGCTCAAATCGAGCAGGATAGATGCTCGAACAAGCTTGACTTGTGTACCACACATAATGGAAGTCAGTGGGGAATTTGAGTATTCTTCTGCAAAACTCTTCAGGAAAAATGCTTGAGTTTCCTACTGTCTTCCATTATCCTCAGTACATGAGTTCAGCCTGTCTGAGTGTCCGACCTGCTTGTTACGAGTACCCAAGCATGGTAGTGCTTACTCTTCACTACTCAACATCAAATACACTTTCCTAGGTTAATAACGGCAAGGTATCTGTTATATGCTATTCTATATAGCATAGATATGTTAGATACTACACAGATGATCCGTGTGGGATCCAATTTTTCAGGATTCCAGACTAGAAGGATTTATTTTTTTAAGCACTAAAAAGAGAAGAAAATAGTGTATGCTGGGATTTTTTCACAAAAACATTTGGTCTATGTGATGAACTATCAGATGAACAGTCCTGATGGATTAGGGCCAGTGCACACATTGCAGTTGTCATGTTTTTTCCATGCAGTTGTCACAAACCCAAAAGGATTTCCTCGTCCCAGGAAAGTGACCCGAGATTCCTGAAGTATCATGCACGTTGCTTATTTTTACTTGCAGAATTAAAGGGAACCTGTCAGCAGAAATTTCCCCTAAAACCTAACAGATTCCCCCTCTGCAGCTCCTGGGCTGCATTCTAGAAAGGTCCGTTATTATTGTGCCCCCTTTCTGACCAAAAAAAAGAGTTTATAAAGAGGTACCTTTTTGGCTTCGGATTCTATAAATGTGACACGGGGCGGGCAGCCTGATGGCCGTTATTCTGCCCCCTGGTCCTGTATGCCGCCCCCATCGCTGATTTCCATACTTTTGGACGCCGCCCACTGCTCCAGCCATCCCCGCGCATGCCCAGTGCCAGTCTCACGGGACTGAGCAGTGTGACCGCTGGTGACGTGTGCGCAGACAAGTGATTATGGACGGGACTGTGACTGTTATCAGCAAGTACCCGGCTATAATCTCGTGAGCGCGCAAACCTCTCCAGCGGTCACACTGTGCTCAGTGTAGATGCTAGACTGTATGGGCTGCTTCCAGGGATGACGTCCCTTTGTCACGTGATAGTATTTTGAACACGCCCCTATCACGTGACAAAGGGAACAGAATAACCCCAAGGACTCTGTTCCCAGTGCAGCTTCAAGCCGCAGAGACTCGCACAACACGGCGCAGGGAGGAAGGACTCACTGAAAGAAACACCGGTTCTGACCTCCGAACTATCCGGGATTGGCTGAAGCCCATAAAAGTGGGGTCCGGCAGTCCAAAGGCGGTGACATCTCAGTGAGTAAAGAACTTAAATAGAAATTGCTGTGTCGTCTGATCCTTCCCGCGCTCCTTTATTAGAATGGACTACTCCTCCCCACATCCTCACTGGGACCTAGCGCTACCTGTGAAGAGCTGTACCATCTGAGCTGCGTTATCATCCACCCCGGAGAAGGCCTCCCGCAGTGGTGGCTGATACCTGGCCGCATACCACAGGTGGCGTCACGAATAACTACTACTGCCATCATTATCTTCCCCACCTTCATTTGGTTGACACTGCGGGATCACAGAGCCGGGCCTGGCCGCTGTGACATACGAAGCCGGCCCGGTGACGTGTAGCCCTCCCCCCAGAGACCCCGTGGGCGCGTCACAAATCCATGCTAATAAAATTCTGCCTTTCACAGTCCCATGCAAAGCCTATGAGATTCCTGAAATCTCATGCACACACTCACAAATCACCTCTTGATTTTTCCTGACTGTTTTGTCCACTTCCTTGGTTTTTGCAGCATTTTTCAAAGAATGAGCATGTCAATTCTTTGTAGCGTTTTTGCCATGGTTTTGCACTAAAAACCCACAGTATAGAAAAACCGCTTCAAAAGCACCAAAAAAAGCACCAAAATCGCAGATGACTCCCAGGAGACATCCTGCCACAACATCAAGTTTTGATCAGGAAAAAAAAAAGCTGCAAAAAAGCCCTGTGTGCACACACCCTTAGGCTGGGGCCACATGGGGATTACTGCGATCCCCTCATATGACACTCTGCTCACGCTGGCAGTACAGCAGGGCCGAGTGTCATGCAAGTGTCCCTGCGACTGAGGTCCGATCGTGTGAGCGTACCTCAGCTGCGGGGGGCGGGCCGGCATTGCGGAGGGGCGGGCCGGCAAGGAGGAGGGGAGGGATTTATCTCCCTCTCTCCTCTGTAGCCGGCTATTGCCATTCTCACCCTGCACTCGCGGTACCCTACACTCGCGGTACACCGGAGTACCACGAGTGCAGTACGATTTTTCTCTCGCCCCATTCACTTGAATGGGTGCGAGAGAAAAGAGTCTCGCATTACATTCGCGGCATGCTGCGATTATTTTCTCGGTCCGATTAGGGCTGAGAAAATAAATCGCTCATGTGTGCTGTCACACAGGCTAATATTGGTCCGAGTGGAATGCAATGTTTTATCGCACGCCACTCGCACCATTTTTCTCGCCGTGTGGCTTAGGCCTTACACGATCTTCACTCAGACAGCACGTCTATGTAATACGCTGGTCTGGTTTGGAACGTTTTTTGTTTGTTTTTTACTGAAGAGTTTTTTGCAGCCATTTGATTGGACAGTGACGAGTCTGAAGAGGCTTCCTTCAGGATCTGCTTCAAGGTGAAGACATACACTATTTCCACTTCAGCAAAAAAAAAAAAAAAAAAAAAAAAGCTCCAAAGACTCATGGAAACAAATTGAAGGAAATTTCCAGGAGTTAATAAAAACATACAGATTGCCAATTTAATCCATATGTAAATGGTATTAAAGCACTTCCCGAGCCTCCGCAGCTCTATTCTTTGCATGGTAGTGGTCTCTATCGACAAATAAAAGCTGCATGGGGACAATGCTCCGTCCTCTACAGCAGGAAATAATGATTTTCAAGCTGACAAATGATCCGGTCAGCCAAAGAATGAGCTTTCTAGCATTTTGACCCCACACGTGTACCCTCTATTTCCCAAAGTTACTGATAGGTAAAGTGTTTTTAGCAGATCCCATTCATATGCTGCAGAACTGAGATACTTTTATGTGGACACAATGCTCTTTTAATGAGAATCTGTCAGTAGTAGGACTGAGCGGATCCAAACTGTAGAAGTCCGGATCCGCGTGGTTCAAAAATTTCCGGGTGCTGGCCCCGGATCCAGAATTCCAGGTGCAAGATCCGGATCCGGCGAAAATAATTGAAAAATACAGAAAAACAGAAATCAAACAGCGTTTCATACTTACTGAGACTCGGTGTCATGGCGGCACACTGCTTCCGGGTCGCGCAGTCACTTCCTGTACTGTGCATCAATACACACAGCTTTCCGTTTTTTTCCCCACCCACACGCACCCCCAGCCTGTGACAGTATCGGCCTGCCGTTCCAGGATGCTCAGTCATTGTCTGCACAGCCTGCGGTCATGCTCTATGGCCGCTAGCTATCTAGTAGAGCTGAAGCGGCCTGGGACCTCGTGTGGATTACGCTGGAGCTGCAGGGTGTTGGGGGTTAATAAAGTGGTGAAGGAGGGCGCGTGTTTTGTACTTTATTCCAAATAAAGGATTTTTTCTCTGTGTTTATTGACATTCACTTACAAGTTAGTGTGATGCAGGTATCTCATAGACCTAGGGCTTGGTAGCAGCTGTGCGCTGCTATAAACCCCTTATTACCCTCATTGCCACCGCTCCAGGGCAATCGAGAAGAGTCGGTAAAGCACCGGGATTGTCACATCTAATAGATGCGGCAATACCGGGCGTCTGTGTGCTGAGAATACCAGCCCCCAGCCAGCTTTATCTTGACTGGGGATGAAAATTAGGGGAAACCGCAGGTCGTTTTTTTTTTTTTTAAATAAAAAAATTAAAAAAAAAGCTGCATCACCGGCACAGCTGCACACTTCTGACAGGAGCGTGCGTGTGTTTCTGTGTACATGCACGTTCACCATACTGACCTGCAGACACTTGCACTGCTTTCCCCACCCACCGGCTGTCCTGCTGCCTGTAATTGGTTGCAGTCAGCTGACACGCTGACACTCAGGTTGGGGGCGTGTCTAACTGCAACCAATTACATGCGCCAGTGGGCGGGCAAAACAATGAATATTGAACTGTCGGCTCCAGAAGGGAACAGCGTGACCCAGAAGGAGTTTGCTGCTATGACACAGCCTCAGATGAGTATACCGCACGCACTCCGTACCCCTATCCCTTCAACCATTTTTATTCTCCGGATTCTGGTCCCCATAGACTTATATGGGCACCAGAATCCGGAGCGGATCCGAATTTTTTTTTCAATCCGGCAGTGATCCACCGAACCCGGATTTCGACGGATTCAATCAACTCTAGTCAGTAGGTTTTTGCTACCTCATCTGACAGCAACACAATGTAGGCAAAGAGATCCTGAATTTAATGGTGTATCATACACCCATATGCCCCTCTCATACCCCCATGCATAGTCCCATACACTCACCTCATTCGCCCCCTCATACCCCTGCATGCCCCCATACGCCCTCTCATACCACCGTATGCCCCTCATGTCCCTGTAAGCCCCCCTAATAGCATCGTACCCCCCCTCATACACCCCTATGCCCCCCCATATGCCACACACCCCTCTCATACACCAGTATGCCCCCCTCATACTCCAGACACCCCTCTCATACCCCATTCGTCCCCCTCATATGCGGCACACCTCTGCGCCACACACCCCTCTCATACCCGCATATGCCCCCTCATAACCCGTACGTCCCCCTGTGAGGCACACCCCTCTCATACCCCCGTACGCCCTGCTAAGGGCCATACTCTCTACTATATAATAATCCAGGGTAGGTCGCACACTAGAAAACAATGCAAGTTATGGTCACAGATTGGTCCATAGGTGAATTAACCCTAAATAGATCTGGCCAATCACTATGGAAACCAGATCAATAAGTGACATGAAGCCGTTTACACATATCCTCCACAGAATACTCTGGGGTCTCTGGACTTCCCATTCTGTGGGGTACAATCTGAGTCCCAATCTGTGATGGTTCCCAGTAGCCCCGATACATTGGATTACATTGTGCATCCCTGCATTTCCCATCTCTCACCCGATTTGATTGGCAGATCTCGTAGTGTGGCGTCTCCATCACTGAGGTTCAGACTGACAGGGGGGTACCCCACCATTACCCGCTGGGTGGGCCCCGAGATGCCCGTCACCCCCGCTATCTGGGCCTGCAGCTCCCGGACACTGGAGGCGTCACACAGCCCCTGCAGCAGGTGGGTGCCCTCCCGGGTCTTACAGCGGAGCCGCAGCATGGCCGGTCTCTCCACAGAACAGCAGCACAACAATGGTGGACGCCGGCCGCTGACTCAGGGTCTCGCGAGACTTCACAATGGCGCCTGGTGACGGAGGCCGCCAGCTTCAGACTGCGTGTGATGTGTCGTTCGCAAACGAGCTGATTCTTTGAGCCGGCTCTTTGAAGTGAACGATATGAGCCGAATCATCAAAGTGAACGAGCCATAAAGAGCCTCTTTTTTTTTTTTTTCTCTCTGCTTCAGGGGGAAGCAGGAGATAAGAAGAGTAAGTAAACACAAGCTCTGGGCAGGAGCTGACACTTAAAGCTATACACACATAGTGGTTCTTCCTTAGTTCAGTGGGCACAATTTAGTACCAGGGAATGATGTGCTAGGGTTAAGTTTTCTGACCTCGACTGGCACATATGGTAATGTGTAGGAGGAGAGGGGCTCAGCTTGTTTGCTGATAACAATGATCATCTTCTCTAGGTATTAGTCAGGGTTCAGGACCACTACAGTAAAGACCTGACCAGTTGTTGGGTAAGTAATAGCATTTTAGACCAAACATATGTAAAGAAGTGTATACAGCTTCAATCATTGTATAGAGTTAGTAATAGAAGTCAGCACTTAGGGGTGCTTCACACACTGCGATATCGGTCCCGATATCGCTAGCGTGGGTACCAGCCCCCATCTGTTGCGCGACACGGGCATATCGCTGCCCGTGCCGCACAACATCGCCCAGACCCGTCACACATACTTACCTGTCCGGCGACGTCGCTGTGACCGGCGAACCGCCTCTTTTCTAAGGGGGCGGTCCGTGCGGCGTCACAGCGACGTCACAGCAGCGTCACTGAACTGCCGCCCAATAGCAGCGGAGGGGCGGATATGAGCGGGACGTAACATCCCGCCCACCTCCTTCCTTCCGCATAGCGGCCGGGAGGCAGGTAAGGGGAGCTTCCTCGTTCCTGCGGTGTCACACGCAGCGATGTGTGCTGCCGCAGGAACGAGGAACAACCTCGTTACTGCTGCAGTAACGATTTTTAAGAATGGACCCCGGTGTCGCCGATTAGCGATTTTGCACGTTTTTGCAACGATGCAAAATCGCTTATCGGTGTCACACACAACGGCATCGCTAATGCGGCCGGATGTGCGTCACAAATTCCGTGACCCCAACGACTCCGCATTAGCGATGTCGCAGCGTGTAAAGCCCGCTTTAGTGTCCAGTGTGTGCACAGAACAGATGACCCCTGACATGTTCATTTAACCCTGTAAGGTTTTCTTTCTGACATAAAAAAGAGAAAATCATTGATAAGCCATGTCTCCATTCCTTCAATGTTTAGTGGAAGCTGCTGTGTGTGAGTGTCTGTGCATGTGTGTGTGTGTTATTTTTTTTGTGACCACAATTGATATTTTTTTACTAGTTTGGTGACTACATACAACATATTCATTAGCCTCTATATGCATGTGTCTGTGGCGTTGTGGTGTCACAATTCTCGCAGTTAAGACTTTTTTTCTATTTCTGTTAACAAATCCTGGTATTTTTAGATGTAAATAGATCTGACATCTGCACACATCTATAAAACACTTTTTTTTGTATCGCTTCCTAATTATCAGTGGCGTAACTAGAGTCTGGTGAGCCACAGTGTGAAATGTAGACCTGGGCACTCCCCCACCTGTCACACTCCGCGCGCACACATGTTGGTCAGATCATATGTATGGGCCCCGTGTATATATGTCCCTTATCCTGGTATATATGGTGTTCCCCTCCCACCACCATAGTCATCCAATTATTATAACGCATCCCCATATTCCTCCATATATCACAATGTACCCTCATAGTCATTTATATATTATAATGCATCCCATAGTCCCCCATAGTCATCCAATTATAATAATGCACCCCCATTATCCCCCATATAGTATAATACTGCCTCACAGCCCTCCATATAGTATAATGCAGCCTCACAGCCTTCCCTATAGCATAATGCAGCCTCACAACTCGCCATAGACTATAATGCACCCCCCTCCTCCCCCATAATCCTCTGGCGAGCGTGTACTCATTAAAAAATAAATCTGTACTTACCTCTCCTGGTTTCCCCGCAGCTCCGTTCTTGCCAAAACTGAAACACAGGAGAAGGTAGTGACTGCTTGTGTTCCACTTTGGAACGCATAAAGCATGAAGTGCCACCTACTCCTATTGTGGAGAAGGCGGCACCAGCCTGCTGAATGCGATTCACCATGGAACGCAGGCAGTTACCACCGTGGTAAGAGGAGCGCGGGCCCTGTCCAGAAGAGCTGACAATCTGAGGAAACGGAAACAATAATTCTAAAGACTGTTTTTACTGCTTCACTAGATACATACAAGGGTGTAGAATGAGGTTCCCAATGTACAGGGGAGGTTCTGTATAATTACAAGGTGTAGCAGAGGGTTTTTTTTTAAAAAAAGAGCCGTTTTTTGAGCCGAAAGAGCCGATTCTTTTTGGTGAGCCGAGCCGAATGAGCCGGCTCATCAAAAAGAGCCGGACTGCCCATCAGTGCGTGTACTGTAGTGCAGTGCACAGTGTGAGCGGCGCGGGCAATGCATGTGTTGTGGCCGCCTGCCCGTCACTGCGTATTGTATCCTGTCACAAGCGGGGTACTCACCTCACAAGTGAGCGATGACCCTCACCATGTGTGGAACACCCTAGGGGAACATGGCTGTCCAACAAACCATACCTATTGACCTCTATGGGGCAGGGGCACTTGTAGAGTAAGGTAGTCTGTGTAGACCAGGGGTTGCAGACCTGCAGCTTGGTGGCCTATGATGTGAGGTTCACTGGCCTGTCACGTATTGCTCACTGGCTCGTTATGTGCTGCTCGCTGGCCTGCCATGTAAGTGTGTCGCCCAGGGCTATAGGGTACTCTGTCCTGGGCAGTGTATAACTGGGGAATATCACTTTGGTGGCCGTTGCCCGGTCCCGTGCCCTGGGTGTGTTTTTTAATGGGGAGTATTTACAGGGGAGATTAAAGTAATTTGCATACCTCCCAACTTTTGAAGAAAGGAAAGAGGGACAAAGTGGCAAATTTTGACCACGCCCCTAGCCACACCCATTTGGCAGTAAGGGTCATTTAGCAAATGTCCCGGACTGTTCATTCATATTTATAGCAGTCAGAATTTTTTTATATTTCTGTGTCACTATATGACATGTTGCTTATTTGTGCCTATAAGGCCATGTTCAGACGTTACATAAATTCTGTTTCTTTTTGTTTCTGTCTGCACCAAACTACACAATAACAATCTTCTCTGTTTTTTCCATTTTTGCTGCATTTTTTCTGCCTTTTCTCCATTATTTAATGTGTTTTTGGTTCAGATGTGAATCTGCGTTTTTAGGTGTTTTTATTGTACAGAGAAGCTTTTTCCTGCATTTTTTTTTAAGCTCCACATAGAAACCTGCAGAGAAACCCCCCTCCCCCCCCCCGAAAACCGCAGAATTCAGCGGCGTCTTTTCATGTAATCACATCCACTTTACTTGGACAATTAAACACAGCAGAATAAGGCTATGTGTCCACGGTAGAATGTACCTGCGGATTTTTCTGCATGAAAATCCGCGACTTTCGCTGCAAATCCGCACCTTATTTTTGCCGCGGATTTACAGCGGATTTACCGCGGATTTTGATGCGGATTTTTTTTTTCTTTTTTCCCCATTCTATACCCAAAATCCGCACCAAAATCCGCAACAATAATTGACATGCTGCAGATTTTTCCGGATCAAAATCCGCAGCATGGACTCAGCATTTCCAAAATGCCATTGAAATGGCTTGGAAGTGCCGCTGCTGCAGATTTTCGGAAAATCAGCAGTAAATCCGCGGCAAAATCCGCGGTAAATCCGCAGCGTGGGCACATAGCCTTAATGTGCAAAAAAACTGCAGAAAAAAATGCAGCATTTACACTACATGTGAATATGGACTAATTGGCCAAGCAAAGTGGATGAGACGTCGTGAAATCTCCGTCCCTTTTGCGTCTAAAGTCACTGCTGAACTGTGCGGATTTGGTGTTTCTTTCTTTATAAGCTTCAGGATTCACATCAGCAACAAACATGTATCAAATAAGGGGGACAATGTATAAAAAATACCGCAAACACGCAATAATCAGAGAACATTGTTATTGCACTCGTGGCGCGGACACCTGCAGAAAAAATGCAGCATTTACGCTATGTGTAAACACGGCCTCAGTGATCCATTTTTATTAGATTTTTTATGGGTTTCAATAAAGAAAAATAATAAATTGCGCCATTTTTTTCCCGCCATTTACCGATCCCCATAAATAACCTGATCGCTGCATTGTTCAGGTCATTACGATTACAGGGACACCAAATATGTCCATGTAATTTGCTGATTTGTGATGTTTATTATTTTATAAAAAAGTGTAATAAAATTTCATTATTCTATTTTTTTTATTATTTTTAGTAACTTTATTAGAAGAAAAAAATCCTCTTTTCCTCTCTCTCTAGAATACAGGAGATAGAGACACTGCTGTGTACAATGGAGCTGTGTCCTGTGTAATCTGCTGTGTAAGAAGCTGCATTCTAGGTTCATTTATGTAAAATTCTCATTCTGACATCATCAATCCTAGTGGCTCAACAGCTAGAGCAGCTAGGAAAGCTAGGAGGCTGCTGGACACAAGTTTTCAATGTTGCTGGTTTGAATCCAAGGTGGTGAAGATAAAAAAATAAAAATTGTATTTTTGTATTTTTTTCCTCATTTCTTTATAGTAGTTTTATGGGAACAAATGAATCTGACTCTTTCCTTCACCTACATTGAGATACAGTATTTATCTATCTATCTATCCCTCTATCTATCTATCTATCTATCCCTCTATCTATCTATCTATCCCTCTATCTATCCCTCTATCTATCCCTCTATCTATCCCTCTATCTATCCCTCTATCTATCCCTCTATCTATCCCTCTATCTATCTATCTATCCCTCTATCTATCTATCTATCTCTATCCCTCTATCTATCTATGATTCTAACTATGATTCTATCTCTATCTATTATCTGTCGTGTATCTATATATCCCTCTATTATCCATCCCTCTATTATCCATCCCTCTATCATCCATCCATCCCACTATCATCCATCCCTCCCTCTATCCCTCCATTCATCCCTCCATTTATCCCTCTATCCCTCCATTCATCCCTCCATTCATCCCTCTATCCCTCCCTCTATCCCTCCCTCTATCCCTCCCTCTATCCCTCCATTTATCCCTCTATCATCCATCCATCCCTCTATCCCTCCATTCATTCCTCCATTCATCCCTCCATTCATCCCTCCCTCTATCCCTCCCTCTATCCCTCCCTCTATCCCTCCCTCTATCCCTCCCTCTATCCCTCCCTCTATCCCTCCCTCTATCCCTCTATTCATCCCTCTATTCATCCCTCTATTCATCCCTCTATTCATCCCTCTATTCATCCCTCTATTCATCCCTCTATTCATCCCTCCACTCATCCCTCTATCCCTCCATTCATCCCTCTATTCATCCCTCTATCATCCATCCATCCCTCCCTTTATCCCTCCCTCTATCCCTCCATTTATCCCTCTATCATCCATCCATCCCTCTATCCCTCCATTCATTCCTCCATTCATCCCTCCATCCATCCCTCCCTCCATCCCTCGATTCATCCCTCCATTCATCCCTCTATCATCCATCCATCCCTCCCTCTATCTCTCCATTCATCCATCCATCCATCCATCCCTCCCTCTATACCTATAATAATAATAATAATAATATAATACCTCCATTCACCTCTCTATCATCCATCCCTCCCTCTATCCCTCCATTCATCCCTCTATCATCCATCCATCCCTCCCTCCATCCATCCCTCCCTCTATCCCTCGATTCATCCCTCCATTCATCCCTCTATCATCCATCCCTCCCTCCCTCTATCCCTCACTCTATACCTATAATAATAATTAATAATATAATACCTCCATTCACCCCTCCATTCATCCCTCTATCATCCATCCATCCCTCGCTCTATCCCTCGATTCATCCCTCTATCATCCATCCATCCCTACCTCTATCCCTCACTCTATACCTATAATAATAATATAATACCTCCATTCACCCCTCCATTCATCCCTCTATCATCCATCCATCCCTCCCTCTATCCCTCCATTCATCCCTCTATCATCCATCCATCCCTCCCTCTATCCCTCCATTCATCCCTCTATCATCCATCCCTCCCTCTATCCCTCCATTCATCCCTCTATCATCCATCCCTCCCTCTATCCCTCCATTCATCCCTCTATCATCCATCCCTCCCTCCCTCTATCCCTCCATTCATCTCTCTATCATCCATCCCTGCCTCTATTCCTCCATTTATCCCTCCATCTATCTTTGCAGCTGAATAATCTGCTTCTGGTGTCTCACCTGCAGTATAGAGGTCAAGATAACAAAATCTTCCAATTGGTTTCTATACAGGCAGTAGCTCGGTGGTAAAGCTGCTGCCTTTGAAACAATGAACTCACAGTTCCACAGGTTCGAGTCCTGGTCGCCTGAAAAATCCAGAGCTGATGATAATTTAATTTAATTTATTCACTGCACTGAGGGGCGGAGCCAGGACATCAGCTGTGAGCCGCGGGAGTGCGGGACACACCTCTAGAATCCGGGACGGTTGGGAGGTATGAATTTGTGTGACGCCACCTGGGGGTTGCGGTTAAGATGATGGAACCGCCGCTGCTGAGTTGGTTATCTCTAGGGCTGGTGGTGATAGCAGCTATGGTGGTGGTAGGCCCTCCGCAGGTAGGGCTGAGCCTGTGAGATATATGGTGGAAACTTTCACCGAAGAAGGGAGGCCACACCGAGGGTTGCAGTTTAAGGCTATGTGCCCACGGGAGCTCGCACCTGTGGATATATCCGCAGGTATGTCCACAGGTTTTCCGCAGCTGCTCGCCGGAATACGCAGCTATTTTTAGCAGCGGTAGTACAGCGAAATAGCTGCGGTAAACCTGCGGATTACCTGCGGAAGTCCCGGCCCTATCTCCATAGTGGAGAGCCGGGATTTCCGCAGAAATTATTGACATGCAATTATGTGCGGCTGCGGGACATCCGCAGCATGTTCCGCAGCCGCACGTATCCGCAGCATGGACACAGCACTCCCCATGTCCCATAGGATGACATGGGGAGTGTCTGTACATGCTGAAACCAGCGGATTTATCTGGAAAATCCAGAAAATCTGTGGATTTTCCGCAGATAAATCCGCAGGTTTAGGCTATGTGCGCACTGGGAAATGGAATTTTCTAGAGAAAATTCCGCATGCTCTCAAAGATTACCGCACCCGCGGTAAAAAACCGCGGGAAACCGCACCCGAAAACTGCATGCGGTTTGCTGCGGTTTTACCGCGGTATTATTCGCGGTATTGCCGCGGTTTTGCCGCATGCGGGTTGGGATGTGCTTTATTGCATTCAATGCAATAAAGCACATTGAAAAAAAAAAAAAAAGATTTAATTCTGAGATAGTAGATAGACAGAAGAATAGATAGAGGGATAGATAGAAAGACAGACAGAGGGATAGATAGATAGATAGATAGATAGATAGATAGATAGATAGATAGATAGAGGACAGATCGCTGCATTTCCCACGGTCGGCAGTGAGTTCACATTACTGGCCGTGGGAAATGACCGGTAATTACCTCTGCTGTCTGCTGCTTTCATTCAGCGCTGTGTCTGTGACAGTCGCGGCTGGATGTCAGCAGCGCAGGACCTGTGGATTATGCCGGAGCGGTGGATTACGCCGGAGCTTTGGTGCGGGAGGGGTTAATAAAATGGTGAACGAGGCTTGTTTGTTTTATTTAAAATAAAGGATTTTTCGGTGTCTGTGTTTTTTTTCACTTTACTTACGGGTTGATCATGTCAGCTGTCACATAGACGCTGCCATGATCAAGCCTGGAGTTAATGGCGGTGGTCCCCCACCATCATTAACCCCTTGTATTACCTTGCTGCCACTGCTACATGGCGGCAAGAAGAGCCGAGGACACGCCGGTGCTGCCGCATAATGTATGCGACAGTGCCGGGGCAGCTGCGGTTGATATTCTCGGCTGCCGGAGGGGGAGTGAGGCGGGGGACATTAACCCTGCCCCTCTCCCTCCCCAGCCTGAGGATACCGGGCCGCCGCTGTGTGCTTACCTCGGCTGGACGGTAAATATGCAGCGGAGCCCACGTTCTTTGTTTTCTATATTTCCGTTTTCTTTTTATGTGTGTTCTATGTGTCTGTGATGTCTATCTGTGTCTGTGATGTGTGTGTGTCTGTGATGTGTTTGTGTTTACTCTCTGCTTTGCTTCCTCTTCCTGTAATGACATCACTTCCCTGCAAACCGCAGACAAGCGATGTACATTACCAGAGGTAAACCGCGAAATACCGCAGGGAATAACGCAGGAAAACGCAGTGAACCGCACAGAATTTGCTGCCTGCGTTATTCCCTGCGGGATTTCATGATTAACATTGGAGTCAATGGAGTGAAATCCCGCAGCGATGTGCGGAAAAGAAGTGACATGCACTTGTTTTTGCTGCGGGATTCCCGCAGCAAAACATGCAGCTGTCAAATTCCGCCCAGTGCGCACAGGATTTTTTTTTCTCCATAGGATTTGCTGGTGATTCACTGCAGAGATGTTATGAACATTTTCTGCAGTGAAACATGCAGCAAATCCGCGGAAAATCCGCGGCAAAATCCGGTAAGTGCGCACAGGGCCTTAATCTCCCGTGGGCACATAGCCTAACAGTTTTTTACTCACAGTTGGGCCCTTGAACGGCTGGTTCAAGTCCCTGTATTTCCAGTGCCAGTTTTATGACTCTGTTGCTCTGTCCCCGGCACCCTCAGTGTGGTTGGGTCCCCATAGCTTGGAGCTGATTTGGGCCCCGACTGTGCTTTTGGCAGTCTCCTTGTCCGTACGGCGGGTAGTGTAGACCCTGTAGGGCCTGTCTGTGTTCCCAACCCTGATCCGCTCATTACTGCTGATGCTGCCGGATCTGTGGGTCAGTGAAGTCCGTTATGGTCCCCTCACTGTTCAGGTATTTGCCAGACTGCGTGAAGCTGACGCCTGGCCTAGGGCCCTGTGCCCCGTCGGTGCTCTGGTCCCAGTGGTACTCGCTTGTACCTACACTGGTGACCACTCTCCTGTGCCCCCGGGTCACCGTTACACGACCCAGCTCTAGGCACGTCTCTCTCCTTCTCTACTCTACTCTTGACTGCTCACTGTCTCCTCCCACCAGGTTGTCTAGTCCTCTGGACTGGCTCCGCCCTCTAGGTGGCCATCCCTTTGGTGTCTGACTAGCCAATTACCCCTGGTGTGTAGTGGAAACTGGGATTTTGGTGTGTGCAGATGTCACTGGCACTGGTGTTCAAGGTCCCTGGGGGTAGGCCCTGCATCCTGGTGAGGATGCAGTACCTAGTAGTGCCCTGAGTGGTTTAGGGACGCTACATACGGCTCGCTGGCCTGTCATGTGCAGCTCGCTGGCCTGTCATGTGCGGCTCGCTGGCCTGTCATGTACAGCTCGCTGGCCTGTCATGTGCGGCTCGCTGGCCCGTCATGTGCGGCTCGCTGGCCCGTCATGTGCGGCTCGCTGGCCCGTCATTTGCGGCTCGCTGGCCCGTCATTTGCGGCTCGCTGGCCCGTCATTTGCGGCTCGCTGGCCCGTCATTTGCGGCTCGCTGGCCCGTCATGTGCGGCTCGCTGGCCCGTCATATGCGGCTCGCTGGCCCGTCATATGCGGCTCGCTGGCCCGTCATGTCCGGCTCGCTGGCCCGTCATGTGCGGCTCGCTGGCCCGTCATGTGCGGCTCGCTGGCCCATGACGTGCAGCTCACAGGCTAGTGCCTAAACAAACAAACAAACAATAAAAGTGCTTCAGTGCATAGCAAACCCTCCGGGAGCTATAATAGCATTGTTAGAGGGACACACCCAAAAAGAACTTCTCACTGTATCCAATGCCTTACGTCTTGACGCATTTCCCCATCATGGTTCCTCAGGAGGCCAGTCATTCAGTTACTAGGCATGATATCAGGACGATGTAGAGCAGGCAAGCTGCTGATGATAAGCAGTGTGGCCATCACACAGCCCTGATCTCAGTCCTATTGTAAATCTATGGGCAAAGCTGAAAAGGTCGGTGTGAGCAAGGCCACCTACAAACATGGCTCAGTTACACTAGTTCTGTCAGGAGGAATGGGCCCAATTTCCTACCACTGTGAGAAGCTTGTGGAAGAATATCCAAAACATTGGTCGCAAGTCATACAGTGTAAGGGCAATGGTACTAAATACTAATGATATGTATGTAAACTTTTCACTTTGCAGATAGCAATCAAAAATGCCCAAAACATTCTCTCTCTCTTATTCTGGCATTTGGCAAATATAAATAATTTTGGTTCCTAATTGACCTAAAATGTGAAATGTTTATTCTGATTTCATGTCAAATAGTGAGAAAAATATGCATATGGGTCTTTTTAGATAGTGGATGGAAGCTTCTGGTTTCAACTATATAAGCCTATGAAGAGACCCATGGTTGCTCTTAAACTATTTTTTTTTTACCTTTTTACCTAATCCCAAAATGAGGCATCAACTTTCCTCAAAGCAGGACCTCACAGGCCACCATACCTGAGTGACCCCACTGCCATTATTTGGCCTGGGGTCATCATGGAGACCATCGGCAGGACATGATTGCAATCACGTTGTGCCGAGCGGAGCAGAGTGGGAGCCTCCTCCCTACAAACAGAGTGATGCCGCTGTCACTATTGACAGCGTCATCATAAGAATTAAATTCCTTTGATCAGTGCTGATGATTTTGAGAGTGATCGTAGCGGCGTGCATGTACAGCCATTGGCAGAAACGCACTTCCAGCAGTGCCATACATGTACAGCGGATGACGGTAAGGGGTTAAGTAATGATAAACCATCATCCTTTAGACCAAAGAGTATACAGAGTTGGAGACTGATTATATTAAAGCACATTAAATCGCACCAATCACCAGGATATTCCTATATAACCTAAAGCCAGTGCTATATTGGCACTATCAGGCTGATTCTATTCATACTTTTAGGCCTTGTGCACACACTGGGTTTTTACCTGCATTTTTACCCACGGTTTTGCTGCAGAAATTTCTTGAGAAATGTTTGTAACCTTTCTGCAGACACTTCCCAGCAAAACCTGTGGGAAAAAAAATTAACTGTGCGCACACTGCGTTTTTTTTCTCAAGAACATTCTTTCTGCAGAATTTCTTGAGAAAATATCTTGAGAAAATGTGCATGTCACTTCTTTTCCGCAGGTACCTGCGGTTTTTGCCATAGATAACGGTAAAAACTGCGGGGACCAACTTGCGGAAAATCCGCGGTTAAATCCGCGGCAAAACCTCTTCAAATCAAATCGCAGCAAAAACGCGGGTGCGGTTTTACCGCGGGTGCGGGATTCTTTCAGAGGGTCCGTTTTTTTCTTAAGAAAATGGCACTTTCTAGCCTTAGTTGTCAGGTCAGATGTATAGGTTTTCAAAAACAAGCAAGTAAAGTTTTTAAAATCAGCAGCTTGTTGAGTGACAGCAGCTGCAGCAGCTGATAGCTGGGGTGGGTATTCATAGTTATCCACTCCCCCTGTTACTTATGCTAATTCTATTATACAGTCGTTTTACTTTGTGACTAAAAGGGCCTGTGCTGATGTCATACCCAGGTGACTAGAAGGGGCGGGGCCTCAGCCAGCAGAAAAATGTTGCTTCCTGTTCCTGGTATAAGCTATGTTAGCTGACGCCCCGCCCCTTTTGGTCACATAGGTATAACATCAGCACAGGTCCTTTTAGTCACAAAGTAAAATGATTGTATAATAGAATTAGCATAAGTAACAGGGGGAGTGGATAACTATGAATACCCCACCAGCTATCAGCTGCTGCAGCTGCTGTCACTCAACAAGCTGCTGATTTTACAAGCTTTACTTGCTTGTGTTAAAAACCTATACGTCCGAGCTGACCACTACAGGTATGTATAGAATCAGCCTGATAGTGCCAGTATAGCACTGGCTTTAGGTTATATACGAAAATCCTCGTGATTGGTGCGCTTTAAACAGATCCTTTACTAAACATAAAGTAGTCTGCATAAAAGTACGTGATGCACAGTCCAGAGGGGCAGCCACGTCCACATGAGAAGGGTTAGCTGAGCCAGAATGAAGAATCTGCAGGACCTCATCAGCAGCAGAACCATAGTGCGTACTATAATTGTGCACGATCACAACGGCCTTTATCATGGACTTGATACTATCTGGCTTCTGAACGCTCCACTTTGACGTCATGACCCCAAATGCACATTCTATACAAGGCCAGGCACATGAAAGGTAACAATTGAACCCAGGCCTCTGAGTTCCAATCCACAGGGTGAGATGCATTATGCTGGTGGACAGCCCAAATCCTTGATCAGCCACTAACACAAAGGGTACAGGTGGCCCAGATGATCCAGGAAAGCTTTGTGGTTGAGTGAGACAGAGCTGGTTACCAGATGCTGTCTAAGGGCCGCTTTACCCGCTGCGACATCGCTAGCATTTGCTGGCGATGTCGAGCGCGACAGCTCCCGCCTCCGTCGTACGGCCGATATGTGGTAATCGCTGCCGTAGCGAACATTATCGCTACGGCAGCGTTACACGCACATACCTGTTCAACGACGTCGCTGTGACTGCCGAACAATCCCTCCCTCAAGGGGGAGGTGCGTTCGGCGTCACCACGATGTCACTAAGCGGCCGGCCAATAGAAGCGGAGGGGCGGAGATGAGCGGGACGTAACATCCCGCCCACCTCCTTCCTTCCTCATTGCGGGTGTGTGGCAGGTTAGGAGAGGTTCCTCGTTCCTGCGGCGTCACACGTAGCAATGTGTGCTGCCGCAGGGACGAGGATCAACTTCGCCCACGCGAACATCCCGCCCACCTCTTTCCTTCCTCATTGTCGGCGGCCGCAGGTACAGTGAGGTTCCTCGTTCCTGCGGTGTCACACATAGCGATGTGTGCTGCCGCAGGACCGACGAACAACATCGTACCTGCAGCTGCAACTATAAATTGGGAATGGACCCCCATGTCACAGATTAGCGATTTTGAACGTTTTTGCAACGATTCAAAATCGCTCATAGGTGTCACACACAACGACATCACTAACGCAACCGGATGTGCGTCATACATTCCGTGACCCCAACGACATCGCTTTAGCGATATCGTAGCGTGTAAAGCGGCCCTAAGTCTAGAAGTGCGGAAGATGGATGTATCTGTGTACTTCCATGTGCTCCGACATCAATAATTACAAATGACTAATTTGTATTGGCTAAGGCCAAGTAAGCGATGCAAAAATGTTGTTTATGATTAAAATAACAAGTCCCCAAGTTGGGTGATTTTTTTACTCAAATATGTTTTCCAGTGCTCCCACATCACACAGTTTGGAAACTGGTCCACATTCCTGAAACTTTAGCAAATGCCCACCAGTCCTGTGTTGTTAGTTATGGCATTAGGTGTGTTCTTTACTTGCTCCAATTTTGGGTCACAAATTTCACGTACAATCCCTGACATGATGGATGTTCCAAGAAGGAACACAAAGTGCAGGGATGTAAAAGAATTCCCTGTGGCTAGACACCTGAAATGAAAGCAAATGTTTCTTAAAGAAAGTTACAATGCCACACATTATTAAATATACAAATAGAAATTGCTACATATAGAACTTACCATAACGGCAACATAGGTTAAAAGGAACCTATTATCATTAGTGAGGAGCAAACCCTTGGATAATCGGGTTCGCCGAACCAACATGGGAGAAAAAAATAGGAATCGGTGAGCGAACTTGACGCCGAAATAAAACCCGAATGATGAACCCAATACAAGTCAATGGGGACAAGAAGTTCGGGGCTGTAAAATGGTCATAGCAAGTGCTAGGGGGCTGCAAATGGAACTTAAATTTGAGTTTCCCAGAGGATCACGCTGCAGTCCGGGACTGCTAATTAAGGTTCATGAATATTCACTGCCCATCCTCTATACCAGTGTCTGTGATTGGTTGCAGACTGCTATACACCCCCCCCCTGTGTCCGCAACTCTGATCGGTTGCAGTCAGTTTGCTGAATGTTAGTGTAAAAAAAAATAAATAAAAAAATGATATAGGCCATACCATACTATATTTTGATAACTAGCGCAGGTAAAGCTACAGTGAGCTTTACAGTGGATGGATATCAAAATAGAGGGGAAAAAAAGATGGGGTTCCCCCTCATTATTTATATCCAGTCATGTAAACCAGACAGGTGGGGGCTGGTATTAATCATAATCATTCATGTGCCATGAATATTGCCCCCCCCAGCCTAAAAATACCAGCCTGCAGCTGCCCAGAATTGGCACATAATGTTAGATATGCCAATCCTGGCGCTTTACCTGCCTCATCCCAATTGCCCTGGTACGGTGGCAATTGGGGTAATAGAAGGGGTTAATGACAGCTGTAATTTGCCCACTGACATCAAGCCCTAGATTAGCAATGGGAGGCATCTATGAGACCCCATATTACTAATCTTGTAAGTCAAAAGAAATAAAACACAATCATCAAAAAAATCCTTTATTTGAAATAAAATGCACACACCATCTTTCACCTCTTATTAACCCGAAATGCACCCTTTCCCAGAGCCTGCGGAGAGCAGCCATTTTTTTCTCTCTCTTTAGGCTTCGGATATAGCAGTGCTGGGATCATCGTGGAACCTCGTATGGATTACATCAGATCTTCAAGGGTGTTTTGGGGGTTAATAAAGGGGTGAAGAAGGGGTGGTGCATTTGAATCTGGCACTGCATTCATGTACTAACTGTGATTCTGGTGATGTATAAATCTACTGATGGTGATTCTGGCGCTATATTCATGTACTGACAGTGACTCTTGTGTTGCATTCATATACTGATGGTGGTTTCTGGCATTGCATTCATATACTGACGGTAGCTCTGGTGCTGCATTTCTCTACTGACATGTGTTTCCGATGCTGCATTAATGTACTGAAGGTGGTTTTGGTACTCCATTCATGTACTAATGGTGGTTCTGGTGATGTATCTATGTACTGGTTGTGGTTCTAGCACTGCATTCATGTACTGATGATGGTTCTGGTGTTGCATTCAAGTACTGATGGTGGTTTTAGTGCTGCATTCATATCCTGATGGTAGTTCTGACACTGCATTCATGTACTGATAGTGGTTCTGATGATCTACTCACATACAAACAGTGGTTCTGGCACTACATTCATGTACTGACGGTGGTTCAGGTGCTAACAGTGGTTCTGAGCTTGCACATGTAGCAATGCTTAGCAAGTTTTATAGCTATGTTAAAAATCTCAAAACTCAATTTTTTTTAGGATTTTTATGAGGATTTGGTGAGTTTCTGCTCCAAAAACTCAGTGTAAGTTGGAGTTTTTTGGAGCAGAAACTCTCCATATTTTCCTCAAATACTCAAAGCTTGATCCTGATAATATATTAATATACTAATTGTGGTTCTGGTGATGGATTCATGTAAGAACCCCTGTGTGACGACATGGACTCTGTCAGTGCCTAGCATGGGTTGAGTTCATAGAATTCAGCCAGACATGAAGATAGTTTGTTTATAGACGGGGCATAAGCCCCTCATTGTTTCTACAAGACTCTTAAGCTGGGTTCACACATAGCGACAGCGACAACGACATCGCTGTTATGTCACCATTTTCTGTGACGTAACAGCGACCTTGTAAGTCGCTGTTATGATCGCTGCTTAGCTGTCAAACACAGCGACGCAGCAGCGATCATAACGTCGCTACATGTGCAGAGAGCAGGGAGCCGCGCACACTGCTTAGCGCTGGCTCCTTGCTCTCCTAGCTACAGTACACATAGGGTTAATTACCCGATGCGTACTGCAGCTACATGTGCACAGAGCAGGAGCCGGCACTAGCAGCAAGAGCGGCGGAGGCTGGAAACGAAGGTAAATATCGGGTAACCAGGGAAAGGTCTTCCCTTGGTTACCCGATGTTTACAGTGGTTACAGCTTTCCGCAGCTGCCAGATGCCGGCTCCTGCTCCCTGCTCGCTTCATTTCGTCGCTCTCTCGCTGTCACACACAGCGATGTGTGCTTCACAGCGGGAGAGCGACGACAAAAAAATGAAGCAGGACATTCAGCAACGAGCAACGACCTCACAGCAGGGGCCAGCTCGTTGCTGGATGTCACACACAGCGACAGCAACGGGACGTTGCTGCAACGTCACAGAAAATGGTGACGTTGCAGCAACGTCGTTGTCGTCGTCGCTGTGTGTGACACCACCTTTAGGAATCTAGTGTTACAGTTCTTGTTGACTCATGTAATTGCCTTGGCCAGTGTAGGTCAGACACCCAGACAAATCAATTATGCACTTCCCATTGTATTACTATATGAATTGCTAAATGTGATGTAAATTAGCTGTCTCTCCCTCGTCTCTGGATATTTTGTATACGGCTTAAAATCTAGCAAATAAGAGCCCACTCTTATCCACCAATCGTGAAGACCCCAATGGTCTGAATGGAGAGCTCAGGGGTATAAGAAGGAGGACTGTCCATTGCCCAGGTAGACTCTTGCTACATGATACCAATCTAGGACCTGCGGATCCGACTGGCAAGCCATAACCGAACATGGCTTATAAAACTACATGAACTTCAGCATCGAATGCAAGGATTCGGCTGAAAATTCAAGGTCTACCTAAGGAAGGAATCCAGCTTGGGACAATCCAGTCACCTGACTACAGGCTTTGCGGTCCTCAGCCAGCTTCTTAAATCTGGCGTTATTCCATTCTCGGTGGGTGCCCACTGAAAGCGGGGTGCTGCTGGATTGGAGTAAGTAGCCCTGGAAGCTCTAAGGCACAGACATTCTAAATCCCTGGTGAGCCAGCGGAAGGGTGAGACCCTGTTGTCTGTTACATTTGTGTGTTTTGCTGGTTATGTGCTATGTGCCGTTAATATTTTGGGGATCCAATAAAGTCTTAATATTGTGATTCCCTCACCCTGTGTTGTCTGGGTAGTGTTCCACCCATGGTTAAGGAGGTCGGGCGTTCAGTTGGGATGAGCCTTGGGCCATGATGTCTTTCTAAAGGCGGCCGGGCCAGCGGACGAGAGCACCCACTGACCCCCGTGTCTCCACACCCTGTAATAATTTTACTTTACTGAACCAATCCCAAAGGCCTCAATGTGTTTCTTGGAACAAAAAATGTTATGCTCCCCTGACCGAGAGAAATATAAGTTGTTGTCTTTGTAGGTCAGTGTTGAATGGTTACATTTGACAAAAACCACTATAATTAGATTAAACAGATGGCAACAAGGTCACTTTCAGAAATGGCAAAGCAGCACTAACTCAATATATAACTATACAGCTTGACGCTCTTTTACATAATAGAGCGCCTTTAATTCCATGGTGCTGTACATTTAAAAAGGGTTTACATGCAAAATACAAATTACAATGAACAGACTAACACTGATAGACAACTGGTACCCTGCCTTCATGGATTTACAGGTGAAGGAGACAGTGGGTTTGGGAGTTGCAGCAGCTCTGGTGTGGTGGTGGTGGTGGTGGTGGTGAATTGACAGCTGGGTCAATGCAAGCTGTAAGCTTTCTCGAAGAGATGAGTTTTCAAGTTCTCTCTGAATGATGGAGACAATCGGTCGTGTTAGGGCACTGAGTCCAAGAGGACAGGGGATGCTCATGAGAAGTCCAAGAGGGAATTAGGTGAGCGACGTACAAGTGTGGAGGAGAGAAGGAGGCCCTGTGAGTACTGGAGAATATGTGAGGGAAGATATTTGGAGATTACTTCTGAGACATATTATGAGACAGATTATGGATAGTCTTTTAGGTCAGTGTAAATAGTTTAAACTGGTTTTGTTGGGGAATTGGGAAGTAATGAAGAGATTTGTCGAGCAGAGAGGCAGAGTAGCAAAGGGAATGGTGGAATAATCAGGCAGCAGAGTTAAAGGAGTTGTCCGACATAAACTCAAAAATTTTTGGTACACTAATCTGTGCTATATTGTCATATAAAACACCCCTACATTGTTATTTCTTGTTTTCTAACTTTTGTTCCTCTTGAATTATGCATTTATTCTCTGCAGCTCTTTGTTTACATTCAGCTCCAGCAAACTGACACCTTCCTGTGCTAAACCTGACAGAGCTGGCACCGCCCTGCCACACTGTCCAGCCCCGCCCTCTGCCCACACATTCCCTGTCAGTATTCTGCTCCAGCAACTGACCTCTCATCACTACAGCATTGGAAATAACAGCCCACACACAATCGGGCTATGCACCCCACACCACATCGGGCTCTGCAACCTTCCACACACACACACACACACACACACGGCGCTCTGTACCGACCCCCCCACCATCGTTCTCTACTGACCCCTACCCCCATAGGGAACACATGTAGGCTACATTCACATGACCATTCCGTTTTTGCGGTCCGCAAAAAACGGTCCGTTTTTTTTCACGGATGCATCCATGTGGCATCAGTGTGACATCCGTTCCGTTCATGGTCCGTGTGTCATCCGTGTGCCTTCCGTTTTTTTTGCGGACCGCCAAAAACGGAAGCAGCAAGAAAGATGAGTATATATAGAGATGGATAGATAGATATAGATAGAGGGATGAATGAATGAATGAACAGAGGGATAGATAGATGAGAGAGACATATATAATGTCCTACAGGGGGGGTCACTGACTTCCATTGCCCGCCGCGTTCTCAGCAGTATCGCGGGACGCCTGATGTCATCGCTAGTGACAGTCTTGGGCCGCCCACGAGACTTAATGTGAGAACGCGGTGGGCATTGAAGGCAGTGACAGCGCTGACGTCAGGAGTGCAGGAGATCGTCACAGCAGGTAATGATCTCTTCTAACCTCCTGACAGCAGCACTCGTCATCCTCGCGGCTGCCCGCACTGCTGTGTGAGAAGCTGCTGATGCTGCAGTGCGGGCAGATACTGACACACTGCTGTGCGGGCAGCTGCGGGGCTGGCAGGGAGCAGGACACAGACTGCACCAGCAGTGATGAGAAGCAGCGCTGCACTCCCTTTCATCAGTGCTTTCAAATGTATCGGCATCTGTGATGCCGGTACATTTGAATGTGCAATCCTGAGAAGGGGGCCCGGTGCTGGCGGTGACACCATGGGCAGCTGACGCTAGGCCCCTCCCCTCAGCTCACGGGTCCCACAGCAGTGCCGGGGGAGGTTGCGGGGAGAGTACGGGTGCGGGGGAATATGTGGGAGGGTGCAGGGAAGGGGGCGGGGACTCCACGCACTGTACCCGCCCAACAGGGCGGCAACATGCTGTTCCCAGATTTGCATGTCAACATGGTCCTGCCCATGTTGACATGAAATGACAGGTAGCAGCAAAATCGTGGCAGGAGCGGTCACATGACCACTCTGAGCCGGGGGAGAGGGGCTGACAGCAGGGCAGGTAAGTGGTCACTATCTACTTATCTGCCCTAATGTAGCCCAATAGGAAAATAATAAAAAAAAGTCAAAATAAGCCAGATAACCCCTTTAAGGACGGACTGGAGAAATTTGCAAGTTTTACTCGTTAGGCCACAGATGAGGATATTGCAGTAATCAAGGCAGGAGATGAGAATATTTTAGTAGATTGAGGATTAAGGAAGGGATAATTCTAGACATCTTTTTGGATGAGAGGCGGCAGGAGGTAATAAGAGCTTGGAAATGTGGCTTAAGGTATCGGACAGAGTCTAGGATTACTCTGAGGCAGCGGACTTCCAGTACAGGAGAAATCATGATGTTGTTTATAGTGATAGATAGGTCTGGTAGGGGAGTTAAGTGAGATGGAGGAAAGATGATTGGTTCAGTTTTGTTCATGTTACGTTTTAAGAAGCTTAATGAGAAGGAGAACATGGCTGATAGACACTCGGGGATTCTGGATAGCAGAGAGGTAACGTCTGGGCCAGAGAGGTAGATCTGAGTGTCATCAGCATATGGATGACACTAAAAGCCAAGCGACTTCATGAGTTGTCCCAGGCCAAAGGATTAGAATCAAGTTGGCAGATATACAAGATGGTATGAAGTAGAATGTATCATGGATAGACCGGAAACCACCATCGATCAGATAATACTCACCTCAGGGCCACAAGGAGTCTTTCCTCATGAGAAATGCTTATACATATACACTTGCCATTGTACTGTACTTTGGCCACAAATATTCCAATGTCCCAACGGACAAACCGACAAATGCAATAAACTTCACCAAGTGCTGTATACAAAGCACATAGGAGAATCGTTGTGAAACTATGGACTAAACCCATAGCCTTTGTTGCGTCCATGGCTCTTAATAATTGACCCCCTCCATTTGTTCATGTACGAGAAACATGTATTCCACTTGTATACCAAAAAACGGACACACAAACCAAAATCTGATGGAAATCGAACCCTAAACGCGGCTGACAATCTGTCTTATTTGCAGATACGCAAACAAAACGGACATCTGAATGAGCCCTTAGTGAAATATATCACACACATTGAGTGCTACATGAGACCCACTGTGCCTAGTAAGTGCATGAGGTGAGTCGAGTGACGGGCACAGAAGTAAAAACTGCCCTGATCCAGATGGCGTGTAGGTCCAGACTTTGTCAGACCTGGACAATGCCATTCTCTTTGCTCAACTCTGCAGAGCACCATTGTTTTTTTTCCTGAAAAAGCATAGTGGGTTGTTGGGTATATGTGCCAGCGGACTTTGTCATAGAGTAGCAATTATTCAGACTTTAATAAATTAGGAACAAAATCTTATCTCCTTTGACAAATAAGTCATGAATTATACCTCTTCATTATTTATTCCACAGTGGCATCTATTAGTCACGCATGAAAGCAAATTCAATTTTAATGCGTCCTTATCAGCTCATGGCATTATGTGTACATGGGAGCTGGTAATGAAGCGTACAAGATGCCATATTCATCAGAGAGTGCCACTGTCTATAAAACAAGAGCACTCAGTTGTGATTCCTTCAGTACCTTATAATGGGAGATTTTTAACGCAAACGTGCCAATGTTCTGGCTTAATTACATTGAAAACATACAGGGTTTTACCATAAATGCCCTAACCGATGCACAAACAGATTATGATGGGCAGGGCGATCTGGGGCAAGTTGTAACAGTTCCCACACCCACCATGTGCCATTTGTAGAACCAGTATCTTCTTTGAGCCCTGTAGATTCCAGAGCCTATGTGTGATTACTATCTCTGTATTCCCTAAAGTTACACCACTGGTGATGAGGGGGGGGGGGGGGAGAGGTGACTTATTCATCTAAGGTTCCAATGTGAAAAGTAAAGAGGTGAACAGTGTAATGAACATAAACTAGAATGGTACATTGGTACAAATTCTATAATGTAAAATGTACAAAATTGTTAATAAAACTGTATATTTAATGTTTTGATTATCTATATGGGCTTAAAGTACAGACTTTCAGCTTTAATTTGAGTATTCTCTTTCTAATCAGAGTAAGGGTTGTGGAATTACAGCTCTTTAATATGTAGCTGTCTCTTTTTCAAGGGACCATAAGTAATTGGACAATTATCTTAAAAGCTCTCTAATGGGTTGCATGTGCTATTCCCTCATTAATTTACCATCACTTAAGCAAAAGGTCTGGAGCTGATTCCAGGTGTGGCATTTTCATTTGGAAGCTGTTGATGTAAACCCACAACATGAGGTTAACGCAGCTGTCAATGGAAGAGAAACAGAAGATGATTAGGATGAAAAAAGAGAAATTCATCATAGACATAACATAAATGTTAGGCCAAATCTACAGTTTGGTACTTTCTGCAAAAAAAAGAGCTCACTGGTGAGCTTGGGAGCTCAGAAAGGCCTGGATGTCTAAGGAAGACAAGAGTGGTTGATTGCAAAATCCTTTCCATGGTGAAAAAAAGCCCCTTTACAACATCCACCCAAGTGAAGAACACTCTTCAGGAAGTAGATGTTTCAGTATCTAAGTCTACCATAAAGAGAAGACTTCATGAGAGAAAATACAGAGGGTTCACCACAAGGTGCTAACCATTATTCAGCTTTAAAAATAGAAAGGCCAGATTAGACTTTGCAAATATATATCTTAAGAAGCCGCCCGGGTCTGGAAACGTATTATATGGACAGATGAAACTAAGATCAGCCTGTACCAGAATAATGGGAAAAAGAAATTACGGAGGAGGCTTGGAGCGGCTCATGATCCAAAGCCCACCACATCCTCTGTAAAACATGGTGGAGGCAGTGTGATGGCCGGGCATGCATGGCTTCCAATGACCCTGGAACACTAGTGTTTATTGATGATGTGACTGAAGACAGAAGCAGCCGGATACATTCTAAAGTGTACAGGGTGAAACTTTCTACTCCGATTCAACCAAATGCAGCAAGATTTATTATATGGCACTTCACATTATAGATGGACAACGACCAATTTGGTATACAAATTTCAGATTCAAGATACTAATCAAATAAGTGTGAATGAGGTCCTTTGTCCGTACCTGCACAGCAGCAGACAGAGGGCCTACTGCGTGCACAATTATTAGGTGAGTATTTTGACCATATAATCATTTTTATGCAGATTTTTGAACTCCAACTGTATAAACGTGAATGCTTATTGGTATTGGATGAAGCAGATCAGGTGATATTTAATGAAAAACGGTCGGGCCTAATGATATCAACAACCTTTATCAAGGTGTGCATAGTAATTAGCTTGTTTTCTTCAAGTAAAATGGGCAAATAAAGAGATTTAATTAACGCTAAATGGTCAAACGTTGTTAGATGTTTTACAGAAGGATGCAGCACTCTTGAAATTGCTAAGATGATGGGTGTGATAACAGAACAATCAAAAGTTTTGTTGCAAATAGTCACCAGGTTCACAAAAAAATGTATTGTTAATTAACTGTGAAAGATTTGAGAAGAATCAAAAGTGAAGTGACCAGAAAGCCATTATCTTCCAGTGCCATCATGTTCCAGAACTGCAGCCTCCCTGGAGTGTCCAGAAGTACAAGGTGTCCAGTGCTCAGAGCCATGGTCGAGGTAAGGAGGGCTGATGTGACGCCCTGGTGCCGCCAAGTGGTCACAGAAAAACATACACCCCACACAACACCATCCCACACCAGGTTCCATCAGCCACAAAACCCTAGCCACCCCCCTCAGGGTAGGAAGGACACACCAGTGGGCAGGACCAGGCGGATTGAGAGCGCCCACCTAGGGGTCTTGAGGATCCGGGGGAGGGAACCAGTCAGTTGGAGTTCGAGTTCAGTGTCAGAAGGAGTCAAAGTTTAGTTCAAGTGGCAGTGCAAGTTTGAGCCTGAGCCTAGTGAAGGGTAGCCAGGGTAGTGACCCTGGTCTACTGGCTAGGTGGCAAGCAGTGGACCATGTCCAAAGGCGACGGGAGTCCGGTCGCGGGAGATCCAGAAAGGACCAGAACAGGGTTGGAGCCCGCAGGTACCGACAGCGGATCTCCGGTCCGGAAACAGTGCACAGGCGGGGTACCAGGACCCTAGTTAGAAGACGGTTGCAAGCCCCTTTTCTAATTAACCAGTCCAGGAGCAAGGTTCCAGACACTGTTCCAGTGTGTTAGCCCAGATAGAGCGAAACGGCAGCCCACCGCAGGGTATAGGGTATCCGCAACAACCCACTGAGATCCCAATGGTCAGTTTTCGAGGGCACATCTCCCAACCAAAACCAAACCGGGAGTGGACTTCCCCATTTCATACGTGGTCGTCTAAAATAGAAGGAAAATACAGAGTGCCGGAGGAAGGGACATTGGTACACCAGTCGGGTGTGGGAACCGTATACACCCGGACGCGGCAGCCGGCCACTGACACCTTGGTTTACCAGCAGACTCGTGTGCATTTATTCAAGCGTGAGTATACCAACACCCTTCGGTCTGGCTCGGTGCATCATCACCAACAGCCATCACCTACCGTGTTCTGGACACTGAGCCCCGGGGCATCAACCCCTACACACGGAGGGGTTAACAGCCAGCTGCCATTCCATCGCCCCCGGGTGCTCCCTAACAGCAGCAGTGGTACTCCACTTTACCAGACACCGTGGGTGGCGTCACAAACTATCTACAATAATCCCCAATACATGTTACAACCCCTTTTTATTTGAGTGTCCGCACGACCCCCGGGTCCGGAGACCCCTCGAGCCACTGCGGATCCGGATCCGAGCAGCACGGCTGCTGATGTGGGGGTGGCACACTGACACCGACCACCACAGAACAAGGCACACCTAGCACAAGGACTAAATGATAAAAAGGATCTGTGTGTCATCTTATAACACTTATGTTTTTGTAGATTCTACGATGTATTGTTCACTTACCAATATTGTTTTTTCCTAATTATGTATGAAAATGTTCAGAATGAAATTTTTAATCCTGGTTAATTTATAAGGAATAGCATATGTGCAAAAGTTCTCCCCATGTCTACCTAATGTATCTTTAGGCCCAGAGTGCTCTTTTGGCACATGCTGGGCTTATGCATAAGCATATTGGATTATTTTGCAGTGTAGAACAGTTGGATAGGCAATCTTTTTACAACAGTCAATACCATGTATATCTACAATCAAGGCTGTCACCAGGAATTTCAGGACCCTATACTGTCAACATTTTTGAGACCCCTCGGGATCCCCACTGCCTAACTGTGGGGAGCCGGCTGTCAGTCACCATGACGTCGGCTGTCACGCTCCATCAACAGAGCAGCCCGGAGAGGAAGAGCTGTTCTGTTGAAGTGGAGCAGCAGAATCGCCGGCAGGAGTGGACTGTGACCCGGAGTCGGGTAGAATGGACAGGTCGTTAGCGACTACCTGCCTGTTATGTCTAAAGGCTGCTTTACACGAGTCAATCCATCGTGCGATTTATTTGGCAAAGTCTTTTTTTTTTTTTTGTTTGTATCGCTGATAGGTAGCTGTCCATGTGTCACACGTTGAGTGTTGTCAAACGACCACAAAGCGCTCATCGATATATTGATTGGCCATGGCGGACGTCCAAAAGGCTTCACACATGTTTTCCTTTGGTTAATCTGTCTTTTGTATGGGCGTAATTAGGCAAACTATACAGCCCTCCATGACGTTGTCTGGATTGTTGCACGCCCTGAATTCTTCTGACCTGCTCAATCCAGTTCTGCTAATGTGGTTGACTGGTTAGATCCCATATATATAGTTTCTCTTCTGCGTCTGTCTTTGTTGCCTCGTGTGTCCTTAGCATCATTCTTGTTTGTTGTTTGTGGTCTGGTTTATGTCGATTTTGATCCAAAAAGGAAAGATTGGCATATAACAACTTACCACAAATAAGGGATAACAAGGAGTGAGGGCGGAAAATCCAGCGAACAAACAAACGTAAGAAAAATTAGGAATAATGCACTATAAAACACTGTGCATGACGCCAAGGCTGAATGTTCACACATCATGACTACAGCTCCGTATTTTATAACAGTAATAACCAATCAAAACGCATCTGCTACAACCAATCCGATTAGATTAGGCGTGATTATTTAAAACCACAAATACGCCCTGAACGTTTTACTGGCGTCACAAACAACTACGAGGATGGCCGATTACACGGTGTCACACTTTGCAATGTGTCGTTCATGAAGACTAAACTGACCGATTTTATGGAATTAAACGATGAGTACACGATGGCCGAATTTCAAACGATTAGGCATCGGTTGGACTCGCAAGGAGCTGTCACATGAGGAGATGTCGTTACGAATGACGGAAGTGCGTCACAAAATCCGTGACCCCAACGATGCATCGCACAATATATCGACTCGTGTAAAGCAGCCTTAACCGTCACACTTTAGCGATGCAGCAGCGATCCCACCAGCGATCTGACCTGGTCAGGATCGCTGCTGCGTCGCTACATGGTCGCTGGTGAGCTGTCAATCAGGCAGATCTCACCAGCGACCAGTGACCAGCCCCCAGCCAGCAGCGACGTGCGAGCGACGCTGCGCTTGCACGGAGCCGGCGTCTGGAAGCTGCGGACACTGGTAACTAAGGTAAACATCGGGTATGGTTACCCGATGTTTACCTTAGTTACCAGCGCACACCGCTTAACTTAGCGTGTGCAGGGAGCAGGAGCCGGCACTGGCAGCGTGAGAGCTGCAGAGGCTGGTAACGAAGGTAAATATCGGGTAACCACCTTGGTTACCCGATGTTTACCTTAGTTACAGCTTACCGCAGGCTGTCAGACGCCGGGTCCTGCTCCCCGCACATTCAGGATTGTTGCTCTCTCGCTGTCGCACACAGCGATGTGTGCTTATCAGCGGGAGAGCAACAATAAAAAAACCAACCAGGGCTGTGTGTAACGAGCAGCGATCTCACAGCAGGGGCCAGATCGCTGCTCAGTGTCACACACAGCGAGATCGCTAATGAGGTCACAAAAACCGTGACTCAGCAGCGATCTCAGTAGCGATCTCGCTGTGTGTGAAGTACCCCTTAATAGGCCTATAATATATAGTCCTGGATAAGCCCTTTATAGGAGGTATCTATGTTTATAGGAAAGTGGGCTGTGTAAAATCCCTAATTATGCTCCCTGGGTCCAGCGCCATCTCCTCACTGCTGCACCAGTTTCTTGGCTGCAGTAGTGACGTAATTTCAATAGTGCACATTACCGCTGCAGGCAGTCACTGTACTCATTGTCGTGCGCCCTCACTGGCTACCGCAAGACGTCACTGCTGCAGCCAAAACACCGAGACCGGAGCAGCAGTGGAGGGTGATTAGTGTAGATGATGGTCTACAGTTGTGGGCCCACTTTCATAAAAGTAGACAACCCCTTTAACATTATAAGATCCTGATAAGAGGTTGCCCTGCTGTCGTGCGGCAAATATCGCTGTGTAGCCCTGGCCTTAGCTCACACAGAGCGACTTCCCGCAGCCGCGGTCACCTGAGGTTTACGTGTCAGTATATCACGTGGGACCCGGCAGCCGGTTGCCATGGTGCCGCAGTCTAATGGTATTAAGAACACCTTCCTCCTTAGCCAATTGGCTGTCCTGAACACGCCTCTCCGGCAACACCACCTAAACGAGCCAATCAGATAACAGAGGCGGGGCAAATATTATAAGAGAAAGCCTGTTCAGGGCTAGCGCCGGGGGCGTCCCTTATAATCCCTGGACAGCCATCTTTACTGTGGGCAAGTATCTGGTTTTCACTCTATAACTCAGGTGGGAAGAAAATAAAATCGTCCAGTAAATCGCAGCAATTTGTAAAGAGAAACGTTCCCTAATACATGATGCAGAGAGCAGTGGCTGTAAACTGGCGGGGTGATAATCGCCTGTACACGAGGGAAGCTAATACACGGTGCACTGCCAGGTGCCAGCCCCGGACCATGTACACACAATGCAGGCGGCCGTACATGGCTCTGGGGGTGTCCGCGTATCTCCCGCCCCCGTGACGTCACGGCAGAGCCGGTGCCGCGTCCTTCAGATCGCCCACCTGTGTGACCGAAGACTGCAGCGCCGGTGAGATCAGTGAGTGACTGCCATCTGCTGGACAGGGCCGCTCCGTGTGGGGGTCCCGGCCGGGCACAGCTCCGGGGTCTCCCATTCATAATGCCCTTGTGTATTGTTATGGGGGAAATAAGCATCAGCTATTTATGGGGAATGAACAGTCCTGGTGGTCCTGTGGTATGGGCGATCAGATGGGCCGGCTGGCTGTATACACATGTATATGGTGATCTGTCCTATGATACAGTGGACATCTCGGCGACTTTCACCTTCTCACCCCATCATCTACAGCACTGTGCCCAGGGCAAGGTATGGGATGACCCAGAGCATCCCATAGGAAAGAACAGTCCTGGTGGTCCTGTGGTATGGGCGATCAGATGGGCCGGCTGGCTGTATACATATGTATATGGTGATCTATCCTATGATGCATGTATATATCAGCAACTTTCACCCTATCACATACCGCACTGTGCCCAAAGCAGGGTATGGGGGGACCAGGAGGATCCCAAAGCAATGAACACTCCTCATGGTCCTATAGTATGGGGGATTGGAGTGATGGGCAGCCTGCCTATGATACCATAGCACACTGTGCCCTGGGCAGGGTATGGGGAGACCCAGAGGATCCCATAGGAATGAAGAGTCCTGGTGGTCCTGACTCCTGTAGCACGGGGGATCAGAGTGATGGGTAGGCTGCCTGTGATCGATCACATACCGCAGTGTACCTGGGGAAGGGTATTGGGAGACCCAGAGGATCCCATAGGAGTGAAGAGTCCTGATGGTCCTATACTGTAGTATGGGGGATCGGAGTGATGGGTAGGCTGCCTGTGATCACATACTGCACTGTGCCTGGGGCAGGGTATGGGGAGACCCCGAGAATAATGTAGGAATGAACAGCCCTGGTGGTTCTGTGGTGTGGGGTTCAGATGGGCAGGCTGCTTGTGCCCGGGGCGGGGGTATCTCAGGTGTGTGTTGTATACACTATACGCTGACTATCCGGTGAGGAATGTAAGAGATCTGGAGGAATCCAGCTGGGCCAGGAATGGACCATGTTGTGATTAGACTTGTTTTTCTTGCAGCGTGTGGACCGGCTCGGTTGGCAGTGATTTTGTCAGTACACATTGCTGTCATGTCAGAGGAGAGCAATCAGGACCCCGGACAGTTCAACGGTGCTGGAGGCAAAGTGCCAGTTAGAAACACAGAGAAAAAATGCTGTAAGTGTTGACTTCCCTGCTCCGCCGCCTATTGAGGATCCGTCAGGAGAGGCTATCTCTGATCTCACGAGCTTGCACGCCCCCTATTCTCATGAAGAGACCTATGTGACCCTGAAGCCCCCATACACATGAGACTAATATATACACTGATGTCGTTGGGTCCAGCTGACGCTTTGTGCATGGGGGTTCAGGCCTACCAATGGTCGGGAGAGATGTGGATCTTTTCTGATTTCGTACTGTTCTCCAAGAGATAGGATGACAGCTCCGCATACAAGCGCTCCGGGGTATGGGGCAGACTGCTGATACAGCTGTTGGCCGAAAGATGGGCTGCAGCTTCTTTTCCGATAGCCATCTCGTGTGTAGTTGATGGCTGAGTGATCAGCTGTCTCACCCGACTGTCCCGTACACAGGAGTGTTCGCTCTTGCTGCCAGATCTTTGGTCATTTCCAGACGGATCCTTATCTCCCCTGAAATCTTTATCGTTCCCCCATACACATATTATAGTAGTCTCATTACTGAAGCTGATCTGTTCACTCCACAGCCTGGGCGTCCTATATGACAAACTCCCCGACCCTGATTGTTATGATTGGTCTGCCGGCTCGAGGGAAGACGTACATGTCTAAGAAGTTAACCCGATACCTCAACTGGATTGGTGTGCCCACAAAAGGTAGGTCGGGGGACATACAATGGGCCGCTATGATGCTTGTGGTGGGTTTATATCACCCAGCGTGCAGCATCAAACAGCCGCTGATTGGTAAATGTTTACTAATCAGCAGTCATTTAATGGCCTGTTTCCACAGGCAGACCACGCTAAATGATGCACATGGGACAATCTGTAATGGATCCATCCGTGCACATAAGCGGCCATTGTTGTCGGCAGCGGAGGACCTGTTCTCACAGGACGATGTGCTGCCGAGAACAGTGATCTTTTATGCAAACCAAAACCCTGTTTAGGCTGAAAGAGTTTGAAGAATAAAAGTTGCTAAGAATGCTAGCCATGTAATGGGACCTTAAAGGGGTTGTCCACTGCTAGATAACCCAATCTTAAGCAATTGAGGACCGAAATTAAAATAACAATGTGTACTCCTCACACAGTGGCGTCCATCCCGCAATGTTGGGGGTTGTGGTGACATTGGGGTGTCACATGCTGGAGGCATCCAATAAGAGTCCGAATATCAACTGCAGCCTTTATTTCATCAGAGAGGGCGTTGGATCTGGCCGGGTATCGATGAACTGCGGCTGACGGGCGACCAAATTCTTCACCACAATGTAGTGTTTCCCTGGGGCCCAGCACTGGAATGGCACCTCTACAGGAGAGTGTTTTTATGTCAATACTTAAAGTGTAACCGTCAGTTTACTTTTTATTCCATTAATCAATAGTGCACATGAATATAAGCTATTTTGTAATATACGTTATGAGCAACATCTGCTTCTTTCTCTACCAGAACTGATCGGTCATTACCAACATTCCCAATTCTGAGGTAAAATGTGTATTCAGTGAAGACTTTCCCATTACTGAGAGGAGATGGCTGTTGTTACTGATGAGTCTGAGTGGAGGAGCTACAGGCAGAGCTCCGCCCCTCCTCTATCTACATAGAATCTCATCAGCACCAACTGCCATCTCCTAGCTCCGTAAAGGGAAAGTCTTCACTGAATACAGATTTTACCTCAGAATGGAAAATATTGATAATGACTGATCAATTCTGGCAGAGAAAGAAGCAGATTTCTCTGATAAGATATATTACAAAGTTACTTATTATCATGTGCACTATTAATTTATGAAATAAAAATTAAACTGATGACTGGTTTAAGTCCGGTCATAATGATTTCTTTTTTATATCCTCTTATGGCCTTTATTATATTTTTTTTCCTCTCAATGTCTGTGTATTTCCTCGTTGTTTAATTCCCAATAATCCCTTCAATCTCTGTTCTTTCTTTTGCCAGTCTTTAATCTTGGAGCGTATCGTCGTGAAGTGGTCAGATCCTACAAGTCGTATGAGTTTTTCCGTCATGACAATGCAGAGGCCATGAGAATTCGCAAGTAAGTTACACTGTGCTTCTGCTTTTTCTAGCCTTCGTTTTCCATTAGTTGCAGAGGATGAGCGGACTTTTTATTACCATGGATGAAAGTATGCCGCCGTTCTCAGAGCGGGGGCAGGAGTTTGTATGTTCTCCCTGTGTTTGCCTGGGTTTCCTCCACTCTTCATATACATACTGATAGGGAATTTATACTGCGAGCCCCAATGGGCACAGTCATGACAATATATACAAAGAGCTGTGAAAATTAATGGCGCTATATAAGCAAGTAAAATCAATAAATGATGAAATCTCACTATATCTGTAATGGGCATAAAGTGTCAGTGACAAACTCCTAGCTGCATCTCTTGCCTGAATTTTCTATTGGCAGAAGATGCAGTGTCAGGGAGGCCAGTTGCCATATTTCCTGTATTGTGGCTTTGGGAAGCATATAAAAGTTTCAGGAACCAGATTTTCCTCCCTGGCATTGCAGCTTATGCTGAAAGGAGCGATTAGTGGTAGAAAAGAGTTTGACAGTTAACTTAAAGGGGTGGTCCACTACAGTGTATAGCAGCCACATCGACTTAAAGTAAGTTAAGAAGGCTTTTTCTAAATACCTTCTGTTGCCAATTCAGCCTGTGAGAGGCGCTATAGCTGTCCACTCATCCCCATCACGTGACCCGGGATGCTGTGACCTCTGATGTCCAGTGATTCACGTGACCTTCCGGAATTGGAAGTTGACCCGGCATCACCAAAGCGGGACCAGTCTCCGTGAGTGATTGAGCTGTGGGTGGAGTTTCATTGCACATCATAGCATCTCGTGTGCTGTTAAGCGGTGAAGGTGAGAGCGTGCGAGATGCTGGGCTGTGAAATGGGCAATGAAACTGAAAGCCTTCTTTCCCAGATTTAAATTGATGTGGCCACTATTGCTTTGTAGTGGACTACCTCTTTAAAAGGGTTGTCCACTACTAGGACAACCCCTTCTCATTTGTCCCCCTATTCAAATAAATAAAAGCCTGTACTCCCCTCCGGTGGTGGCGCAGTTCTAGCGGTGCCAGTACTCCTTTTCCCAGGGATCACGTGAGGTGGTAAAGTCACACGACCAATCACTGCCGGCATCTTTCTCCTCACCTTGGGATGCAGGAGTAATAAGCAGTAAGTGAGGGGCCTGCTGATTTAATCCTGTGTCCCAAGGTGAGGAGAAAGATGTTGGCAGTGATTGGTTTTGGGGGTTGGGGAAGACAAGGGAGGCCCCCACACACATCAGATAGATGGTCAATATGAAAGCAATGTCCTGATTGGTTGTGGTCAAGTAACTGATGTACAAGGCATCGTCCCTCTCATTTTCAGTGTTACCCTCGTATCAGTAAGGCCACTGTCCTGCATAATCCAGATACATCCGTTACTTTCTATAAACACAACAAACTCATGTGAATGACGTTTGTTACATGTATTCCAGCAGTATGAAGGTGCTGAGTACTTAGATCTGCCTTCTGTGCTCAGAATTGGGTCTTTTATCTCTATTATTCTTTACAGATCATAGCCATGTTGCGTGGACTTGATGTTACTGCTCCTCAGTGGTGCAGGCCGCCCTTCTCATGGATGGAGATGGCCGTGAGCTGGGTAGTCTGTGATCGTCTGCTGGGCTGGTTAAGAGCAGGGCGGATTATCACAGACAACCCAGTACACATGTTTGCATAGAGTAGTCCGAGAAGTTGTTGGCTATTTATATCCATGAAGAACAAACTAGGAATTGAGCAAAGTATAGCTGCAACGTTTAAGGGGGTTTCCTTCATTGTTTTCTTTAGAGGCTCACTGCTCCTCTTCCTCCCTGCTTCTTGCTTGCCAGGGGGCAGTGAACTCTTTTTTTGTTTGACAGCGTGGATCAGCGCCATTGATGCCTAGACTGTGCTTTCTCCACTGCTGCAGGAGGAGGCAGCGTCGTCTCCGCAGCATCGGAGGAGCACAAGTTGTACTGAAGCTGGATTGATATAGGAAACAGGCCGGCTTCAGAGCAGCACTTACATACTCCATAGGAAGGAACTTGTAAGCACTGCGCTCCTTGTCTAGTAGACTGATGATAGATTGCAGAGATGGCCTGTAAATTGTACAGTTTAAAAATTCTTAAGAAGGATTTTTAATAACTTGTGCATTGAAAAGTTGATTGCCTTTTATATACATGTTTCAATTGTAACCAGTTATAATATTAATCCTGTAAAATAAAGGGTACCATATATGTTTACTGTGTAGTCTGCATGTATAGTGAAATAGACACAGCATGTAAAGTGAATATGTGCATTAATGTGTATCTACTATTTTAATGGAAACTATAACCTTGAGCCCGCTGCTGTGTAACCCCTTTGGATTACAAAGGGGTCTGTCATCTGTCAGTTTCCACTGCTCAGTTTCCAGTCATCAGTGATGAAATTCTTGATGGAAATTTCCCACCCTGGATGTGAACTGAGTGGAATATATGTGTGTCATGACTTGTGATCATTTTGAGAAGTATTTTGTTGAAATTTGCAGGTAAATCTTGCACGATTTACTAACCTCTCCACTTTCCTTGTAGGCAATGTGCCCTGATCGCCTTGGAAGATGTGAAATTTTATCTAACAGAGGAAGGAGGCCAGATTGGGGTAAGCGTAGAAAACATACATTACACTCCATTATGTGGACACATATATATATAAACAGTATATTAAAGGGGTTTCTGCTTTATTTTATTATGTGTTGAAAACCACAATACATAAAAACCCTGCAAATTACTAATATAAAACCCTTTAGTAGTTCGGAGCTGATCTTTTACATTGTGACATGCTGCTTCCTCATCAGTAAAGCCTATTCTGTATACCTTCAAACGGTATTTGTTTTACTTGTCAGGCCAGAGTCTGACATCAATGGGGGCACAATTTTATAGGGAGGTTTTATTTAACTCTGCATTTGGCAGTATCTTGCCGGCAAAGTCTGTTCACCCTCTTGGTATCTTGATTGCATTTAGATCCAGGTTTTGACTTGTAAGCGTTCTAGAGAACTGTTGCATTGCCACCATATGTCATGGTTGGCTTCAGATTGCTTTGGTGAAATACAAAATTCTGTTTGCCAAACATCTCCAATACTGAGGCCAAATGGCCGTCATTACTTCATCCAGCATATATTGTGTTCAATGGAATTTGCTTTGATGGCCTGGGCAAGTTGGTTGTTGTATTAATTCTTCACTACTTGGTTTTCCAGATAGTGTAATATTGTCCATTTCTTTTTGTTACATTTTTTTGAACCCTCTTCCAAACCCTATTTAAGGTGTCTATAAAGTTTCTAGAGGCCTCCGAGAGCTCCTGGCATTTAACACATTCCAACAGGAAGCAAATTAAAGGGAACCTTGCAAATTGTTCCATATTGCACCTGACAGGTTCCCTTTAAATGTATGATAGGACGGATTTTCCAAGATCCTCTCTAAGGCTGCATTCACACTGCCATAATATGTGCATGCATTAATGTCCATATTATAGCCACATATGACCTTCCATGGCTCTATTAAACCAAACATGGGTCATCATCGCATCCTGTACCTGTAGAAGTGACCCTGCAATGTTCTAATATGGCGCATTTCATTCCGGTATTAGATATTGTAAATTCAATGTGTTGCAGACTTAGAATGGTGTGTGTGAGATGTCTATCATATATATATATATATATATATATATATATATATATATATATATATATATATATATAATATGTGTATGTATGTATGTTTTTTTTAAAGTCCGCAGTACATTGAATATATAACAGCTGTCATCTCTCTTTTTGCGATAGTACCTGTACTACACTGTTTTGCTCATATTTCTACTAGGTTTAAATACCCAGAAGAACACTGAGAAGACAAGTTCCTGTTTTTATTTGCATTAAATATCTTGTATGGATATTATAGAGGGAACACAAGCTAGAGGACTGGGTTATTATGTAAGGAAATTGGACAGAGACGGGAGTGGCTACATTTCTATTGCAGAAATTCTTCTATTACATGGCACTATGTAGCCATGTGAGGTCTGATAACCTCTCCACTCAGATACACAGGACATTAGGCAACATATTGAGGTAGGGTTTTCATATCTGTAATAAACCTACAGTGGCTCATTTTTTTGCATGATGTAGATGCTTATTGCACACCCCATTTTTGGTATTTGTGAACACTAATTTAATAGTTGTGGGTAAGTAATGGAGTCCCTATTACCTTCTCTGACTAAAGTAGGCCATACACATTTAGATGACTGTCGGCTAATTGTTTGGCTGTCAGACATCTCGGATGCCCCTGTATTCTCTGAGACATGTCAGCTGGTGGCTTATTTTGGAAGAACGAAGCAATGTGAAGTCAGACATTCCCGATCAACATCTTCCACGACAATCAGTTGTCTGGGGTTCCCATACACATTACAGCATCTGCTGAACGCATCGATATTGATTGGTGCAGTCAACTTTAATTTGTATATGGGGGCCTTCAGGTATTTGAGCATTTTGGCCAACTTTTGAAAGACTCGCTGAATGCATCTATGACATATGATCTTTTCATTCTCAGTGGTACCTTTGTATTAAAAGGGGTTGTTCAAAGTGGGCAACCCCTCTAAAGAAAGGTGGTAATGGGGTAAAAGTGAAAAAAAAAAAATGATAGCATCTGATGCAAGCATATAAAATAACATTATCATTTTACTTTTATTACTTGTCCGCAGGTGTTTGATGCCACAAATACAACTCGGGAAAGAAGAGACCTTATTCTAGACTTTGCCAAGGAAAATGCTTTCAAGGTAATTTTAAGACTTTAAAGGTTGAAGGATTTTTATTTGAGTCGTTGCGCTGTATATATATATATTATGGACATTTCTAACTAAAAATAGTGAGCCAAAACTATAACGGGCGCTAAAATATTCGGTTGTCTGACTGAGACCCGATTGTAAGCACGTAGTTAATTTATTTTCAGGGTCGGTCATTTTGAAGAGTTGGAAATGACAAATATTGTCTTGTATGTGGTGTGAAATCATTTGGCACTATATGGTAGATCCTAGCTTATTCCAGTTATTGTTAGAAGGTAGTGCGGCAAACACAATTCATCAAAGTGATGATTACACCAGAATTTTGGGGTAATTTGTTATAACATTTTTGCTCAGCGTGGAGTTGCGCAAGAGAAAATTGCGACACTTGGCATTTTCACACCAGCTTCTGCCAGCTCAACCAGAATTGGGCAGAACTGGGGCATGAAGGGAATGTGGCGCCATAGCTCATCCAATTTATCACATTCCTTGACTGAGTGAATTTGTGACTTGAGTGAGATTTGTGGGAAGCCGCACAGCACTTAAGTGTGCCCGATTCATTAAGAAGAATATGAGGGAGCGTCTGACTTGATGAATTGCGACCTTTATGTTTATGTAAAGAGAGAATCTTCTACTACTTTTAGACCAGTGTCCATGTGTGATATTTCCACTGCAGATATACATCTGTAACATGCAGAATTTGTGGCAAATTTTACTGCATATTTGATATTGAAAGTGGAGATGTCCGCAGTGATTATTCCCATCAGAAATCAATATGCTGACCATTCAAAAATGTTCATAGCAGATACGTTTTTAGGCCATGTGCACACATTGAGTATGTGAGGAGTTTTTACCTCAGTGTTTGTAAGACAAAACCTGGAGTGAAACAATCAGAGGAAAAGTATAATGTGCACCACTTCTGTATTTATTACCCACTCCTGGTTTTAGCTGCAAATACTGAGGTGTAAAACTCACCAAATACCGATCATGTGTACGTGGCCTTAGTGCTTCTGTGCACCTGTATAAGGCCACGAGAACACATTAAGTATTTGGTGAGTTTTTTACCTCAGTATTTGTAGCCAAAACCAGGAGTGGCACGGAGGAAAAGTATAACAGAAACACAGACACGACTTCTGCATTTATTACCCACTCCTGGTTTTGGCTGCAATTACTGAGGTAAAAACTCCCCAAATACCAAACATGTGTACATGGCCTTAGTGCATCTGTGCACCTGTATAAGGCCACATGCACATATTGAGTATTTGGTGAGTTTTTTACATCAGTATTTCTAAGGCCATGTGCACACATTGAGTATTTGGTGAGGTCTGTACCTCAGTATTTGTAACCAAAACCAGGAGTGGCACAGAGGAAAAGTATAACCTCTGTGCCACTCCTGACTTTGGCTACAAGTGCTGAGGTAAAAACTCACCAAATACTGAACGTGTGCACGTGGCCTTAGTGTGATAAAAAAACATCATGAGTGTGGATGAGATTTGTACACCGAGAAAAATATGCCAGAAAAAAACACAGAAAACAAGCTGTGAAAATATAAGAAATGGCTCCAAAATGTGGGAAACACTAGATATAAAACAGCCTGAAAGTGCTGAGCAAGAAGTACAAATAAAGACAATCTGAAGGCACAGCAATACTAAATGTTTATATAATTGGAGTAAAGTAGGTAATTAGGATTTAAGAAAAAAAAAATGTAAACACTTTTCTTTCTTTTATTTTTTAGTTTCCTTAGGGCACTTAAACCAGTGATCATCTGACGGCTTAAAGTATATACTGCAATAACACAGTATTGCAGTGTATAGTACAAATCACAGCTTCCTATGAATGCTAGCAACAGGCTCATCATCCTAGAAGCACCATCATAGCAAGCATGGGGGGTCTACAGCAGACCCCTGGATGTAATGTAAACCCATCAGCACACCGCAATCGTATTATAGGGTGGTGCTGAGCGCTTAGAACGATGTGCTCCTCTGGATGAGCTCTTTACATGCTGCTGTTTAGAGATTAACAGCATCAGATGAAGCTTGTCTCCAGTCGCAGTTGTTAGAGGCAGATAATGGCTTAATAACACAGCCATCATCCCTCTGTAATGGGGCTGACTCTGCTCCTGAGTCCATTCTATACACCCACTATCAACTTGTAGCATATATGCCCCAAGGGGTTAAAGAGGACTTTTCACCAGGTCAAAAGTGACCAGTTTTTGCTATTTAATTTCCTCGTTTCTCTGAGTATTGTGTGGTTTTTTTTTTGTTTTTTTTTTAACCCCTTAAGGACGAAGCCAGTTTTGTCCTTAATGCCCAGGCCATTTTTTGCAATTCTGACCAGTGTCCCTTTATGAGGTTATAACTCTGGAACGCTTCAATGGATCCTGGTGATTCTGACATTGTTTTTTCGTGACATATTGTACTTCATGACAGTTATAAATTTAGAACGATAATTTTTGCTTTTACTTGTAAAAAAAACCGGAAATTTGATGAAAATTTTTAAAATTTTGCAATTTTCAAACTTTTAATTTTTATGCCCATAAACCAGAGAGTTATGTCACACAAAATAGTTAATAAATAACATTTCCCACTTGTCTACATTACATCAGCGCAATTTCTGAAACAAAATTTTTTGTGGTTAGGAAGTTAGAAGGGTTCAAAGTTCATCAGCAATTTCACATTTTTTCAACAAAATTCACAAAACCATTTTTTTAGCGACCACATCACATTTGAAGTGACTTTGAGAGGCCTAGGTGACAAACAATACCCTAAAGTGACACCATTCTAAAAACTGCACCCCTCAAGGTACTCAAAACCACATCCAAGACGTTTATTAACCCTTCAGGTGCTACACAGGAACTAAAGCAATGTGGAATGAAAAAAAGCAAAAAATAAAATGTTACCTAAAATGTTGCTCTACCCCAAATTTATTCCCTTTTAGAAGAAATAACACAACAAAATGGACCCCAAAACTTGTTACCCACTTTCTTATGAACGCGTTAATACCCCACATGTGGTCAGAAACCTCTGTTTGGACAAATGGGAGGGCTTGGAACGAAAGTAGCAATATTTGAATTTTGGAAAGCAAATTTGGTTGAAATAGATTGCGAGCACCATGTTGCATTTAGATGTCCGCTAAGGTACCTAAACAGCAGAAACCCCTCACAAGTGATACCATTTTGGAAACTAGACCCCTTAAGGCTCCTATCTAGGGGTATAGTGAGCATTTTGGACCCACAGGTACTTCACAGATTTTGATAACGTTACATTGTCATATTGAAAATTTTCTTTTTTTCACAAAAATGTTGATTTAGCATCAAATTTCTCACTTTTTCAAGAGGCAACAACAAAACATGGATCCCACAGGTTGTTATCCAACTTCTTGTGAGAGCAGGGATACCCCACATGTGGCCAAAAACCTCTGTTTGGATAAATGGGAGGGCTTGGAATGGAAGGAGCACCATTTGAATTTTGGAAAAGTTGAAATAAATTGCGCACACCATGTCACATTAGCAGGGCCCCTTGGGTGCCTATACAGCAGAAACCCCAACAAGTGACCCCATTTTGGAAACTGGACCCCTCAAGGATTTTATTCAGGAGTTTAGTAAGCATTTTGATTCCACAGGTACTTCACAAAAATGTTGCTGTAGCAACAAATTTCTCACTGTTAGGCTATGTGGCCATGATCCAGCGACACGTCGTCTAGTACACAGTGTCAGCCTTCCTGCAGAGATGTGAGTGTTGTCCATGGGAGAACGCAGCTGCCCATGCCCACGATTTGGGTTCAGGCTGCTGTGGACTTTAGTTCTATTCTACGTGCAGAGAACACTCTCGTCTCCGCAGCATAAATTGACATGCTGAGGCTCGGGAAGCTGCACCACAGGTCAATGTATGCTGCGGAGAAAAGAAGCACATTGGGCATGGGATTTCTAAAAATCCTTCCACTGTGCTTCTACTGCACAATGCAGCATTATGGACGCAGGAAAAACACTCTGCACCCAAAACGCTGCAAACCCTGATTGTGGGCACACAGCCTAAAATGCTACAATGGATGAATGGATAGATGACAAACATATATAACATCCCACCCCCCTGCATATTCTAAGCTGGCGCCCTTCAGTGACTTTCATGTGGCACTAAAGGGTGCCTAGCCTTGTTTTTATCCCAAAAAGAAAAAAAAATAATTAAAATAAATGACGTGGGGTCCCCCCTATTTTTGATAGCCAGCTAGGGTAAAGCAGACAGCTGTAGCCTGCAAACCACAGCTGACAGCTTCACCTTGGCTGGTGATCAATTTGGAGGGCTCCCCAAGCTGTTTTTTTTTAAAAAAAATTTATAATAATTAAAAAACAAACAAACGTGGGGTCCCCCCAAATTAGAGCACCAGCCAAGGTGAAGCTGACAGCTGGGGTCTGGTATTCTCAGGGTGGGAAGAGCCATGGTTATTGGACTCTTCCCAGCCTGAAAATAGCAGGCCGCAGCCGCCCCGTTCCAGAAATACCGTATTTTTCGGACCACACGATGCACTTTTTTAAGATGTGCAGATTAAACAGCCTGCCCGCATGATCACCCCTGGCAACTACAGCGTGGAGTGATCATGTGCGGCTGTATTCACTGCCCCCCCGCACATCATCATCAGCGCGGGGGGCAGTGAATAAGTACGGTACACTCACCCATCACCGTTCTCCTGTCTGCCAGCCAGCTGATCTGTGTAGCGAGCGGTGAGCACAGAGATGACGTCATCCCTGTGCGTGCTCTCCACACACATCAGCCGGCAGACAGGAAGACATCACGATGCTGCAGGGGAACGGCTCCTCACAGGTCAGCGCCGTGGACAGTTAATCAGTATACTCACCTGTCACCGTTCCCCTGCAGCACCGCAATCTCCTTCTGTCTGCTGGCCAGCTGATCTGTGTAGTGAGCGGTGAGAACAGCAATGATGCCATTGCTGTATATGCCACTAGTCACGCAGGTCAGCTGACCAGCAGACAGCAGGACGAGCGATGCTGCAGGGAACAGTGACTGCTCCACACAGGTCAGCAGTGCTGCTGCCGCCACAGACAGGGGGAGGAGCGATGCTGCATGGAGCGAGGAAAGGTGAGTATAAACGTTTATTTGTTTGTGTGATACAGGATACATGACATATAGCAGGATGGGGCCATATAGCAGGATGGATGGGGGTATATAGCAGGATAAGGGCATATACCAGGATGGCAGTATATATCAGGATGGGGAGCATATAGCAGGATGGCAGGATGGCAGTATATAGCAGGATGGAGGTATCTAGCAGGATGCCAGTCTATAGCAGGATAAGAGCATATACAAGGCAGGAGGATCATTACCAGGATGGGGTACCTTAGCAGAAAATTTGGGGACATTACCCCCATAACAGTGTGTCATGACCACATTTTTTGCTTAAAATTTTATTTTCCTATTTCCCCCCTCTAAAACCAGGGTGCGTATTATGGTCCGGTGCGTCTTATAGTCCGAAAAATACGGTATGTGCTACTTTTTATGGTCTTTACCACCGGGTGTTTCTTAGGTTAATTATTCTGCGCCGCCTAAAAACACGTCTCCAGAGAATACTGTGAGCAACGCCCTCTTGTTAAAAACCATAAAAATTAGCACCACATCAAAAGTCTATTATCTCTACCACTTTATGGCGGGTTTTTAAAATTGCGGCATTACCATGAAGCCAATAACTGTCTGCTTTTGATCTGCTCAGATCTCTTTAGCTGCAGGCAGAAGCGAGAACAGATAATCATCTAGTCTGTTTCTTGTGAGAATCCTGTACCCTCCTTGTGATTTTCCAGTAATCGTGACACTCCTCGGCTGCTGCAACGTTACATGTAGTTGTTGTTACCAGTATATACTGATGGTTCCTTTTCTTCTTTTATCTGCTCACAAGGTGTTTTTTGTGGAGTCTGAATGTGATGATCCAGAAGTAATTGCCGCTAATATCATGGTAAGTGAATAATGTAGGTTGTCAGCTGTCTGATGTTTAGTCAGTGATTTCAGGTACAGTATAAACCTGCCACTGAAGGTCACTCTTCTCGGAAGAGCGGAGTCACTAAGAAAGCAGCTGAGACAGGCACTTTCTAGTTTCTTGAGTTGCTAATGAAATGCTGAAGTAAATGGAAAGTACTGAGGATAACCTTGTGGTTACAGACTACCCGTCTGTGTGAATATTGCCACTATTATTATTAGACTTCTGTCCCTGTATTATTAATGTTCTTGTGGACATCAAGATGACGGTGCTGATTGCTGATATATATAGGCGTCTGTAACTTTTTTAATCTTGTTGGTGCCCATTTGTAATACTGAAGTTTGCATGTACTGGTCAGGGCTAGCACTTTATTTGCCTTTTCTGTTTATAGCTGGTTGTGAGCACCTATACTCAGGCTTTCTATAGAAAATACAGAGCGCAATACACTTAATACAAGTCTGTAAATCTGAAGAGATGTGTACCTTTTGTGTTGTGAGACTTTCTCTCCTTCCCGGCCCCGTTTTCTCATCACAGCCAAGTAATAGGGCACATATGAGTGAATGTGGCTTATCTTAAGATGGCCATATTAGATAAATGTCTGACCTTTTAAAGGGGTTTTCCGCTACTTGAACAACCCCTTTTCAATACCTGTGTTTTCTTAAATATGGTGGCCAATCAGCGACTTCATTGTCCCCTCCTTTGGACAAATCAGACATCTGGAGGAAGTGACAGAGGAGCCGCAGCTCTCGCTTCCTCCGGATGTCAATTATGTCTGAAGGACGGAAGATTGAAGCTGTTTGGCCACAGGGATTGCATAACGTAACAATATCATGAGATCCCTAGGTGAGGTGAGCCATTTCCGACACCACTGGAGGGGTATATATAGCTCTTATTCTTTTAATTGAGGCAACATGGTAATTGAGAAGGGGTTGTATGAGTAACGGACAACCCCTGTAAGATGCTCACCAGACACGTCATGAAGGGGAGATACATATCACCGAGGTGGCGATCCTCAGTGATGCTAGTCCATCGGAAGCAGGCTCCAGTACGAATAAGGCCGGAGTTATACTTGCGAGTGCCTCGTGTGTAACTCTTGCGAGTCTCGCATCGCATCACCTGGCACAGCTGCACTCTCCTGACATGAGCAGATCAGATGTATGGATCTCTATTCAGCTGAGACAATCCTGTCCGGAGAGCATCAGGCCATGTCAGGTGATGCGAGACTCGCATGAGTTAAACACAAGCCACTCACAAGTGTGACTCCGGCCTAATACTGAGAGTGTTAATAGGGTGTGGCAAAGGCCAGGTTTACGAGCAGTCAGAAAGATGGAAGGGAATGGCTGCTCACATATGCCCACCTTGGGGTATAGTATGGTGGACATAAAGTCCAGGTGAAATCATTAGCTGTCGGTGTGTGGAGATAAGAAGTCCTGTGTGAAGTCCCAATGCTTGGACTTGTATGCTGAACTTACACAGTAGTGCCATTGTTAGGACTGTATATCCTGTTTTGCTCCAAAGAAAGACCGTTTATTTTCCTTGTTTGTGGCTCGCTTTTTTGGAGTTTTAATAAAAAACCGGGACGTTTTGTTTAAATCACCTTCTGTGCCTGCCTCTAATGTCTCTGTGAGCCTTGATCCTTACACCTCTAAATAATTTTGGTGGAACTGATTGAGCATCATTTGTGTTTAGAGATATCCTGACTCTTCCCACCAACAGTATTTTGTGAGAATTAAGGATCGAGCAATTGTTGCACATTTGGACATACAGTGCTGACCAAAAGTATTGGCACCCCTGCAACTCTGTGAGATAATACTCAGTTTCTTCCTGAAAATGATTGCAATCACAAATTCTTTGGTATTATTATCTTCATTTATTTTGCTTGCAATGAAAAACCACAAAAAAGAATGAACCAAAAATCAAATCATTGATCATTTCACATTAAACTCCAAAAATGGCCCGGACAAAAGTATTGGCACCCTCAGCCTAATACTTGGTTGCACAACCTTTAGCCAAAATAACTGCGAACAACCGCTTCCCTTAACCGTAAATGAGTTTCTTACAATGCTCTGCAAGAATTTTAGACCATTCTTCTTTGGCAAACTGCTCCAGGTCCCTGAGATTTGAAGGGTGCCTTCTCCAAACTGCCATTTTGAGATCTCTCCACAGGTGTTCTATGGGATTCAGGTCTGGGCTCATTGCTGGCCACTTTAGAAGTCTCCAGTGCTTTCTCTCAAACCATTTTCTAGTGCTTTTTGAAGTGTGTTTTGGGTCATTGTCCTGCTGGAAGACCCATGACCTCTGAGGGAGACCTAGCTTTCTCACACTGGGCCCTACATTATGCTGAAAAGTTTGTTGGTAGTCTTCAGACTTCATAATGCCATGCACACGGTCAAGCAGTCCAGTGCCAGAGGCAGCAAAGCAACCCCAAAACATTAGGGAACCTCCGCTATGTTTGACTGTAGGGACCGTGTTCTTTTCTTTGAATGCCTCTTTTTTTTTTCCTGTAAACTCTATGTTGATACCTTTTCCCAAAAAGCTCTACTTTTGTCTCATCTGACCAGAGAACATTCTTCCAAAATGTTTTAGGCTTTCTCAGGTAAGTTTTGGCAAACTCCAGCCTGGCTTTTTTGGGAAAAGGCAGCCACATAGAGTTTACAGGAAAAAAAAGAGGCATTCAAAGAAAAGAACACGGTCCCTACAGTCAAACATGGCGGAGCTTCCCTGATGTTTTGGGGTTGCTTTGCTGCCTCTGGCACTGGACTGCTTGACCGTATTCATAGCATTATGAGGTCTGAAGACTACCAACAAATTTTGCAGCATAATGTAGGGCCAAGTGTGAGAAAGCTGGGTCTTCCTCAGAGGTCATGGGTCTTCCAGCAGGACAATGACCCAAAACACACTTCAAAAAGCACTAGAAAATGGTTTGAGAGAAAGCACTGGAGACTACTAGAGTGGCCAGCAATGAGTCCAGACCTGAATCCCATAGAACACCTGTGGAGAGATCTCAAAATGGCAGTTTGGAGACGGCCCCCTTCAAATCTCAGGGACCTGGAGCAGTTTGCCAAAGAAGAATGGTCTAAAATTCCAGCAGAGCATTGTAAGAAACTCATTGATGGTTACCGGAAGCGGTTGTTCGCAGTTATTTTGGCTAAAGGTTGTGCAACCAAGTATTAGGCTAAGGGTGCCAATACTTTTGTCCGGGCCATTTTTGGAGTTTTATGTGAAATGATCAATGATTTGATTTTTTTGTTCATTCTTTTTTGTGGTTTTTCATTGCAAGCAAAATAAATGAAGATAATAATACAAAAAAAATGTTTGATTACAATCATTTTCAGGAAGAAACAGAGTATTATCTGACAGAATTGCAGGGGTGCCAATACTTTTGGCCAGCACTGTAGTTGTCTGAGGAATACTCTGCCATGCTGAATGCACTTAGGCACACAAATCATCACAATGTGCTTTTGGCAGCTCCCTTTGCAATTGCCAACCAATGATGTTCCAATTGTACACAATGGAAGGTAAGTCTGGAGATGCTTCATCCCATGGTAGCACGTTTAGGCAACACAGGCCGCTCACAGGATCACCAGCAATATATTAAAAAACTGATCCTGGGACACTTTGAAGATATGACTGTACTCCTGATTCTAAGACCAAATGTAACTCTTAGCTGCTTCTGTAACTGAAATGCAGACTAGAGGGGTCCTGCCACATTATGGAACCCCACACCATAACCCCAAAGGACCAGTGTGATACTCCCTCATGAAGGCTTCTTCATGGGATTGCCCATGTGGTCTCCAGATCAATCTCCAGCTATCATTGCATCTAAGATAAAAGTAGAACTCATCACTGAAGAAGATAGATCTTAACTCTAATCTCAATCTCCTTGAACAGGCCTTCACAAGGGAATGCCACAAGAATTTTGCTCCCAGGATCGTGGTGTGTGGTGACAATGTACGATGGCCAAGCTTAGTCTTCATTCCAGGTACACTGACACCTCTGTGTTAGACTGATTTGGTGGTGGAACCAGTGGTACAGACATTTCTCCAAAGTGTCACAGGAGCCATTTTGCAACATGACAACACCAGGCTGCAACTGCTCATGCTACTGTGAGCAACCTACGTAGCTTAAATGTTCTACCAAGGCCTGCAGCTTCTCCAGACTTGTCTCCCATAGAGCACATCAGGGACGTCATTGGTGGGCAATTGCAAAGGGAGCTGCCAGCAGCGGATCTTGATGATTTGAATGTCCAAGTGCAATCAGTGGGGCAGAGTATTCCTTAGATAACTATTAGTATTCTCATTGTTAGTATGCAAATCAAAAAAGGTCCGTGGAGCCTCTGTTAGGAGTCTTGACACGGAAAATAGCCAGATATCCCTCCGGGAAGGACCTAGCCAAGAAGTGGCTCTTTTTAGGAGACCACCATATTAAGTGGCCCTTTTAGTCAATATCCAACTCTTGACGAGTTTAAAGATATGACAAGGGAAATACCAAGGCCAGGTATCAGTATGTTAATGCTTGTAAGTGTGGGGATTTCTGCACATGGCAGTCATACTCAATACTGAATACATTGAGATGTTTTGAAAATTTTGTATCCATTTTTCATCTTTCTATATCATTAACATGCCTATCTATCCAGTGATTTCCATAATACCACAACTTTTCCTTCTCGGTGTTGCATTCTTAATGTTTCAATGATTAGAAGTGTAGTAACATGACTATTGGTTTAATTACAGGAGGTGAAAGTGTCTAGCCCCGATTACCCTGAAAGAGACCGAGAGAATGTGATGGATGATTTTCTTAAGAGGATTGAATGCTATAAAGTTACCTATGAGCCCCTGGACCCAGATTCTTATGACAAGTAAGAGGAAAGGATACATGATATATAGCTCCTTGTTTGCAATGTCTCATAATATAAAAGCCTGATCATTGGGAAATAGAATATATCTGTGTACTGAACCCCGGGAAATAGGCTTAGTATGCAGGTATAGTGGTCGTTTCTTCTACTAGGTACTGGGCTGTAAAAAGCAGGAAGGCTCCTATTCCGGTAAAATACCTTACATGTTGCCTAGAAACAGGTTCAAGGGTAATCACAAGTTAAATATTAGTATAAAAGCAGAAATGCTGAACCTGTGATCTCTTGCTATAAGCGTTCACAGATTTCTCACTAACTGTGAAAAAACAGCAACAAAACACCTAAATTTGCCCCGTAATCTCTGCTCCTGGGGTGTTTGCAAAAATGATCAGATGTTTTATATGTATGCAATCTTTCCACTTGATGTTTTAAAATCCTTAAAGCATAACCGTTGTTTTAATTTTTATTGCAGAAATTAATAGTACAGATGAAAATAAGTAACTTTGTAATATATCTTATCAGACAAATCTGCTTCTTTCTCTGCCAGAATTGATCAATCATTATCAAAATTCTCAAGTCGGAGGTAAAATCTGTATTCTGTGAATACTTTCCCATTACTGAGAGAAGAGATGCAAAAAACCACAAAAACAATACCTCTAAAAAAATAATAATCTTTAATTTGCAATCTAAAAAAGGACACGCAGTGTCTCTCTCCAAAAAAAACATAGAGGACAAACAGTGCTTGTGATAGTTAGCAAGAGATAGCTCAGTGTGAGGAAAGAATAGCGATAGATAGGTTGCCACAGTTTATCAATATTACTAGTCTGGCAGCCTCTGCTCACCCTTCCTGACAACGGAGGGTGCCGTAAGTTTCAGGGAACCCCCTTTTCCAGTTGGCTGACCCTCTCTGTCCCTATCTCTGACCAACAGTTGTCCACCACCAAGAAATCCAGGTGAATAAGTGCAAGGACGAACCAAACAAAAAACAAACAGTAGCGTTAGATAGTTGGTTCCTGACTAGGCTAGAGTCTCCAGTCAGATAATTAAATATAGTTGTTAGGTGGAGCTAAGGGGGACCCGCTAAATTAAGCTGTCGCCCTACGCTCTCCCTATATGAGAGGAGATGGCAGCTGGTGCTGATGAGATTCTATGTAAATAGTAGGAGGGGGAGGAGCCTAGATGCATAGCTCCTCCCTCTTCTATTTATCATATCTCGGTGATTTGTCAGATAAGATATATTACAAAGTTGCTTATTTTCTTGTGCACTATTGATTTTATTTAATAAAAATTAAAATGACGGTTACACTTTAAGTGGATATTTCTTTGTTGCTCCATTGGGAGACCCAGACAATTGGGTGTATAGCTTCTGCCTCCGGAGGCCACACAAAGTATTACACTTTTAAAAAAGTGTAACCCCTCCCCTCTGCCTATACACCCTCGCGTGGACCACGGGCTCCTCAGTTTTATGCTTTGTGTGGAAGGAGGCACACATCCACTCATGCATTCTCATACATAGTTATGTCGGATGGAAGAAAAGAGGTCCCCGATGGGGTCCCCGGCATATTCCCTTCTCACCCCACTAAGTCGGCGGTGTTGTTAAGGTTGAGGTACCCATTGCGGGTACAGAGGCTGGAGCCACATGCCGTCTCCTTCACCATCCCTTATGCGGCTCTGGGAGAAGTGGGATCCTATGCGGTCATCCATGTGCTGGGACCGTGCTCCCTCCGCAGCCCCTGGTGGAACCTGCCGGACCGGAGCTTCTTCATCCCCAGGGACCGGGCCCTGCAACTTGAAGGTACTCTGTATCCTCATGTGGGGACTGTACAGGGGTCGCACCTGCTCCCTGGAAGCCGCGGTGGTTCCGTCCGTTATCTTTTCGGCGGACTTCCGCGCCGACCGTGCCTGCTTGTCGGGCGCGGCCTTAAATTTAGCCCCCGGCTTCGCCGCGGCCTAGTCTGAAAAATCCCGCCCCCGAGCCTGCCTGTCAGAGGTAAGGGCGGGATTACTGACATGACGTTGGCCTTGAGGGCTGGAGCATCCTGCATGTCTCCCTCCCCCCTCATTGACCACTTGGGGACTCCAGATTCCTGCTCTCTGCTAGCGCCGCCCCCGGCTCCACTCCCCCCCTGAGAGCAGCATTCTGCCGTTGGATGCTATTCAGCAGCAATGCTCTGCAGCTCCGGGGGATCCACGACAGGGAATCTGGAGGACACACTCTGCTCGTGAGCGGTTGGTAAGCCACACCGGTCACCCGGTGCTGGTCCCCCTAAGGTGCCGTGATATATATATATATATATATATATATATATATATATATATATATATATATAATAGATATATATATCTGTTCGGAAAGGCCATATACCCTTTTCCCATATACCCTCAGTGGTCACTCTCCTAAGAGACAACAGCATGTCGTCCACAAGGAGCAAAGCTACTAAGGCACAGATTTTTTTTCGCGGCCTGTACCTCTTGTGGGGCTATGTTGCCTGCAGGATCCACCTACCCTCACTGTGATCAATGCTCGACTCCTGCCACGCTTGCTCAGCCGGAGCCTAGGGTAATTGTGGGCCCCTCGGCTCAGGTAGATCCCCCTGCTCCCCCTGAGCAGGCTGCAGGGACAGAGTCACCGGCGTTGGCCTCTTTCGCTGAGAAACTCTCTCAGTCACTTTCTCAATCCATTGCACAGTCTATGGACAAGTGGTCATCTAAGCTGCTTGAGGCATTGCAGTCCAGACCGGGCTCTTCACAGGCCCCGGTCCCTGTTAGTTTGTGTCCTCCAGGCCCTTCTCGATCCGCGCCGCAGCGCGCTCCCAGAATAGCCCCTAGGTCCCATGCGGAGGACTCCTGTCCGGATCGCAGCCCCAGACCTGCTAAGCGGCCTCGCTGGGACTCTTCCCCGGCCTCCTCACGCTGCTCTGGATCCCAGTTTGAGGACTCTCAGGAAGACGAGGCGGACGTGGGAGCTCAGGGCTCTGACCCTGACTTCGCCCTTAACCTTGATACCCCTGAGGGGGACGCCTTAAGGCCCCGTCACACTAAGCAACATCGCTAGCAACATCGCTGGTAACGAACAACTTTTGTGACGTTGCTAGCGATGTTGCTGTGTGTGACATCCAGCAACAACCTGGCCCCTGCTGTGAGGTCGTTGGTTGTTGCTGAATGTCCTGGGCCATTTTTTAGTTGTTGCTGTCCTGCTGTGAAGCACAGATCGCTGTGTGTGACAGCGAGACAGCAACAACTAATGTGCAGTGAGCAGGGAGCCGGCTTCTGCTGAGGCTGGTAACTAATGTAAACATCGGGTAACCAAGAAGCCCTGTCCTTGGTTACCCGATATTTACCTTTGATACCAGCCTCCTCCGCTCTCACTGCCTGTGCTGCTGGCTCCTGCTCTGTGCACAGATAGCTGCAGCACACATCAGGCAATTAACCCGATGTGTGCTGTAACTAGGAGAGCAAGGAGCCAGCGCTCAGTGTGCGCTGCTCCCTGCTCTGTGCACATTTAGCTGCAGCACACATCGGGTTAATTAACCTGATGTGTGCTGTAACTAGGAGACTGGGGGCTGGTCACTGGTTGCTGGTGAGCTCACCAGCAACTCGTGTAGCCACGCTCCAGCGATCCCTGCCAGGTCAGGTTGCTGGTGGGATCGCTGGAGCGTCGCAGTGTGACAGCTCACCAGCAACCTCCTAGCAACTTACCAGCGATCCCTATCGTTGTTGGGATCGCTGGTAAGTTGCTTAGTGTGACTGGACCTTAAGTAAATGATCTTATCTCGTCCATCAACCAGGTGTTGGATCTCTCACCACCGCCTCCTCCTGCAGAGGAGTCGGCTTCTCAGCAGGAGAAACACCAATTTCGATTCCCCAAACGTACGCGCAATACGTTTTTTGATCACTCTAACTTCAGGGACGCTGTCCAGAAGCCCAGAGCGGTCCCGGACAAGCGCTTTGCTAAACGGCACACTGACACGCGTTATCCCTTTCCACCTGAAGTCGTTAAGGGCTGGGCACACTCTCCCAAGGTGGATCCTCCAGTCTCTAGATTGGCTGCTAGGTCCATTGTGTCTGTTGCCGATGGCTCATCCCTGAAGGATGCCACTGACAGACAGAGCTCTTGGTGAAGTCTATTTATGAGGCCACGGGCGCGTCTTTTGCCCCGGCCTTTGCGGCTGTGTGGGCTCTCCAAGCAATCTCGGCATGTCTGACTGAGATTAATGCTGTCACGCGGAATTCTGCTCCGCATGTGTCTTCCTTGACCTCTCAGGCATCAGCATTTTAGTCCTACGCCATGAACGCCGTCCTGGACTCCGCTAGCCGTACGGCTGTAGCATCCGCTAACTCCGTGGCAGTCCGCAGGGCCATGTGGCTGCGCGAATGGAAAGCAGACTCTGCTTACAAAAGGTTCTTAACTGGTTTGCCTTTTTCTGGCGAACGTTTGTTTGGCGAACGGTTGGCTGAGATTATTAAGGAATCCTCGGGAAAGGACTCCTCCTTACCCCAGTCCAAACCTAAGAGACCTCAGCAGAGAAAAATCCAATCGAGGTTTCGGTCCTTTCGTCCCTCCGCCAAGCCCCAATCCTCTTCGTCCAACCGGCCGGAGAAAGGCCAGAGGAACTCCTATGCGTGGCGGTCCAAGTCACGCCCCCCAAAAGGCCGCAGGAGGCACTGCCTCCAAGACGGCCTCCTCATGACTCTCGGCCTCACCTAGCCACATCCTCGGTCGGTCGCAGGCTCTCCCGCTTTGGCTACGCCTGGTCGCCACACGTTCAAGACCGATGGGTGAGAGACATACTGTCTCATGGTTACAGGATAGAGTTCAGCTCTCGACCTACGGCTCGTTTTTTCAGAACCTCCCCACCCCCCGCACAGGCCGACGCACTTTTTCAGGCAGTGGACGCTCTGAAGACAGAAGGAGTTGTGATTCCCGTTCCCCTTCAGGAACGTGGTCACGGATTTTACTCCAACTTGTTCATGGTGCCAAAAAAGGACGGGTCATTCCATCCCGTTCTGGACCTCAAGTTGCTCAACAGACATGTGAGATCCAGACGGTTTTGGATGGAATCTCTCCGCTCGGTCATCGCCTCGATGTCACAAGGAGACTTCCTAGCATCGATCGACATCAAGGATGCTTATCTCCATGTGCCGATCGCACCCGAACATCAACGTTTCCTGCGTTTCGCCATCGGGGACGAACACCTCCAGTTCGTCGCATTGCCCTTCGGCCTGGCGACAGCCCCACGGGTTTTCACCAAAGTCATGGCATCCGTCGTGGCGGTCCTGCACTCTCAGGGCCACTCGGTGATCCCATACTTGGACGATCTCCTAGTCAGGGCCCCTTCTCGGGTGGCGTGTCAACAAAGTCTTACCGTCACTCTGGCGACTCTCCAGCAGTTCGGGTGGATCATCGATTTCCCGAAATCCAAGTTGACGCCGACCCAATCACTGACTTACCTCGAGATGGAGTTTCATACCCAGCCAGCGTTAGTCAAGCTACCGCGGGACAAACAGCTTTCTCTGCAGGCGGGGGTGCAGTCACTTCTTCGGAGTCAGTCACACCCCTTAAGGCACCTCATGCACTTCCTGGGGAAGATGGTTGCAGCTATGGAGGCAGTGCCGTTCGCGCAATTCCATCTACGGCCACTCCAATGGGACATTCTTCGCAAATGGGACAAGAGTTCGGCTTCCCTCGACAAGAACATCTCCCTTTCACTTGCAACCAAAACATCACTTCAGTGGTGGCTCCTACCCACATCTCTGTCTTGGGGAAAATCCTTCCTCCCCCCGACCTGGGCCGTGGTCACCACGGACGCGAGCCTGTCAGGTTGGGGAGCGGTTTTTCTCCTCCACAGGGCTCAAGGAACCTGGACTCCAATAGAATCGTCCCTTCAGATCAATATTCTGGAGATAAGGGCAGTATATCTAGCCCTATTGGCTTTCCATCGGTGGCTGGAGGGCAGGCAGATCCGAATCCAGTCGGACAACGCCACTGCCGTCGCCTACATCAACCACCAAGGCGGCACTCGCAGTCGTCAAGCCTTCCAGGAAGTCGGGCGGATTCTGCAGTGGGTGGAAGTCACAGGCTCCACCATCTCCACAGTTCACATCCCAGGCGTGGAAAACTGGGAAGCAGATTTTCTCAGTCGTCAGGGCATGGACGCGGGGGAATGGTCTCTTCACCCAGACGTGTTTCGAGAGATCTGTCGCCGCTGGGGAACGCCGGACGTCGATCTCATGGTGTCACGACACAACAACAAGGTGTAATACTATTGTATGTTCTGAGGATTTCGATAGCGTTAGGGCAATGACCACCAGAGACGAGTTCTTGGTACAAGATGTTTATAACATGTAACCACGGTAGATACACAACGGAACAAACACAGTAGAACACACACACGAAATACCTTCCCGAAACGGAGCGAAGGGGATTCCCGGGGCCACGCACCGGACTCCCCCAGGGAGACCACCAGAGCGAACCCCTATACAGGGACTGTCCGGCAATCACCCCGGAAGGCCTAAATGCGCAGCAGCCGGGACACAAGGGGCAAGTGGTAAAAGTCCAGGAGTGTCCGTACGGAATGATAGTCCAGAGTGGTTACGAACCAGAAGGAACCGGGCAGACGTGCTGATCAAAGACGGCAGACGGAGTCCGGGCACAGCTTGAAGAAACCGGGTATGGTCCAGAGTCGGTCGGTAGTCTTTCAGGAAGATCCAAAAGGCAATCAGGAAGTAGAAGCAGCAAAGCAGGAGCACACAGCAAGCAGTATACTCAGGCACTGGACTGGGCTTAGAGGCGGCCTTTTAAGCAGCTGGACAGGAAGTAGGGCAACAGAACATTAAACTCCATGTTAACTGAGGGCAAGCTCTTTCAAAAGAGAACTGGAAAACCCGGAAACCTGACACAAGGTCCCGGCCTTCATGGCACGGTCTCAGGATCACAGAGCTCTGGCAGCGGACGCTCGGGTCCAGGATTGGTCGCAGTTTCGACTGCCATATGTGTTTCCCCCTCTGGCGATGCTGCCCAGAGTACTACGCAAGATCCGGTCCGACTGCCGTCGCGCCATTCTCGTCGCTCCAGACTGGCCGAGGCGGTCGTGGTATCCGGATCTGTGGCATCTCACGGTGGGTCAACCGTGGGCACTTCCAGACCACCCTGACTTGTTGTCACAAGGGCCGTTTTTCCATCTGAATTCTGTGGCCCTCAACCTGACTGCGTGGCCATTGAGTCCTGGCTCCTAGCGTCTTCAGGGCTATCTCAGGATGTCATTGCCACCATGAGACAAGCCAGGAAGCCAACGTCCGCCAAGATCTATTACAGGTCTTGGCAAATCTTCTTATCCTGGTGCTCTGATAACGGTTTTCCTCCATGGCCGTTTGCTTTACCCACATTTCTTTCATTCCTACAATCTGGAATGGACAAGGGTTTGTCCCTCGGCTCTCTCAAGGGCCAAGTGTCGGCTCTCTCAAGGGCCAAGTGTCGGCGCTCTCCGTGTTTTTTCAAAAGCGTCTAGCCAGGCTTCCGCAGGTCCGCACGTTCCTGCAGGGGGTTTGCCACACGGTCCCACCTTACAAACGTCCGTTGGAACCTTGAGATCTTAACAGGGTTCTGACGGCTCTTCAAAAGCCGCCTTTTGAGCCGCTGCGGGATGTCTCTCTCTCCCGTCTTTCGCAGAAGGTGGCCTTCCTGGTGGCAGTCACATCACTTCGGAGAGTGTCTGAGCTTGCAGCTCTGTCATGCAAAGCCCGCCCCCTTCCTAGTTTTTCACCAGGATAAGGTGGTTCTGCGTCCTGTCCCGGAATTTCTCCCTAAGGTGGTATCCCCTTTTCATCTAAATCAGGATATCTCCTTGCCTTCCTTTTGCCCTAATCCAATTCACCAGTGTGAAAAGGATTTGCACTCTTTGGATCTAGTGAGAGCACTCCGGTTCTACGTGTCTCGCACGGCGCCCCTGCGCCGTTCAGATGCGCTCTTTGTCCTTGTCGCTGGCCAGCGTAAGGGCTCTCAGGCCTCCAAGTCAACCTTGGCTCGTTGGATCAAGGAACCGATTCTCGAGGCCTACCGTTCTTCTGGTCTTCCGCTCCCTTCAGGGCTGAAAGCCCATTCTACCAGAGCCGTAGGTGCGTCCTGGGCATTGCGGCACCGGGCGACGGCTCAGCAGGTGTGTCGGGCAGCTATGTGGTCTAGTCTGCACACTTTCACGAAGCACTATCAAGTGCATACCTATGCTTCGGCAGACGCCAGTCTAGGTAGGCGAGTCCTTCAGGCGGCGGTTGCCCACCTGTAAGAGGGGGCCGTTTTCGGCTCTTTTGATTGAGGTATTCTTTTACCCACCCAGGGACTGCTCTTGGACGTCCCAATTGTCTGGGTCTCCCAATGGAGCGACAAAGAAAAAGGGAATTTTGTTTACTTACCGTAAATTCCTTTTCTTCTAGCTCCTATTGGGAGAACCAGCACCCACCCCTGTGCCTTTTGGGCTGGTTGTTTTTTTGTGTACACATGTTGTTGATGTTGAATTGTTCTTTTGGTTCATGGTCTTCAGTTCTCCAACCATCCTTCGGATTGAATTTACCCTAGACCAATTTATAAGTTTTCTCCTTCCTGCTTTTGCACCAAAACTGAGGAGCCCGTGGTCCACGGGAGGGTGTATAGGCAGAGGGGAGGGGTTACACTTTTTAAAGTGTAATACTTTGTGTGGCCTCCAGAGGCAGAAGCTATACACCCAATTGTCTGGGTCTCCCAATAGGAGCTAGAAGAAAAGGGAATTTACGGTAAGTAAACAAAATTCCCTTTTTTTCATTTGAAGCATTTATCTATATAAAGATACATGTAAGGGGTTCTCTGGTACTACAACATTAATACGCTAGGCTGAAAACATGCCATCAATATAAAATCAATGGTGGGTCCACATCTTGGCTAATTTTTCCTATTGGCTGACTAAATCCCTACGTGCACTCTGCCATACATGACTGTAGAGACCCGCGTGTCTGAAATGGTGCCTTCCCCTCCTCCCACCAGTCCCCAAATGAAAACACGGCCAGGCCTTGATGGGGTGAAAATAGGTCGGTCACAGTTTATTAATTTTTTAGGTAGAGAAGGGCCCTTCAATGTCATTACGAGCTCGTCGCCGCAACCTTGTCTGCGACTGACAGGCAAACAGTCAACGAGCAGTTACGACCTTTGCCCGTCTCCACCTTTTCCGCTGTGACATAATTTTGAAATACAAGGGTTTCATCTCTATTCATTTAACATACAATTATTCTGGTAAGAAAACAATACAAATAAAATAAGAAGATGGTGAGAATATAAGGGAGGGAGGGTGGGACAAAAGGTTCTAGGGGGCAGCCGGAGGGAAAGAGGAAATCACTGACCCAGGGCACTGAATTTAACCCTGTAGGTGTGGCTGGACCCCCCTTCCCCTGTGATCCCGTTAGTCAGCTGGGCATTACAATTAGTGGCTCACCTAGGGAGTGGTGGACAGAGGGGAAATGGGCACAACCATTGTTTCCTTTAGCATTGGTCAGGTGGGCTCCACAGTCAGAGGCACATTTCTTAAGCAGTACCGTGCCTGCCAGTACAGCAGGAAAAATAAGTATTTGACACACTGCCAAATTTGCAAGTTTTCCACCTACAAAGAATGGAGAGGTCTGTAATTTTTATTGTAGGTACACTTCAACTGTGACAGACAGAATCGCCCACCCCACCCGAAAATCCAAAAAATCTGGATTTTAAAATAATTAATTTGCATTTTATTGCATTAAATAAGTATTGGATCATCTACTAACCATCAAGAATTCTGGCTCCCACAGACCTGTTAGTTTCTTCTTTAACCCCTTTACAATCAAGGATGTACTGGTACGTCCTTGGTCCCCTCCCTCCGGTTAGGCTCCAGCACCTGTTAACCTCTTACATTACGCTATCAAATACTGACAGTGGCCACGGAAGGGATAGCGCCGTTCCCCGCTGCCATTGATGGCCCCGTGATTGCCTTGGTGTTGTCATGGTAGGGGTCAGGGTCAGCTGATGCTGCCATAACTCACTTTCTGTGAGAGGTGATAGAGTGCCGACACCACAGGAGATGAGCATTTCTGCTGATCAGAGCGATGATGCTTTGAGCAGCAGAAATACACAGGTGATTGGACTGTGCAGGCATAAAGTTCCCTAGGAGGACAATTAAAATAAATAAAAAATGTAAAAAAATTTTTTTAAAAAATAAAAATTCAACCCATCGAAAATAAAATGGGTAAAAAAATACACATTTGGTAGCGCCGCTTTCAGAACTCAAAATATAAAATCAATTAATCAGATCAGTACATGGCCTGTTGTGAAAAAAATTCCAAACACCAAAATTGTTTTTTGGTCACTGCAACATTTCTTTAAAATGCAGTAACAGGTGATCAAAACATTGCATCTATACAAAAATGGTATAATTAGAAACGCCAGTTCAAGATTCACAAAATAAGCCATCACTGATCCCCACGTCCAAAAAATTGAGAACGCCACAGGTCTCAGAAAATGGTGACAAAAGCGCAATTCTGTTTTTTAGACAAACTTCTGAATTCATTTTCACCACTTATCTAAAAGTATACATGTTTGGTATCTGCGAACTTGTACCGACGTGAGGCATCACGAGGGCACATCAGATTTACCATATAGTGAATGTGGTAAATAAAAGATGCCCAAAACAATCGTGCAGTTGCACTTTTTTGCAATTTTACCACACTTGGAATTATTTCCTGTTTTCCAGTACTCTGTATGGTAAAACTAATGGTTTCATTCAAAAGTACAACTCGTCCCGCAAATAATAAGACCTCATATGGCAATATTGACAAAAAATAAAAAAGTTATGGCTCTTGTAAGAAGGGGAGGAAAGAACTGAATATCTCCCGGAAGTGAAGGGGCTAAGAAGCCCTCCTACTCTGCACTCATTACCTATATTTATTGCACCTGTTTCAACTCGGTACCTGTATAAAGTACACCAGTCCACACACTCAATTAATCACACCCAACCTCTCCATCATGGCCAAGACCAAAGACCTGCACAAGCTGGGATGAGCTACAGAACAATAGGCAAGCAGCTTTGTGAGAAGGCAACAACTGTTTGCACAAATATTATAAAATGGAAGAAACATGAGATGACTGTCACTCTTACTTGGTCTGGGGTTCTATGCAAGATCTCGCCTTGTGGGGTAAGGATGATTCTGAGAAAGGTCAGGAATCGGCCCAGAGTTACACTGAAAGCCCTGGCCAATGACCTAAAAAGAGCTGGGACCACAATCTTAAAGATTACTGTTAGTCACACACTACGATGTCATGCATTGAAATCCTGCAGGGCGCTCTAGGTCCTCCTGCTCACACCAGCACATGACCAGGCCCGTTTGAATTTAATCAATGACCATCTGGATAATCCAGAGGATTCAGGTGGTCAGATGAGACTAAAATAGCACGTTTTTGTATCAGCATCATTCTCAGTGTTTGGAGGAAGAAGGATGAGTACAACCTCAAGAACATTGCCCCAACCGTGAAGCATGGGGGTGGAAACATCATACTTTTGCAGTGCAAATGGGACAGGATGAGTGCACTGTATTGAAGGGAGGATGGATAGGGTCATGTATCGTGAGATTTTGGCCAACTACCTTGCTGAGAAACACCTCAGGGTTTGTTTCAGAATCCACAAAAATCAAGACTCCAACAGGAACTATGAAGGAGCCATTCACTTGTTTGAAACCGATGTAGTCACTGTGAAATCTGTCTGGGCTCAGTCCTGGAAGCATTCGTCTTTTTTAGACATGCACAAAAAAGTGGCAGACAGGTCTGTGGCAAATAGACAATGATTTAATTAATATCTGCAGGCAGTTATCTCCACACCTCGGCCATGTAAGTTGTCCACAAGAAATTGTATATACTCCATTTCCTATGCATCTAATTATTCTGGTAGCTTCCATCCATGTTTAATGTAGTAAGCTGTGAGACACCTGCATGTCTGTATTAAATTTTACTGGTGTTCTGACTGAATATGTATAACTATCTTTTTTCCCCTATAGGGACCATTCTCTTATAAAAGTTATCAATGTCGGCCAGAGATTCCTGGTAAACAAGGTACAAGACTATATACAAAGTAAAATTGTCTACTACCTCATGAACATTCACGTCCAACCACGGACCATCTACCTGTGCCGACACGGTGAAAGTGATTGCAATGTAGCTGGGAGGATTGGAGGAGACTCAGGACTCTCAACACGAGGAAAACAAGTACGTACAATTCTACTATAAATATGTAAGATGGTGATCTGAAAATTAATTCTGTATCATTGACTAGCAGACAACATCTTCACAGAATAGGCATAATGGAGATAACATTTAGATGAAAGGGCCTCCTGCATGTGGAAATATACTTGCTGAAATATATTCTTTTCATTTAGTATGCCAAGGAACTAAAGAAGTTCATAGAGGAGCAGGAAATTGTAGACCTTAAGGTGTGGACCAGTCAACTGAAAAGGACGATTCAGACGGCAGAGGCTCTTGGGGTGGCTTACGAACAGTGGAAGATTCTCAATGAGATTGATGCAGTAAGTCAGCTGTCATGCTCTATGTGGGTCTGATAACCTGGATTGGCACTGCCTTCACATTACGAATTTGATTTTAATCTTTTCTCACCGCTGGAGAAAGTTACCACTACAGTCCTGCTCTGAGCTGTGAAATCTGTGCTGCTGTGGTAAATTCATCCAGTGGTGAGAAGAGCTCAGTAGGCAGGTATTGGCTCAGCAGTGTAATCATTATGCTGTTGTGCTCTGAGCACTGACTCCGCTTTACTCTGTCAGTGTAAAGCCCCATTCAGATGTCCGTGATGCTTTGACGTCTAAGACTATGTGCACATGCTGCATTTTTTTGACGCTGCGTTTTTGCGCGTTTTTGGCTGTTAAAAACGCACAGAAACGCACCCGTGGAAAAAAAGCGGCAAAAATGCATGCGTTTTTACCGCGATTTGGTGCGTTTTGGGCTGCATTTTGCCGCGTTTTTCATCTCTGCGTTTTTCTGCGTTTTTCCAATGCATTGTATGGGGGGAAAACTCAGAAAAACGCAGGAAAGAATTGACATGTCCATTTTTTTTTTTTTTAAGCTCAAAAACGCAGCTTAAAAAAAAAAGTTGTGTGCAGACAGCAAACATAAAAACTCATAGACTTTGGTGGGGAAGCAAAGTCATGCAGTTTTGAGGCCAAAAACGCACCCGAAAAACGCTCAAAAATGCCGCGAAAAACGCACTGTGTGAACCCTAAATGAGGCTTTACACTGCTGTTTGCAAAGCACATCAGAAAAGAAGACTTTGTCTCTGGCTACAGCACTCTGCACATTCAACTTCATTGCACAGAGTGTAGTAACCGGTCAGTCATCTTTTTTGTATTACGGATGAGGCTTACACTGAGTAGAGCTGAGCCAGTGTTCAGAGGGCGCTATAGAAAAAGAAAGTAAAAAAAAAAAATAAACAAATACAAATGTAATATAAAATTAATGAACCCTAACGCAAATGCCATAAGCAGAAACATAATAAATATTTCAAAAAATTAGATGCAAAGCTAGCAAAACTGAATAACTTTTTTTTTCTAGTCATCGTAGTCTTACTGATTAACAGATTGAAGTTACATGTACCTTGAGTATACAGTAATCCTAAGTGGTACAATTAAAAAGATACAGCTTGCCACATGCAAAAAAGTTAAGAAAGAAAAATGAAATAATTCCTAAAATGCAGTATTAAAAAAAAAATAAATAAAATAAAACAAATCTGCGTACTGAACATTATGGTTATTTTTACATGTAGACTTTAAGTGGAGCATATGATATGATACGTGACCCTGATTTGGTCTATTGTTTGTGCATCTGTTGTCCCAAATTGTGGTCACATAAGGCAGATCTCTTCTTCTGGTAAATTTCTAATACTGTTTTTATCTGCTCTTTTAGGGAGTCTGTGAGGAAATGACATATAAAGAGATAGAGGAGAAATTCCCAGAAGAGTTTTCTCTGAGAGATCAGGATAAATATCTCTATCGGTACCCTGGAGGAGAGGTGAGTACAAAGCATGGTGACCTGACACTTGGATGGTAGAGAATTGTATGTAAACCATGCCTTTTTGATAACCCTGGCCCTGTAATCTTTACCTGACGACAAAGAGGGAACACAATCTAAAAGGTATAATTAATTAGGAGCAGAGTTCCTCCTCTGTCACAGATGCTTACTGCCATTATAAGGCTAATTTCACACATCAGTTTTTTCCAATCAGGCACAATCCGGAAAAAAACGGTTAAAACGGATCCAGTACAGCATCCGTTTTATCCCCATTGATTTGTATTGTCACCGGATTGTGCCTGACGACCTTGCGTTGCATCCGGCTTTTTCCGGATACGGCTTAATTAATGAATGCGGTGGCCGCATGGAACGTTTCATGCAACGTTTTTTGTCTCGTAAAAAAAACCGCACAGCGCCGCACCAGGGGCATTATGAAAGTCTATGCACGCCGAATCCGGTGGCATGCATCAAATGCCGGAAGCATGTACCGGATTCGGTTTTTACTTCTGAGCATGCCCAGAAGTGATTCTCTGAGAAAATCGGTGCGAGTGGAGTGCGATAAAACATCGCATTCCCCTCGGACCAATTCTAGCCTGTGTGTCAGCGTACATGAGCGATTATTTTCTCAGTCCTAATCGGACCGAGAAAACAATTGCAGCATGATGCGACTGTAATGCGAGACTCTTTTCTCTCGCACCCATTCAAGTGAATTGGGCGAAAGAAAAATCGCACTGCACTCGCGGTACACCGGTGTACCACGCGTGCAGAGCTAGAGTCGCAATAGCCTGCTACGGAGGAGAGAGGGAGATAAATCCCACCTTCCCCTCCTCCGTGCCAACACGCCCCTCCTGAGAGCCTGCCCGCCCCCCCGCAGCTGAGGTCTGCTCGCAGGGTCGGACCTCAGATGCAGGCACACTAGCATGATACTCGGCTCCTGCTGTGCTGCCAGCGCGAGCCGAGTGTCATGCGAGCATCGCAGTAGTGCCATGTGTGGCCCCAGCCTCTCACACTCACTGACTCATTCACTCACTCTCACCCACTCACCGATCACCGGCGCTGCACGGCATTCACACTGCTCCGGCGGCGTCTCCTGATTTGAAAATGCCGGCCGCTCATTATTCAATCTCGTATTCCCTGCTTCCCCCGCCCACCGGCGCCTATGATTGGTTGCAGTTAGACACGCCCCCACGCTGAGTGACAGCTGTCTCACTGCAACCAATCACAGCCGCCGGTGGGCGGGTCTATATCTTGCAGTAAAATAAATAATTTAAAAAAGACGTGCGGTCCCCCCAATTTTGATACTAGCCAGGGTAAAGCCACACTCCTGAAGGCTGCTATTCTCAGGATGGGGAGCTCCACGTTATGGGGAGCCCCCCAGCCTAACAATATCAGCAAGCAGCCACCCGGAATTGCCGCATGCATTAGATGCGACAGTCCCGGGACTCTACCCGGCTCATCCCGAATTGCCCTGGTGCGGTGGCAATCTGGGTAATAAGGGGTTAATCATGGCAGGCGTCTATGAGACACCCCCAATGATTAACCTGTAAGTGAAAATAATACACCCAAAAAAATACTTTATTTGGAATAAAGGACAAAAAAACACTTCTTTCACCATTTTATTAAAATCCCCAAATACCCCTTCACATCCGACATAATCCACACGAGGTCCCGCGACGCTTTCAGCTCTGCTACATGAAGCTGACAGGAGCGGCCGTAGAACACCGCCGCTCTCTATCAGCTCCACGCAGCAACTGAGGGAGTCGCGCTGTCAGCGGTGACGTGACTGAGGTAATGTCGGTGTATGTGCGGTGATGTGCGGCAGTGCCGGTGTATGTGCGATGATGTGCGGGAGTGCCGGTGTATGTGCGGTGATGATGGAGTCTCTCTCAGCCTTTAAAAAGAAAAACAAAAACGGATCGTTTTTTTTTACCGGATCAGTCACATCAGTTTTTCCCAATCTGAGACTGATCCGTTTCATCAGGCACAAACCGGATTGTGCCTGATTGGAAAAAACTGATGTGTGAAATTAGCCTAAGACAGTGCCAACGTCCCGGAATATCAGACTGCCTCGTGTCCACAACTTTCTGTCTTGGTTAAACTGGACTGTGGAGTTTACTTCATTCATTTTTACAGCTTGTAAGCTCCTGGGTAGTCACAACTTTGCTATGTAAAGACTGAATACGTGCTGTAATGGAGGCCTGTATTCTGCTCACAGTTTTACTATTCCCATAATAAAGGCCTATAGCCTATATTTTCATACAGTGCCTTCAAAAAGTATTCATACCCCCTGAACTTTTCCATGGTTTTCATATTATATCCACAAATGTAACTGGGTTATATTGGGATTTTATGTGATACACCAACGCTAAGTAGCAAGTTCATGAGAAGTGTATAACAAATGATACATGGTTTTCTAAATAGTCTAAAAATAGAAATCTGAAAACTGTGGTAGTGCATTTGTATTCAGTCCTCTGAGTCAATACTTTATATGACCACCTTTCACTGCAGTGACTGCTGCAAGTTTTTTGGGTATTTCACTACCATCTTTGCACATCTAGAGGTTGACATTTTGCCAATTCTTGGCAAAATAGCACTACCTAAGTGAGATTGGATGGAGGTGTTTGTGAACAGCAATTTTCAAGTCTTTCTACAGATTCTCAATGGGACTTAGGCGGGCTTTGCACATTACGACATCGCAAGCCGATGCTGCGATATCGAGTGCGATAGTCCCCAACCCCGTCGCAGGTACGATATCTTGTGATAGCTGGCGTAGCGAACATTATCGCTACGCCAGCTTCACATGCACTCACCTGCCCTGTGACCGTCGCTCTGGCCGGCGACCCGCCTCATAGCGACGTCACACGGCAGGCGGCCAATAGCGGCGGAGGGGCGGAGATGAGCAGGATGTAAACATCCCGCCCACCTCCTTCCTTCTCATTGCAGCCGGGAGGCAGGTAGGAGATGTTCCTCGCTCCTGCGGCTTTACACACAGCGATGTGTGC